>NC_091435.1:146634734-146934734 GCF_964237555.1 Oryctolagus cuniculus
ACGAGGCCATGTCTGCCAGCCGCTGTCCAGGTGCCCCTGGAGCAAAGCCACACAGAGTCATTCTCGGAGAAGCCACAACCACCAAGGGTGACTCCAAGTCCTTCAGGCCAAAGGGAAGGAAAACGGCACCCACAAATGCCCACATGGCTTTGAGTTGGGTACGGCACGAGCAGCCCCACGTGTGAGCCGCAGAACAGCCCTGCTGGCTCCGTCTGCAGCTGGAACCAGCTGTGGGCACCTGCTGCTCCAGGAAGAGGAACAAGGAGGCCACCCACTGAGCTGCGGAGTTGAAGGATCAGCAAGACGAGGTCCTGGTCCCGGGACCCAGATCCAGCCTTCGCTTTCCTAATCTCGGACCCAGTGGTCACAGCAGTGCCTCCAGCCGTCCCTCTGAGCCACGACCAAGGCTGCTGCTCCCAGCCCCTGGGCCGTATCGGCTTGCTGCTTGTCGGTAGCATTTTAATTAGTGCTTTATTTTAATTGATGATATATTTTAATTGGTGTTTCGATTTAATTAAAGTTTTATTTTAATTGAGTGGGGGGGGGGGTTCTTTTTTAGCTCACAAAGCCTGAACAACGACAACAACAAAAAAAGCTGCTCGAGAAAAACAAATCCATGAACACACAGGCCTGTATCCCCAGGGATCAACCGTGGTGGAGACGGGTGCAGGCCTGCGTGGGGCTCTGGGGAGACAGGCTACAGACATCCGTGCAGCATATAGCCCTGACGTGCTGGGCCCAACTCAGAGCGCTCCTTCTCCCTCCTCACCCCCTCCACCCGGTGGGCTCCAAGTCCACACCAATGCTCCCGCCCCTAGTGAGCTCCCCTCAGTCCAGGCAGTTTTGCCGTGGGCTTTACCATGCTCTGTGCTAGACCAAGGCCAAGGCCAAGCCCTGGATTGCTTGCTTTCTGCAGCATCCCTCCCTGTCCTATGATGCTCGGGGCAGGAGGGATGTGAGGGGGCTCAGAGCGGAGCTGAGTGCTTGCAAGACCCAGGCCCAGGCAGATGTTCCGAAAACCCCCTGTGGAGCAGACCCCACTCCCACACCTGCCTCCGGAGCTCATGTTTCTGGGTTCCTGCTCACCCCTCGGAAATGGATCCCCAGCATGAGCCTGGGCCGAAGCCCAAGGATGCTGAGACACCCGCTGCTCTTCGCGCTCCCCACTGCCAAACACATTCCCCCCTCTTTGGGGTGTGATCGCCGCCCCCCACTTCCCTGTCCTGCCCAGCTCTGTCTTTCCCCCTAATTCTTCCACACGCTTCTCCCGCAGGGCAGCTTGGAAGCCCGCATGGTTCTCCTCAAGTCCATGTGTCTTCTGCTAGCTGGCCCTGCGAATTCCGCTTCTGGTTTGGGTAAGTCTCTGGGGGGGTCAACTGACTCCCCAGCTGACGCCCGCATGATATGGGCTCAGCCTCACTGCACCCAGAACACCAGAACACGCTTGCCAAGCTTGTCTCCTCACCAACCAGCAGGGTCCTGGCCCCTCCCTGCGGGCCAGGCCGCAGCCACATCTGAGGCACCCTGCTTTCTCCTGGAACGCCCCGCCCACTGACAGCCCTGCCTCGTTAGTGCTCGATGGTCACTTCATTTCTCCTGCTCCCGGGGCTCCTGCTGCCTCTCGGGGACGCGGTCTGCACGGATGTGCTACCCCTGCGCCATTCCTCACTGTGCCCGCTCCCCTTGGCCCTGGGATGCTAATATGTGCCCTGCACCGCCCCTGGCATTCTAGGGGCTGGATTTCCTTCCTTCTTCCCCACACTCGTCCCACATCCCTGCCAACACCAAACACAACAGGTAGCAAACACATGCAAATCAAGCAGTGAGCCCTACTTGGTGCCTATTAAACCTGGGGGTGAGCTCAGGTGAAGGGGGGTGCAATGGCTACTGAGGGGGCCGCTCAGAGTGACAGTACTGAGAAACCGTGTGAAAGCATGGAGCTGCATCTTCTGCTGGCACCAGGTGTGTTGGTACAGGCAGTGGAGACCGTCCCTGGCCACCCCGAGGCCTGCACCAGGCTGGAGAGCCACACGGCTTCTTCATACGTCTCTGACCAGCCCAGGCGCAGATGGCCCCTTTCTCTGGCTGGCGACCAGAGGAAGCAGTTGGTGTACACTTCGATGCCAGAGAACATGAGCCCTTCGCGTCTCTAACACTTGAGCTGTTAACATGGGGTGAGGCAAGAGGCTCCCAGGACAGGATGCTTATGGGAAGGAGGCTGGCTGCGGGCAGGGGGCAGTCAGCAAATCCCAGTGACCCCTTCTCTTGTGTGTATGTATATTGTATATGTGTGCATGTGCATGTGTGTGCATGTATGTGTGTGTACACATGTGTACACACAAGGCTATCTACCTGTGGTCTTTTCTTAAGAGTTCAGTTTTAGTTCCCTAAATGGGCATATGACGCATGCAACCCTGCACTTTCAACAGCTATAAAAGTGCTCAAAAATTAACTCACTCTTCAGAATTTACCAAGAGGGGAAAAAAACCTAATATGAAAAAAAAAGCTAACTAGATGATATACTTATTCCTAGTTTCACAAAACAGGGGAATAGTTAAATATTATACAGCCACTTGATGGGCGATTACAAAGCCATCGAAAAATGAAAATTATAGATATTATGTAAAGCAAGGAAAATATTAACAGTAAAATGATGAAGGGAAAAAAGCAAGATATCAAATTATGATTGCAGCTCTAAATCTGTATGGAAATTTACACAATTTATGGAAGAGAAGTCATCAAAATGAATCTAGCAATTTTGTAACCGAAGTCATTATTTTTAAAAGGGGAAAACTTAAAAAAAAACACCTGTTAATTGAAGGGATGATGGCTCCTGGGGAGAAGAAACGCCACTTCTAACAGTGGGGCTGGGGACTGAGGTCTTGATGCTTCCCCCAGGGAAGATGCCACAAAAAGCCCTGTGGCCAGTCAGCCACTGCAGGTGCTGGGAGAAGGTTTGGTGGGTCTTAGCCAGGGGCTGGGGATGCCAGGCCCCACAGGGCAGCACCCTGGGATGGACCCTGTGAAGGTCCCAGGACAGAGCCCATGCCTGCTACACACCTTGACCAGAAAGGGCTGGAACAGTCTGGAAATATCCTGCCACTTCCAAGGTAACATCCAGCAGGAGGGCTGGGGCCAGGTGAGCTTCCCTTCAGCCTCCTGGCTAACCCCACGCAGGGCCATGTTTGAGAAGAGCCCTTCTCTGCTTGTTGGCGGAGCAAGCAGAGGGGAAGGACAGTGGCTAATACGATACATCCCGGCCAGGCTCAGGGCCGAGATCACTGAGAAGAAGAGGGGCAGGAGAAGGCAAGGACAGGTCCAGAGAGCCTGGCCACCTCTCAGAGGTCCATGGGGAAAGGGAAAGGCCCTCGGAGGACAGCTCTCCTGTCATGGCCCCTGGCTCACCCGTCTCAGCTCACATGGGCCACCTCTCGGGCAGGGAGGCCCCGGCAGGTGCACTTGTGCTGCAGAGCCAGCCAGTCCCACCCCAGGGCTTCCCACTCATTCCGTGGGAAGGGGCCCACTGCTTTCAGTGCATGCCTCCTGAGCCTTGGGGACCACGGCTGGCGAGTCGGTGGCTGGTCCCAGCTCCAGCTCTGTGGCAGGCTCCAGGGTCGTCTCCCTGACCCCTGCACTGCCTCAGTTCCCCCAGCAGCTGGAGGAGTGGACCATCCCAGCCTTCAGGGCCCTGCTCATGGCACCGTCTGTCTTCTGCGCTGTTGTTGCCAGCAGCCCTTCCAGAGCCAGACTTCTCCTGTGCCCCTTCCTGCGAATGATTTTTGGGGTCAGGTTACACAAGCTCCAGGCTGCTTAACTGACACTGGGGTTGCCTGTGGGCTGCTGATAGGAACAGATTTTAAATCATCGCTTGCCGTGTTGAGTGCAAACACACCATCCCTCCCGTGCCTGACGACGCTCGCCATCAGTGAAGCCCCGTGGTTAGCAGATGTGCAACAGTAATTACCTGGACATCAGACGCTTACTCCCAGTTTAATTACTCCGCCATGGCAGCCTGTGTACCCCATCATGCACCACTATGAGTGCTCACAGAGACACACAAAGCATCGCTATGGATTCTGACCAGGTAGGGGACCAGGGGACCACCTGCAGTGGGAATGGGACAGGCTTTCAGGTTCTAAGCCAGGAGTGTGTGTCACCCCAATCTACAGGGACATCCTGAGGTGACACCCATAACGCTGATGATGTACATGGAACATCAAGCTTGAGAAAGAGTCATCAGCCAGCAGCAGTTCTTAAGAATTAGATGTGTGTGGCTGGTGGCACAGGTGGTGGTGGGGAGGGGACAGAGAGACACAAGTTCAAGCCTCTAGCTGCCAGGAAGCCTGCTCAGTTTGGTGTCATCTTTCAGGAAACTGCCCCAGGCCAGCTCAGCCCCACAGCTTGTAACAGGGGCACTGACACCTGCTCTAACAACATTCACCAAGGATGGCAATGTGTTGCTTTCAAATGAAATTAGTGCCTATCCAGGTAGCCAAAAGGTCTGTGCTGCCCCACCAGACACTCTGGCTCCCGACTGGTCAGCAGCATGCAGATCCCCTGTATCCAACAAGCACAGGGTATTAATAATAGAGTTAGAATATTTAGGGCACTGGGCTCTGCCTTCACCTTCACCCTGGGTGAAACCCAGACACTCCTGGTATGAGATGCAGGCATTCCAAGCAGCATTTTAACTCAGGCCAAATGACTGCCCATTTTAAGTTTATTTTTAATTGACACATAATAATATTTATGGGCTATGGTGTGCTGCTTCAATATGTGTATGTATTGTGCTATAATCAAATTATACTAATTAACAAGTCATTACCTTAAACATTTATCATTTCTCTTTGTGCTGACAACATTCAAACTCCCCTCATCTAGCTATTTTGAAGCACACAATACATTGCTGTTAACTGTAGTCACCCTACAGAACCCCAGGTCCACTCTTCCCAACTGCAACACTGTAACTAGCACTCAGCGCCTCCCCATCTCCCTGCCCCCAGCCTCTCATAATCACTCCTCTTCTGCTCTGATTTCTACTGAGACCACTTTTCTTAGATTCCAGCTGTCGATGAGATCATGCAGTATCTATCTTTCTGTACCTGGCTTATTTCACTAACATAATATCCTCCAAGGTTCATCCAAGTTGTTGTAAATGTCAGAATATCATCCTTTTTCTATGGTGGAGGTATCCTATGTTCATGGATTAGAAGAATAAATATTGTGAAAATATCCATTCCACTCAAGCTATAGATTCAGTGCAATTCCCATCAAAGTATGAATGGTATTTTAGAATAAGCCAGCCTAGGCCGGCGCCCTGGCTCAATAAGCTAATCCTCTGCCTAGAGGCGCTGGCACACTGGGTTCTAGTCCCAGTCGGGATGCCAGATTCTGTCCCAGTTGCCCCTCTTCCAGGCCAGCTCTCTGCAATGGCCCAGGAATGCAGTGGAGGATGGCCCAAGTCCTTGGGCCCTGCACCCCATGGGAGACCAGGATAAGCACCTGGCTCCTGCCTTCAGATCAGCGTGGTGCACTGGTCGCAGCAGCTGCAGCGGAGGGTGAACCAACAGCAAAGGAAGACCTTTCTCTCTGTCTCTCTCTCTCTCACTGTCCACTCTGCCTGTCAAAAAAAAAAAACACCATAGGCCAGCCTAAAAATTTGTGCTAAGCCACAAAAGACCCCAAATAGCCACATAAATATTGAGTAAAATAGCCTTCCTTCCTCACATGCATTGTATGTGATAGAAATTCAGAGTTAAGTAAGAGTTACAAAAAAATACAACCTCCTTTTCTTAGAAGCTTCTTTCTTGCCTCAAGCACAAGAAATACCATGCAGATCACATAAGTCCTTTTAAATGTTGTCACCTTATTATTTAAAGTAAAAAGGTGAGATTAATTTCAATGACTTACTTATCTCAATATATCCAAAGAATAACCATAAAATAAATATAAAAATTATGAGATATCATTTCCTCACATACAAAGCTGGGTGCGTTTTACACATTCGGCACCTGTCTGAGTTAACAGCAGACTCATTTCAATTGCTCGGTAGCTACATGTGCCTAGTGGCTACCGTGTCAGACAAGACAGACCCAAAATGTGATTTCTTGCTCCTCAGCCCCTGGCTCTATCGGTGGCAGACAAAATTAAAGTATAAAGTTAAAGGAAAGTTAATTTCCTCCAGTTTAGAAGACTCTTTTTTCAGTTATATTCAGGCTCACCTGCCCTCCAACCTTGAGTTGAGTTGATGCAGGGGATGCTGAGCCCCCCTCGTGGTGGGGGCGTGACAGGTGGCTGCCTGCTCTTGCTCTCACACACTGGGTCCGGAGCCTGCCCGCGGTGGGAAGGCCAAACTGTCTGGTCCAGCAGGCTCACCCCCACTCCTGAGCACCCACTCCAGGCCAGTCCCAGCTCCTGGTGACCTGTACACACCCACGCCCCTAAGCCCGCCTAGGTGTCTACCCCCACCTCAAGGTGTAGGGGTGCTGGGGCACAGGCCCTCTGGTGCACCTTTGCCTTCCTCTCCTGCCAGGAACCATGAGCACACACAGACACGTGTCCATGCTCCACATTTGCATTCCTGTGTGGGCCCAGGAGCCTGTCGATTAACAGTGCTGTCTCTAGGCAGGCCCCCCGACATGGCTCCCTCCTGCACCCATGGGTGCTGTACACAGCCTCAAGTAACTGACTTCACTCTTCTCTTCTACCCTTCCACCATCTGTGAGACAGGTGTCACCCATCACCACACCGGCTGCTCTGTGCAGCCGGTGATGAACACACAGTAAAACCCTGGCAGGAGCGCCCGGCGCCAGCTCAGGTCTCAACAGCAGGAGTCCTTCCAGGGCAGCAGAAGCTCCTCGAGGCCTTCCCTGCCTTGCAGTCTGTCCCTTCCCCCTCTGCCCACGACACCACTGGGGCAAACCAGCCTCGAGAGCTACCAGCAGGCATTCCTCAGACATCACACACACACCCTCTTACAGTTAGGACTCGCCAGGTACAGCCCCGTGTGTCACCAGGAGACACTGCGGCTTGCAGAATTGCCTTTGCTAAGATGAATGGTGGGTATTCAGCTGGTGCCTATTCTTGGATCTTGCTCACTGCCCATTCTGTCCATGGGTTCTACAGGGGGCATTTCTCCCAGTCTGTGTGAAACAGTGGGTCCCTCTGGCCTTCTCCCAGGGTGTCTGGAATGCTCTCGGGACCTGAGGCAGCCTACGGGGGGCAGTGCCTCACCCCAGTCCAGAGCCTGGGCCTCTGGGGAACTCCTCAGCCTCTTCTCCAGGTTTTGCTGTAGGCCTGGCCTGGGTCTGAATCCAAACCTCCCTGGAAGTCTCCGTCTTAAATCTGACACGTTATTATTTATAACTCATTCTATTTTAGAAGATTTAAGGTGGCTTTCAAGGATTATGTAAAATACTATGAGAGCTAGAAGAAAACAAGTTAAAAATATACTACATATTGCTAAATTTCAAAGAAGTTGCCAAACACCGTGTACAATGTGGTCACATCGAACATGGGCATGTGTCTGTGTGTGCTCACGGGCCTGTGCTGTGCACCCATGCGTGTGCAGGAAGACAGGTGAGCCGAACACAAACCTTAACAGATGGTCTAGAGGAGCGGCTGGGGGATCATAATTGACTTCGTTTCCTTCATGCTACTTTTCTATATTTTCTTCTCTTTTTATAGAGGACCTATATTTGTTTTATAATAAGAAAAAGAGCAATAAAAATATCTCTCAAGAAAAACAGGTGAGAAAGCAAAAGCCAAACTGTGAGAGGAAAGCCAGAAATTGGAGCCCCTGGCGAGGCTGAAACAACTCATTTTCCTACGGCCAAGCCACACGTTTGGAGCTGGGTTTGCCAGCAGGCGATGGACGAGGAAAACCTGAGCGGTTCCGCGGGTCATGGGGTCCCCAGGACATACACAGAAGGACTGCTCTGGAAAGCCCGGCTCTTCTTGACAGGAAACCTCACGTCAACGCCTCCCATGAGACCCCATGGGGCGGGCGCCGTGGGAAGCGTGGAAAGCTGCCAGCAACACCATCAGCAGGAAACACCACCGAGCGCGTCTCGGGACTGCTCGTCTGAAGCCCTGACGGCAAAGCGCCCACGCCCAGCGCGGCCACAGCAATTCCTCAAGGAGGGGAAGCCACGCACCCGGCTTCCCCCTGGTCTACCTCCATCCAGAGCGGGGCTTAGGAGGATTCAAGATGAGTACAGGGATCAGCTCCTCCCAGTTCAGCTCAGCTCAGATCCCTGTGTCCTCAGGCAGAGCCCTCACACCTCTGTCCCCAGAGGCTACAAGCACTGATTAATCCAGACACTTCTTCAGCCCACACCTAATCTCAGGGCGCCTAGCGTGCACCATGCACCTGTCACTCCTATTGCCCCCATTAAACCCAATAACCCCAAATCCATCAAATACCTGGAGCCCTAAGGTGGCCCCAGCTGACATCATCTTGGGGCTCATAGCAAAGCCAACACCATTTTTCTGCATGGAAGCTTGGGTTAATCTCCAGGGCAGGAGAGGAGCAAGTGCACTTGCTCACACGCCAATAGGGTTCACAGCTAGTGGTGGCAGGTTGGAACGAAGGACTTTTTTTTTTTTAATTTATTTATCTGAGAGACAGACACAGCGTGGGGGAATGCCCATCTGCCGATTCATTCCCCCAAATGCTTGCGATGACAGGGGCCAGGCCAAGCTGAAGCTGGGATCCTGGAGCCCAGGCCAGGCCAGCTCCCCAAGTGAAGGACTCTGAGGCTGACCATAAGCTCATGGGACGGCGTCAGTGATGGACAGGCCCCCGCCCTGCTTGAGGAGGCTGCCCGGAGACACCACATCAGCCCTGTATGCAACCCAGGTCTCCCGTTTCCCAACGCTGCTTTGGTGCCGAAGCCTCCTCCCTCTCCCTGAAGCCTCCTCTCTGTGCCTATAAGAAGGGGCCCAAAGTACCTCTGGGCCAGGGTGCTTCTGACCGTAGATCGACCACCTGCACGCCTCTGGTTGTGACTTCTCATCTTGACCTCCAGCCATGGACCCCTCCTCCAAGCCCCAGGTCCGCATGGCCGGTTCCTGCTTCCCAATCTTCTCTTGCAAGTGTCCCAGGCTCCTCAGGCTCAGGATGCCAAGTCCCCGACACATGGCCATCTTCCTGCCCCAGCCAGTGCCGCCACCACCCACTGACTGTAACACCTGGACACCTGGGTGCGTCGCTGGCATCTCCCTCTTCGCATAGCCAGCATCTTGTCCCTGGAGCTCCTCCCCGCAATGGCCAGCCTGCTTCCTGTCTGTCACCTGCTGACAGCACCTCCCCTCGCCAGGGAAGCTCTCCCCCTTCTCTTTCTCTCCTGTTCCCTTCTCATTTCTCCTCCATTCTATTTGCATCGTCTATTCTACTGGCTTTTCCGCTGCTATGCCCCCACCTCGTGGCTCCCCACTAAAACAGTCAGGGTTAGCAGCCACCTCACTCGCCCGCTGACTGCATGGGTGCAGAGTGGGAGGCGCGGAGAGGGAGAGCAACATCACGCCCTCACTGCAGTTGGCAGCAGCGTCTGCCTGAGGCTGATAGGCCAACCTCAGTCCATCATCATCTCCACTCATCCCTGTCTCCCGCTCTTCCTCCTCCCCGTGCCTTATGCCATGACTGCACCTGTGCTAAAGATAGGGCAGTCAAAACGCAGGGTGCCTGTGTGCCCCCCCGCCACACACACAGTCTGCAGCCCCGTCAGAGCCAAGCATCTTCACCCTCCCCCAATGCTATTGCGTGGCTTCTCGGGCCCCCAGTTCCCCTCCTGTTGAGGCCGATGCTCTCTGTCATCACGGGACGCCCCGACACGGATCCTCTTCAAAACCCCCTGGCTCCTCCACAGAGGGTTCGCTACGACAGCATGAAGGTTAAGTTCCCGACCCTGTGTCCTTCTCTCCTGCAGCCCCATATGGGCCTGGCACACGTGGGCTGCAGAAATCCAATCCTGTCTTCGGAACCCATCCAGATTCATAGCCATCTGTGACCACACAGCTCGCCAGGGCGGGAGGGGCAGGGGCACAGTGGCTGCAGACTGAGGCCCAGGCTGACTGCCAGAGGGTGAGGCAGCCAGGAGAGGGGACCATGAAGGAGAGGTGGGGGCCGGCGGATGGTACCAGATGGCGTGGCACTCTCTCCTGGTGAGACCACTTAGAGCAGGTAGGAATACGCCCCCAGGTGCGCTAAGTCCACAGCCAACTGCCAGCTGGGGGGTGGGCGAGTCATGGGAGCTGGGCCAGCCACCTGAGGCCCTGGGGTTCTATTGAAAATCCACCTTGGGCAGACACTCCTGGAGCAGAGGTTCTGAGGTCCATGGTGTCTCCCAGGCCTGGTAAAGGACAGCAGCACAGCTCTGAGCATGGACACAGTGACCAGCAGGTGCAACGGAGGCAGCCTTCATGTCCAGACTGTCGACGTGCTGCACCACTTTAGGGCTTTCGGCCAATGAGACCCATGAGGTGTGTGACCGGGAGACTGAACATTTACACCTTCTTTTGTAAGCCTTGGCTGGTGAGCAAACCTCAGACCCGAAAATGGCCCCGTGTCCAAGAGTCAGGGCCCCAGGGCAGCTGGGTATGGTTTTGTCTCCATGATGAAGAGGAACAAGACTGCCCGCAGACGCCATGACCCACGTGTCCCCCACAAACAGACCCAGAGTTCCAGGTACATGAGGAGGGAGATGGGGGTCGTGAAGCTGCAGGTGGCGGGGGGTGGGGGGAAGAGCAGCTGGGGAGGAAGCCCTGGGCAGCAGGCAGAAGCAGCAGAGAGGAACTGAGAGCAGAGAGGGAGACCGGGGCTGGAATGAGAGGCGTTAACAGTGGAGGAGACCCAGGGAGGCCGGCGGATGAGTCTCTCCAGAGCCCTAGGACCTGGGGAAGCTGTGGCTGAGAGGCTGGCAATGTACGCACCCTGCTCAGCTCTGCCTCCCTGCAGCCTGGCCTCCTCCTTCCAGACAAGGCCCACCAGCCCCCTGTCTCTCTTTGCTGGAGAGACACACGGAACCAGCACCTTTCCTCCCAAACACACTCAGGCCTTCAGCCCGGGAGGAAACGGGGCAGCAGTCCAACAGGGAAGAGGGCAGAAAGGCTGCTCCTGGGCCCATCCTCCCATTGTGACGCAATTTCCCTCCCAGCTGCTCTGCAGGGATGGACGTCCGTCCGCCTGGCTCCTCACCAAAGCACCAGAAGGTGCTGCCCCCACTGATCCTTCTCCACGGGGAGCCTGTCCACACATCCCTGTGCCCCCGGAGGAGCCACAGGAGCCCCTGAATAGGGACAGGGTATGAACAGTCAAGGCCAGCTGCACCTGCTCGCACAGGCCACAGCCCTGTGCAGCAGGGATGAGCCGCCTTAGCCAGGGTTCCTGGGTCAGTGCCCAGGCTGCCCAGGGCAGGTGCTGTCTCCTACAGCCCACACTCCCCAGCCCCACCTGGCTGAGGACAGTCGGTGAGGACAAGCCCCCAGCCCTGGAGGCCGCCCGGGCTCATGCCTCTCAGACTCCAGGCTGGGCCGGTTTTCCCAGAGGGCACCCGTTTCCCAGAGCCCGCAGGCTGGCTCACCACGCAGCGCAGGGAAGGACTGAGGCCCTCCTGGCCACTCTCCTGGGAGCTCCTGGCCGCTTTGATGTGGAACTGAGATGACAAAGGCAGCCAAGTTGTAGGGAGCGAGCTGCACTGCTGCTGTTTTAAATGACAGCTATTGTTCCCGGGCAATTGTGTGATCAAGGGAAAGAAAGAGGCCTTTTAAGAAGCGAGGTAGCACACTCAGGAAGGGGCTCCAAAGGGGAGGAACCAAGAGTGAGGTAGGATGTGGCTCCACAGCGCCACGGTGTCCTCAGTAGCCCTGTCCCTACCTGGAGCCCCAGCCACAGCACCAGAGCCGCCTCCAAACACCACCAACGGCCTCTGGGGCAGGCACCGGGGCCACCTGCTGCTGGGTGAGCCCCAGAGCTGAGCCCAGCAGAACCAGCATGGAGCAGGGGTTCGCATGGCCTAGGCAGCCCCCTGTGCCATGTCCCCTCTGGGCAGAAGGGACACCCACTGCCAGCCCAGGCCCACCCACCAGTGTACTTCTATCAGTCAGCTGCAGCACCACCTGCCCAGGCGGGGCCAGCTCCCCGCAAACTTCCCAGTTCCAGCTCCAGCCTCTCCGCTTCCCAGATTTTTGACCTGGTGAGGTTCTACTCTTTCTGGGAAGGCCTTTAAAGGGCCCCATTTCCAGGAAGCCCTCGGGGCCTTGTTCTGAGCAGTCTCCCTTCGGTCTAGGTCCATGGTTCTCACAGGCAGGCCCCAGCGTCACCTGGGAACTTGCTCCAAACGCAATTCTTCAGGCCCCACTCCAGAGCCACCCAATCAGAAACGGGAGGGAGGGAAGCAGCAGCCTGCTTCAACAAGCCCTCCACATGATTTCAATGCCCACTTCTAAGAACCACCAGCTAAGGGCTGATCCGGGCTCTGAGGACCGCCACTCCACAGCCCTGCTGTGCTGCTGTCCTGCCCCCCTGAGACGCACGCCCTTGCCTTACACGTAGGCGTGGTCTCTGCAGGGCACGGCTAAGCCTTGCCGCTCCTGGTACCTCCTTGATCTCCGTTAGGTAGGAAAGCAGAGGCTCACAACCTCTGGGCGTGCTTGCACCATGGAAGCAGTGAGCTCATGCCGCGGAGGGCCTTTTTGCTGTCTCGGTGGAGAGCCCATGGATTTGATGGGCTGTCACCCCCGGGGCAGCTTCCTGGCAGAAGCCCCCAGCTGAGTGGCAGGTGCCCTGAGCTTTGGGCTGGAGAGCAGCAGCCAACTACAGCAGGGAGGGAGCAAGACAGTCGTGACGGCTCCCTCCCCGTCTCCTCTGCCTTGAACATACAGCACCGTAACGGCAAGGAGAAGTTTAAATTGTCAATAGTAATCTAATGCTTGCGATGAATGGAGTGGTGATGATAAATGGGCTGTTTAATAAAGACGAGAGCTCCAGCAGCCTAGAAGGAAACCTCCTTTGACTTAAAGTTAGCGTCCTGATTAAAATTTCCATTTTATTATCCTCATCAGCAATCTTCCTTCAATGTGCTACAATTTGTATTTTCTCTACTTAGACAGATAATTAACAGCACTATAAACATATTAAAAGTAAAATGTGCATTAAAATTGCTCCCTTACCCATGTTTAACTGATTTTGTTTAGCAATGCTTCATCAACATGCACCCTTGCCTCCAGGAAGTCTTCCCAGAATGAACCAACCTACCCCGAAAGCCTCGTCCTGCTCCCAAGGCCCCCAGGGAGCAGACAACCTCGCCCCCTGGTCACACGGGTCGGTGTTCTGCAGCCCTGACAATTCGGTCCAGTTTCACTTTGCTTCATTCAATCTGTCATCTCTTCACACAGCTCCCCACTATGAGTGTGTAGGGTGAAGCTGACACACACATGGGGAAACCGAGGCACAGGACAATACAACAATGTACCTGAAGAAGTCAACATGGCACTCTCTGGGTTGCAAAGGTACCAAGCACGCGTGGCAGGCTCCGAGGGAGGAAGCCACAGCACCCCACAGTCTAGAAAGCGACCCCAGGCAGGGCACCCGCGCACAGCGCGTCTTCAGTCATAGTGTTGAAACTGCTTTGGTTTTCTACATATCTTTTTTTTTAATCTTTTTTTTTTTTTTTTGACATGCAGAGTTAGACAGTGAGAGAGAGAGAGACAGAGAAAAAGGTCTTCCTTTTTCCATTGGTTCACCCCCCAAGTGGCCGCTACGGCCGGAGCATTGCGGCCAACGCACTGTGCCAATCCAAAGCCAGGAGCCAGGTGCTTCCTCCTGGTCTCCCATGCGGTGCCAGGACGCAAGGACCTGGGCCATCCTCCTCTGCACTCCAGGGTCACAGCAGAGAGCTGGACTGGGAGAGGGGCAACCGGGACAGAATCCAGTGCCCCAACCAGGACTAGAACCCGGGGTGCCGGCGCCGCAGGCGGAGGATTAGCCTAGTGAGCCTCGGCGCAGGCTTACATATCTTTCAAAAACACAACTCTGACTGCCCATGTGGGAGGTCTGCTTCAACACACATGGAGCTCTGGAGTCAGGTGGAAATGACTCCCGCAGGTCACCCCAGGGGCTCCCGGCCAAGGCCTTTGACTTCCTGTTTCCTGCCTTCTTCTTGACCCCTCCCAACTGGGGGCAGCCCAACAGACCC
Source organism: Oryctolagus cuniculus (assembly GCF_964237555.1). Taxonomy (NCBI): domain Eukaryota; kingdom Metazoa; phylum Chordata; class Mammalia; order Lagomorpha; family Leporidae; genus Oryctolagus; species Oryctolagus cuniculus. Next base: position 146,648,930 of record NC_091435.1, read on the forward strand.
AGTCCTCCCTTACGGTGTCCTTACAACAAGGCTGACCGCTCGCCAGGAGCTCCCATTCGGGCAGAGGACTCTGGTCTAAAAGCTCGTGCACACACAGTCATGTTTAAGCCACTCCCAGGCCTGGACTAGCGCAGCCTCCACATCCGACAGATGAGAAAACTCTCAGGACCCTGCACCGAGTCACGCAGCTGCCGGGCGGGCAGCAGTCCTAGCCCCGGCGACCTCCAGGGGGACCTACACTGTACAGCATCCAGCCACCGGGTGCGGGGCTGCGTGCCAAGCAGGCCGTGGAACCTGGTCTCACCCTGCCGCTGTCACACCCCCAGGGGCTCCCACAGGCAGTTTCTCTGGGTGGCATGTTTTTTCCCATGATGTGTGCTTTAAACCTGGGTCACCTCCCAGCATCCTGAGCCTTCCACAGGGAGGCCACGTTCTGTTAATCAGCATGAACCAGCACGTGCCCTCTGACCCCAAGGGGAAAAAAAAAAGATGTATGCAAGAGTTGAGGTCACCCAGGGAAACTGAGGAAGCAGCAATGCCCACAAGCCCCGGAGTCCGAGCTATTCATCTCCCACCACCCAAGGAAATGAAATCATTATGTCTGCAGCAACAGAACCCAAAAGAACAAATTTCCTGCCAGGATAATAAATGAGTTCTTTTGTTTTTGTCTCGACTCCCATCCCGTGATCCTCCGGGGCCATTCCCCATCCAGGTGGCCCTGCCGGGTAAATACTCAGAGGTTTCAGTTTCAGCTTCGAGAACTGACCGCGGAGTGTCCACCGGTGCACGGAGCCCGTCTGCCCCGCCCCGCCTCGCTCCTTCTTCTCTTTTCCTTCCCCAAAGGACTCTTGGCCAAGATGCACACGGAAAGGGCCCTCTCTCCACCCTGAGCCGGGAGCAGGTTTTGAAGTTACTCCATGGAGAAAAGAGGGGAGAAGTCGTTCCTCCCCTCTCCGCATGGGCATCACAGGAGACGGACGCTGCAAACAATAATGACTAGTAGAAGCGGACTATGGAGCTCCGGAGGCTAGCAGCCAGCAGCAGGAAGGCGCTCCCGATGGCGTGCATGCGGGGTGGAGGGGAAATGAGGGGCTTGGGAGAGATCTCGAAGGCCGCATTATGGGCAGGCTGGGCTGCACTAACATTCCCCCAGATGGGGCCTCAGAGCCCTGCCCTAGCAGATCACAATGTGCAAGCACTGAACGGCTTCATAGTGGGCCTCTGATGGGCCAGGACATCAAGCGCCCGGCTGCGGAAATGGGTCTGTTTGCTGGCTGAACACACAGTAGGAGCCCAGGGGCCGGATGAACAGACCCAAGGAGAGTCTGCCCGTGCTCCTGCCCCCTGAACCTGTGAGAGGCGGCAACGCCCACAGGATGCCACACCATCCAGCTCCCAGAAGGAAACCAACTTCAGAGCCCGGGCTGGTGGCCCCGCTCACCCAGGGATGCAGCCCAGGGGCAAAACACCCTCTGCAGGTGTGAAGAAAAACTGCCATGGGGGTGTGCGTTTGGTGCAGCACTTAAGACACCACTTTGGACACCAGCATCCCCTATCAGAGCGCCTGGTTTGAGTCCTGGCTCTACTCCCAAACAGCTTCCTGCTAATGCACACCCTGGGACGGCAACAGGTTACAGTCGAGTATTTGAGTCCCTGCCACCCATGTGGGAGACCCAGATTGAATTCTGGGCTTCTGGCCCTGCCCTGCCTGTTCCAGGCATTTGGGAAGTGAACTAGTAGGTGGAGCACGCTCTCTCTCCCTCACTCTCTCTCTCCCCTCTCTTCCTTTCAGATAAAATGAAAATAAATAAAAAGAAAAATGACCAGGTGGCCATCTTTCCTTGACCTGGGTCCACACCTTCACACCTTTACCTCCCAAGAACATGCATGTGTGCAAGCATGCATGTGTGCATGAGCAGGCGTGGGTGTGCATGTACAGGTGTGTCCGTGCATGTGCGAGTGTGTGCAGACAGGGGGGCAGATGGTGTCAAGAGGCTGGTTCCAATTACCCAACAGGTCAGGGTGTCTCCTCTGTAGGAAAAAAATAGGTTTAGGTTTGCAAGATGGTCCCAGACTCCGGTGAAAACCTGCCACGTGTGAATGTTTGGGCTATAACAACAAACATGACCAGGATCTTGGCAGGAAAACCAGAACGGTACCTCCCAGAGAGGCAGTACGGCTCCAGCTACTGACTGGTCTCTGTCTCCCCAGACAAGGATTCTGCAAGATACAGAGAGTGCCTTGGGGTTCTTGTCTCACTCTGCTCTGGCTCTCTGCTGCCGGCCAGAGGATATCAAAGCTTCAGCAAAAGGTCACGGACGTCAGATATGACCCTGAATGTCCACCCTCTGGCCTCTGTACTGGCAGTTCTTCACTCACGCCTGTCAAAGACCTTGCCAGAAGCTTTGTAAGGCTTTGCTCATAGGTCTGTCTTCTCAGTGTGTTTCTCAGGTGCGCACATCTTGTCTTATTTATCTCTGTGTCTGCAGCAAGATGGATGGTGGTAGGTGGATGAATGGATGATTGGTTGGTCGATGGATGAATGAATAAGCCGGATTACACACAGCATATTATCTTCATCAATCCTACCTCTTATGGGAAGAAATGAAATGAACGGTTATAAAGCACTACTCCATGCCAGATACAGTTCTAGATGACTTCAACATCTTATTGAACTCATTAACTATTACAGGAAGTTTCACCGTTGACACTGTGCCTACGAGAAACTAAGGGACAAGAAGGCAAAACATTGTCCTTGGGACTCAAAGCAGGTCCCTGGAATATTCCACATCCAGTATTTAAAAGGATCACACTCTCTGCCCACTTTCTTGCAGATCACAAGTACAACAAACATCTGTGGGCATCTGCTAGGGGCCAGGCACTGAAGATTCAGGGACAAACCTGAAGAAGCTCTGGGGTAAGCAGGTGAGGGAACTCAAGTACTCCAGGGGCTGCACAGCCAGGAGAAAGCTGATCGCCTCAAAATATCCAACCTGGTGGAGACTACAGCCACAGCAGAGGCAAGAAGTACATGAATCCTCTTTTATAAAAACCAACAATAAAGCTGGACAAATGGACAAGCACAATCATCTCAGCATTCAGAAAATGGGCCGAAGACACTCAGCAGTCTGAGAAGTGTTTGTGTTCCACAGCCTGGATTTTTAGTAGGAGCAGGCAGAATCCCTGACATTCTCGCCTAGGTCTGCAGCCCACTCCCCCTCCCCCCACCAGTACTGCTGACACAGGGGCTCCAATAGGGAAGAAGGTAACATGAGGGCCATCAGATCTACAGGGTCAAAAAGGACGTACTTGATTCAGAGTGGCTGGTCATCTTACTAGTTAAGGGGATCAGTTTAAGTTCATAATTGATCATAAAGATAGGATTAAGTGCCAAAGGGATCACATAAATAAGACAAAGTGTCTGCTAATAAGAACTGATAGAATTAATTCCCAACATGGGAAGCAGGCCACACAGCAGACTAATAGAATGACAAATGCCCTAAACAGCACTCTGGCCTCAAAGTCAGCCCTTAAGGCATTCGGATCTGGCTAAAAAGCCCATGAGAGTTTCTCAGGCATGGAAAGCCAAGACACTGTGGCAAGAAATGACCTCCATGAAAGATCTCTGTGAGTGAGATCCCGCTGGAAAGAAGGGGCCATCAAAGAAGGAGGTACCTTTCTCTGAAGGGAGGAGAGAACTTCCACTTTAATTATAGCCTTGGCTAAATAAGATCGGAGTTTGTGAACTCAAGAGGCTTCCACAGCTTTGGCAGCTCATGACAAGAGCCTCAGGTAATTACTGATGTCATAAATAAGAGTGTCAATTGTTAAATCAACAATAGGAGTTACTGTGCACTTGCTACCCAGGTAGGATCTCTGTCCTTAATGTGCTGTACTATGCGAATTAACAGTAAAACTAGTACTCAGACAGTACCCTATACTTTGTGTGTTTGTGTGGGTGCAAACTGTTGAAATCTACTCAGTATAGAGTTGATCTTCTGTATATAAAGATAATTAAAAATTAATCTTAATGAAGAATGGGATGGGAGAGGGAGTAGGAGATAGGATAGTTTGTGGATGGGAGTGTGGTTATGGGGGGAAGAACCACTATAATCCAAAAGCTGTACTTTTGAAATTTACATTTATTAAATAAAAGTTCTCTATTAAAAATAAATTAAATTTAAAAAAAAAAAAACAGAGTGGCTGCTACTACCTACATCCATCAGCATTGTCCAAAGTGACAGTCTCAGCAGGCAGGGTGGGGTGAGCGTGTTCTGGGCAGAGACTATGGGCACACCAAGCAAAGACCTGAGAAAAGCTTAGATTTCCACATGCCAAAGACTGTGCAGTGCATGGTAGAAGTGACAGCTTCCACCAGAGATTCAGAGTAGGGCCGACTTCAGCACGGCCTGAATTTGAACGGGCTCTACTCCCCAGTGGCAGAGTGGCTCAGGGTCTGTGGCGTCACAGGCAGATCACCAGCCTACACAGAGTGGGGGCTCGCTCTAGGAAGACTTAAACACAGGACAAAAACTAAAACTAAAAGTTGCACACCATGGGGAGGACATGCTTCACAGATGAGCCCAGCCAAGTCATCAAACAAACAAATCAGTAACAACAACATCCTTCTGGGGAAAAAATAGGAACTCAGAGCTGCTACAATTTAGTATCCAACCTGTCTCATTTTCCACAAGAAATCATGACGCATGCAGGGAAACAGGCAACGTGACCCATATTCAAGACAGAAACCGCCTGAGTCCCCAGATGTGGCATTCAGCAGACAAGCACTCCAAAGCCATTGTTACATGAATATGTTAAAAAAGAAAACAATTTTTAAATAATTAAGAAAATATAGCTTCAATGAACAAATAGAGATAATCTCTAATGAGTCAAACTATTTTTAACAAATACAAATTCTTAAGTTGAGGAGTAGAATAACCAAACTGAAAAACTCTCTCTGGAGGAGCTAAAAAACAAAAAAAGTCAAGAGAAAAAGAGGAAGAAAAAATCAGTGAACTTGAAGAAAGATCAATGGAAATTATCCCATCTGAAGAGCAGATAGCAAGAAGATTAAAGTGAAAGCCAAGGAAATCCATTGGTTCTTATCAAGTTCATCAATATACGTGGAATAAATATTTCAGGAGAGGAGAGAGAAGGGAGACTGAAAAACCTTTTGAGAAATATGGCTTAACACTTTCCAAGTCTGTGAGAAACATCGACCCAGACATATTGAAGAAGCTCAGTGAGTCCCAAGTAGGATGAATACAAAAAGATTCATACCTAGATACACCATTGTTACTACACTTGATCTTAGCCAAAAGGCTGAGAAGCAATAGATAGATACACCATTGTTAAAAGACAAAGAGAACATTTTGAATACAGCAAGAGAAAAATGATTTAGGGGCTGGCATTGTGGCATAGCAAGTAAAGCCACCACCTGTGACACTGGCATCCCATATGGGTGCTGGTTCATGTTCATTTCCAACCTAGCTCCCTGTTAATGGCCTGGGAAAAGCAGCAGAAGATGACCCAAGTGCTTGGGCCCCTGCCACCCACGTGGGAGACCCAGATGAAGCTCCTGGCTCCCGGCTTTGGTCTGGTTCGGCCATTGGGAAATGAACTGGATGGAAAACTCTGTCTCTATCTAGCTCTAGCTCTAGCTCTAACTCCAGCTCTAGCTCTAACTCCAGCTCTTCCTCCCCACTGTGATTTCAAATAAATTAAATAAATCTTTTTTAAAAAACTGAATTATCGGAAGCCGGCGCCGCGGCTCAATAGGCTAATCCTCCACCTAGCAGCACCGGCACACCAGGTTCTAGTCCAGGTCGGGGCACCGGATTCTGTCCTGGTTGCCCCTCTTCCAGGCCAGCTCTCTGCTATGGCCCGGGAGTGCAGTGGAGGATGGCCCAAGTACTTGGGCCCTGCACCCCATGGGAGACCAGGAGAAGCACTTGGCTCCTGCCTTCGGATCAGTGCCGGCCGCGGCGGCCATTGGAGGGTGAACCAACGGCAAAAAGAAGACCTTTCTCTCTGTCTCTCTCTCTCTCACTGTCCACTCTGCCTGTAAAGAAAAAAAAAACTGAATTATCGGGGCCAGAACTGTGACATAATGGGTAGAGCCACTGCCTGGGTGCCAGCATCCCATATGGGTGCCAGTTCAAGACCCAGCTTTTCCACTTCCCATCCAGCTCTCTGCTGTGGCCTGGGAAAGCAGTAGAAGATGACCCAAGTCCTTGGGCTCCTGCACCAGTGTGGGAGACCTGGAGGAAGCTCCTGTCTCCTGGCTTCAGATTGGCACAGCTCTGGCCACTGCAGCCAACTGGGGAGTGAAGCAGCAGATGGAAGACCTCTCTCTCTCTCTCTCTCTCTCTCTGCCTTTCCTCTCTCCATGTAACTCTGACTTTCAAATAAATAAATAAATCTTTTTAAAAACCTGAATTATCACATACAGAGCAACATCAATGTTATTTATATCTGACTTATTTTTTGAAAAAATAGAGGCCCAAATCAATGCCATAATAGTTAAGGTGCTAAAAGAAAAAAACTGTCAACCAGAAATTCTATACCCAGCAAAACTACCCTCTAAAAAAATAAAGGCAGAATAAAGATGTTCCTAGGTAACTAAATACTAATAGAATTCACTGCTAGCAAACTTGACTACAGTACACAAAACGCTGAAGAATATCATTCAGGACAGAAAGAGATGTCCCTAGAAGGTGGCTTGAAAACACAGGATGAAACAAAAATAAATGCTAAACACAAGTGTTAATATGAAAGTCTCCGTGTCTTCTCCTAACTTCATTAAAAGGCATAAGATGACACTAAGTAATAACTATAGCCCTGCAGAGTTGAGTTTATGATGTAGACAGACAGATAGATAGATAGATATAGTAACAGACACCCAATAACAGCAACAAGGAACGTTGGCTATGCTTCCTGGCAGAGGAACCACTTCAACCAGGCCACTACAGAGTAAGAGATGGAATCAGGGGAACAGGTCTTCCAGACAGAGAACTGACAGCCAAAGACATGGAGACAAGAGAGACACATGTCAGGAAGAGCAAGCCATCTGACTTGGGGGTCTGCGGGAAAAGTTGGAAAACCACAGGTGACTCCAGGGGGCCTGTGGAGAGCCAGGCTGAGGTGGCAGGGCTGTCTGCAGCCCAACCACAGCAAACCTGGAGAAGAGTCCCTCTTCCTAATCAGTGCTTCAGGAAGGGTCTTCTGGCTGCAGGCATGGGAATGGCGTGGGGCTCAGGGAGGAGCAGGTACCACAGTGGAGAGGCTTCAGACGCAGGGCATGGAAGAGTGAGGGGTGTGAAGCTGTGTCCTGGAAGTCTCCGAGGCACTTGTCTCTGCTCGTACCAAAATACCGCAGCCAGGTGCTCACCAGCAGCAGGAATGCATTCCTCAGAGCTCCAGTGACTCAGAAGTCTAAGATCAAAGTGCTGGCAGATCTTCAGCCCGTGAGGACCCGCCTCCTGCTCCATGGGTGATGCTTTCTGGCTATGTCCTCATGCAGCAGATCGGTGAGGGCATTCTCCGAGGTCTCTTTTATTCATTTACTTATCTATCTATTTGTTTTTAAGATTATTTGAAAGGCAGAATGAGAGAGAGAGAGAGAGAGAGAGAGAGAGAGAGAGAGAGATCAGCCTTCCATCTGCTGGTTCACTCCCCAATGGTCAAAATGGCCATAGCTGGGCCAGGCCTAAGCCAGGAGCCCAGAACTCCACTGAGGTCTCCCATGTGGGTGGCAAGGACCCAAGTACCTGGACCATCAACCTCTGCTTTCCCAAGTGCATGAGCAGGGAGCTCGGATAGGACACAGAGAGCCAGGACTCGAACCAGTGCTTCGAAATGGAATGCTGGTGTGGAGAGCAGAACAGTGGTTTCACCCACTGTGCCACCATGCTGGCCCCTGAGGTCTCTTTAGGAAAGGCAGTAATGCCAATCATGAGGGCTCCCCTGTTGTGACCTAACCACCTGTCAAAGTGCCCAATTCTTAGGATTTCAACATACGAACTTCAGGAAATCACAGACGGACCACAGCACCCCACAATGGCATGTGGTGATGGCTAGGACGTCCTCTTACTTTAACTCTCAAAGTCTCCGTGGATGAGCTCAGGCCAAGTGCAAACCAATGAGGGAGACCCTGAGCAACAAATAACGCACATGAATAAAGAACTGGGAGAATTTAAACCAATCTGTGCAATACCAGACACTCCCGAGCATCTCAGATTTCCACATGTAAGCCAGAAAGGGAGATTTAATGAAGTCCATTTTTATAGAAGAAACTGAGACACATTGGCTTAAGGTCACACACAGAAGTGAGATCTGAATGATTGAGAGTCTGACTCAACCATCATACTCTTCCTACACTTTCAGCCAGTGATTTGGGGCAAGAAGATGCCCATGCCATCTTTTGAGAGACCTTCTGTACACTGATTTACTTCCCAAACACCTGTAACAGCCAGGGCTGAACAAAGCTGAAGCCAGGAGCATGAAACTCCAAGCTGGGTCTCCACTGTGGGTAACAAGGACCCAAGTATCCACTGCCTCCCAAGATGTGGAGTGGCATGGGGATGGGTGGAAACAGGAGCTGGGACTCAAACCAGATGCTCCAATATGGGATTCAGGCATCCCAGGTGCAATCTAACCACTGCACCAAACACACCCCAGAGTCAGCTTTTAACTCCAACAGATCACTAAAAGAGGCAGAAGAGAACTTCTTAAGCTAGAGTCGACCCTGACTCCTCCATTCAGGAAGCCCTCATCACACTGCCCCCTTCCTTAGGTCACTAAAAGGCAAAATGTCCAGGCTCAGCCCAGCTCAGCACCTGTTGCCTGTCTCACACCAGACAGACACAGGCTTCCAGGAAAAAACAACGCTGCAGCAGCACGACTGGCAGGTGGAACGGGGTTCCTGGGAGGGGAAGTCCCGCTCCTCTATGGCTTCCTGGCTGGGTCTGAACACGGCTGGGCAGGCTGAGTATCTCACTGGGCTTCTGTTCTGGCCCCTGCCTGCTGTCCATATGAGAACTGTTCCTAAAAACCATGAAAATGCCCTTGGGTAGCGTGACCCCTGCCCACTCCCCCACCAGCACTCCACTCTCACACAGCAGCCCCTGTGAGGTCCTGGCCTCTCCTAGAGGGTGCAGGGAACTGAAGCGAGGACAGGGGGCTCTGAAAGGGTGGGAGGCCAGGAAAGAGGCCCAAGCCCTGGAAGCAGACCTGAGATGGGGCAGCAAACTCCCCTTTCCTAGTTCCTTCCTAGTTCCTTCCTAGTACCGCATGCACCATGGAGTGACGGGCCGTAATCGGTGCATCAAGAAGCAGTCAAAACAGCAGTTCACAGCCAGGGCCACTGAATCCTGCCCTGTGCTGGAACTCTGCAGAGAACTCTTTTTTTTATAAAAGATTTATTTTATTTACTTGAAAGACAGAGTTACAGAGAGGTAGAGACAGAACCATCCACTGGTTCACTCCCCAGATGGCTGCAATGGCTGGAGCTGCACTGATCTGAAGCCAGAAGCCAGGAGCTTCTTCCCGGTCTCTCATGTGGGTGCAGGAGCCCCAGGACTTGGGCCATCTTCTACTGCTTTCCCAGGCCACAGCAGAGAGCTGGATCGGAAGTGGAGCAGCCGGGTCTCTAATAGGCACCCATATGGGATGCAAGCACTTCAGGCCAGGGCGTTAACCCACTGTACCTCAGCACCAGCCCCCTTACAAAGAACTCTTAAAGCAGGAGCTGTCCCATCTGTCTCCAGAGGAGAGGGACCACGAGGCAGCGAGGGAGCTCCCGTTTACAACGTGTAGCAGTTCTGTTCTCTGCAAAATAACACGCAGACCACAGTGCTTGCCAACTTCATAAAATATGTTTTATTAGTATTGTTATGGTCCCGACTCAAACAACTTCATAAAATTTTCCTTCTTATGAAGTGGGTGCTCTTACACGCTCATGCCGTGGAAAGACATGTGTTCATTCTATTTAATTAGGGACGGGCACCAGGAAACTACTTTTCAAGGGTTAGGGCATCCATAGGCTGTGTGTGTGCTTTGCTATTGCATCTGAGAGCCAGACTGAATTTATTTGGTCAGCACAAAGACAGGAAAAGAAAAAAAAATTTATATATGGTCAGGCCCAGTGCTTTGGCATAGCAGGTAAAGCCTGCAGTGCCAGCATCCCATAAGGGCGCCAGTTCGAGTCCCGGCTGCTCCTCTTCCAGTCCAGCTCTCTGCTGTGGCCTGGGGAAGCAGTAGAAGATGGCCCAAGTCCTTGGGCCCCTGCACCCACATGGGAGACCTGGAAGAAGCTCCTGGCTTTGGATCAGCTCAACTCTGACCGTTGCAGCCAATTGGGGAGTGAACCAGTGGATGGAGGACCTCTCTCTCTCTCTCTCTCTCTCTCTCTCTCTCTCTGCCTCTCCTTCTCTCTCTGTGTAACTCTTTCAAATAAATAAATCTTTTTAAAAAATCTATGGTCAACTTTTAAAAATTGGCCATTTTACCCAATGAAAATCCAGCAGATGGCCTCACCTGATTATGCGCCCCATGGCCTTAGCAAGCCTCTGGGTGCCTGCTCAGGCCAGCTACAAGCCCAGCACAGTCCATACAGACAGAGGCCTCCTGTGGATAAAGCAAGGTCTGGTCCCTGAGTCCTGGTGGCTCAGGCTGCACGGGGAGGCAGAGGCACAGAAATACCCAATGCCATGGGCAATGTGATCCTGACTCTGATGGAGGGGTCGGGGGAAGGGAGTGGAGGAGAAAGGGATTCGCTACTAAGCGGCAGGGGGGCCGCTGGGGCCCCCAGAAACAAACAGCAGCCCTGCTCCTGCCCCGGGTCCCCAGTCCTGCCTCACTCTGAGCTACCCTCCACAAAGCACAATCACCCTTCACTTGTTCATGAAGCCAGGGGTACCCCGGCAGCACACAGCAGAACCACTTCCAGGCTGTTTCCACTCCTCACACAAACAGCTCCCGCCATCTGTGGGCTCGGGTCTCCCCTCTGGGGCACCAGGGGTCCCGGGAAACACTCTCAGATGGCTCTGAGATCCACCCCCTGCCCCTCCACACACACACACACACACACACACACACACTGCTCACCACTCACCTCTGTCTTGCCCTGTGCCAGAACTGGCCCCAGCCACCTCCTCTCTTGTCCTCAGGAGCAGCCTGGCGGGAGGCCGTGACCCCAGCTGAGTCTTGTGTCTGAGAGCAAGCAGGGCCTCCCAGCGTCCAGGGGCAGAGATGTTTGCCAGACACACCCAAAACAGCTTCGCTGTGTCCTGTGCCCATTCCCCAAGACTCGCCCCATCGCCCCTCCAGAAACGCCAGCAAGTGCAGCTCGGAGCAGTCGCTCTGTGGGCTGCGTGGCACCAGACCCCAGCCAGTGACGCGTGTGGTGGCGGCAGGGCTATGGCTGCTCCACTGAGCCGGGGAGCACACAGCAGGCTGCAGAGTCAGCCGGCACTGAGACACGGAGGCAGGGGCGGGCTCAGGCCTGAACGAAGGCTCATTTCGCATCCTGACTGTGCAGCGCTGCCTGTTAACTTCTCTGCATCTGTAAACCAGGGCTGCTACTTGGGGCTGGATATTGTGAATCCAATGAGGTGACACACTTCATACTCTTCATACTACTTCATACTCTCGCCCACCAGAATATTAGCTGATGAATTAATGGATGAAAAGAAAGCACTTCTTGGACATATTCTAGACCATGTCCAATTATTTTGTTCTGGATTTTATTAAAAACAGGAGTAGAATGTTCTCCTGGTCAGCTTCAGACCTCTAGCCACACCTCTGAACCCAAGAAAGCCACCCACTTTTTGCATACTTTGCTTGTAATTAGGGTACATGGCCACCAGGTGGCGGTGGCTGCTCTGGGCGCGTCTTCAGATGACAGCATTTGTCTGGGATCCAGCCACACAGCCAGGAACTTTCCAGATACTAATTTTCAAAGAGCAAGAAAGCGCCGTGTGATTGATGACAGGATCCTGTTAAGGGAAGTGTTTCTTAGAGAAGGGTGGTGAGCAACTGTTCTCCCGTGACTTCTGAGCGCAGCACGGCTGATGCGGTTTTCCACTGGGACACAATAGACGACAGACACCATTGTGAACTGCCCGCCTACAGGAGGATAACACCTGAGCAGGAAATTCTAGCAGAATCTGTAGAAATGTCCCCAAGAGCCAAACTAAGCCAGGAAGCCAAGAGAGGACAGAGGCCAGGACTGGGAGTCAGTGGTGAGGACGGCCAGCGCCGGATCCGCCCAGTCCCGGCCTCGGGTCCCTCTTTGGCAAAAGGAGATGAAGGTAAATGAGCTCTCCCGGCCCACGGCCTTGGCCACAGAGAAACCTGCCTTTTTCTGTTACACCTCCCAGATCCTGGCTTCTGTCCTGTGTGGCGACCACTCCCCCATCAGAAGGCACAGCCCAGACGACAAGGCCATGGGTGTGAGAGTGTCCAGGGGCGGAGAGGAAGCAGGATCCAGCCCCACTGACCCGCTAAGCCTCCTGAACAGTGCTGGGGCTGAGTCCCTCCCAGGCAGCAGCCCCACTCTGTGCCCCCACACTCCCACCCTCACTCCTTCCCTGCCCCGGGACCCTCCCACGCTCCGTACTGTCTTGCTCTATGACAAGGTAATGTCCAGTGCTCCCTGAGGCTCGGGGTCTGGGTCTCCAATGCAGCTGGAGGCGACAAAGCGCACGACGGAGGCTATCTCACCTTTCCCTGGTTTGAACCGTTAAAAACTCCACCAAGCTGCCCCACCCAAGTTCTGACTCATTCTCAGTGGCCGGGGGCTACAGCACAGCCTCTCCGAGACGTTGTTCCTTGGGCAAATCGCAGTGACAAGCAGGTCAGTCAGGCCCACAGAAGCCCCAGACTAAGCACACCTCTCCTCCCCACCAGGTGCAACCCAGGCCCCATCCTTCCCTGCTCCGGCAAGGTGCCACTGGCCCTCCCCTGCCACTTCCCGGGACCAGTGACATTCCGTGGAGCCTCCTGGTCCCCAGGAACCATCAGGTGGTCATCCTTGGGTCTGTACCAACAAGATCCGTGTCCCTAGGAGCCAAGGGGATGACAATCGGGGATTATTCAGGAGTAAATCGGATTTTCTCTTGTCTCTAATTAATTTATTTATTTGAAAGGCATAGAGATAGAGAGAAAGACAGAGAAAGAGATCTTCCAACTGCTGGTTCACTCCTCAAATAGCCCCAACAGCCAGAGCTGGTCCAGGCCAAAGCCAGGAGCCAGGAACCCTATCCATATCTCCCATGTGGGTGGCAGGGACCCAGGCACTTGAACCATCATCCACTGCCTTCCCAGGCACATCAGCAGGAAGCTAGATTGGAAGCGAAGCAGACCCTCTGTGTCACAACACCGAACCCTAAGAGTAAATCAAGTTTAAAAACATCCATTTTTAATTAAACTCAAATTTTAAAATATTTTCACCTTTGTTATCAAAAAGATATACTAAGGTTCAAAGACAAAACATAGACTACGGAATATATCTCTTAGCTTTGGGGTGGCTTGAGAGTATAGATCATTCTGACATTTTAAAGATAAGTTTTACAAATAGGCACTCATATCCATGGTTCTGTCCCCCTGGTCACTAGGATACTCCATAGCTGGACAAGGGTCCATCTGAACTCTGGGGGACAGCTTGGTACCCAGCCCCGTGAACAACCACCATCGTCCCCTTTCAATATCAACCCCACGTGTTCGGGCTGAGGCTGAACAGGCTAAGGGGCGAGTCCAGGCTGATGCCTAACTTCGCAATGCCACCCAAGTCCACGTGTCACTCATCTACTTGCTGGAATACAGAAATGACAAGCCAGGCTTCTCATCGCAGGTGCCTCTTCTACTTGGAGCAACAATGACGTCTTTCTTCAGACAAACGTCTTCCAGATTCATCACTTGGGAACAGGAGAGGCAGGACACCCCCGATTTCTCGCCCGGCCAGGGAGTTACCAGGAAGGATAAACTAGATGTCAGTGCATAACGAAAGACCATGCGTTTCTTGCCTGATTCAAGTGACGCTGATTTCTATTTGCTGGTATTTTTCAAAGGCCCGTGTTTCCTATTTATAACCAAACTGCTAACGGCGCATGGACGTGGCTTTGGAAATATGTGCTTCTGTGGAATGTGAATATTCATAATATGAAAATATGGGATTTAACCAAACAAAATCACTGGAATGCCTGGGACTTCCTTTATGCTCTATTCATCTGATAAAGTACGGCTTTGAAAACCTCACCGCACTATATATCATGTAGCTGTGAGATCACAGACGATCTGCCTCTTAATTTACAAAGATCTGCTTCAATGTGTGTTAATAAACGCAACTCCTAAAGGATTATTATATTTTTAGATGCAAAATTAAAACTAGATGAATGAGTAATTCTTTAAATGCACCTTTTAAAATAAAAACTGCATCTGTTTTATGAAAAACAAGGGGCTTAGATCCATTATTAAAATGTACTTTTTAATTGAGAACACTGAGTGTAATTAGACATTTAAACCATGCCTCACGCTACTGCTGTCACATCGAACTGAGGGCAGGCAGGGGCTGGCTGTCATTTGGGGCCATGGGGTCCCAGGTGGCTGTGCCAGGGGGCTCCTCTCCAGGGTGAGGCCTCCTCCCCTGCTCTCCAGGTACCTTTGCAATAACTTCTGCCTTAAATGAAAACACCCCCGGAGGCACAAATTGCTGATGGCAGCACAGCCTTCCACTGAGGCCTCATTTAGGAAAAGGCTTGTGACTCGTGGGTCACTTCTGCATTTGGAGCAAAACGGCTCCCGGGCCTGTGGCCACCGGGGCCCGCGAGAGTGGAGACAGGAGCTCTGAGGTTCTGAGGAAGGGGGTTCAAGGTGTGGGGCCCTGTGGGGTGGGAGCCCTGGGGAACCCAGGAAGCCTTGAAATCCCCAGAAGTCCCCAGTCCCAGAGTCGTTGCCATCAGGATGGACGCATCCGGTGCTACAGTGACAAGAGCATCGGCTTTTGAGCCAGACTGCTCAGGGCTGGGGGCTTGGTGAGGTCACCGGTCTGGCTGGGCCTCCAGGTCTTTATCCCTACTGGAGAGCAGGCAGGTCGAAGACAGCTCAGGCAAAGGCACTTGCACGGGGCCCGGCTGCACCATGCCCAACAGTCAGGGTCAAGTTCACCCATTTTTATCAGTGTTGCTCATTATAACCCCTCTGCAGGCTCCAAGTAGCCTACCCCTGGGCTGGACTCTCCCACCATGCAATTGCTGTCCAGCTCAGGGACCCAGCTCCACTGGGGTGGACCTCATGTCTCCACCACCTCCAACACCGCACAGCGGCGGCTCCTGCCTCAAGCAGCCACTCAGCCACGGCACTGCCATCAGGAGCGACACACCTGCTCAGATGTTAACGCAGCATCTCCTGCAGGCACCTGGCCCCTGGCAGAACCAGGCACCTGCAACCCACACACCTTGTGGAAGCCAAGGGGAGGCTGCCAACCCCTTCGCCACGGGTCCAGCCAACCGTGAGAGCGTGCCTCTAAATTACACCCCCCTCCCCGCCCTGTTCACTTGACTGGGGAAGTAGCATTTGTTTTTATTTTCCAGGACAGACAGTCAATCACCCATATGCGACAGAAATAAAGATAAATACCACCCATTGAACTTTAAATCAAAATGCTAATCCCAGACTGACTTCTCTGTCATGGGCTGACACTGAAATAATTCAGCAAGCTTTGATTATGCCCGAAATTAATGCTCTGGTGGAGATCATGTCTATTAATCACGGATTTCCAGGGCAGAGCTGTTCACATTCCTTCCCTGGGTGACATCCAACGCGGCTCTGATGGCCAGGAGACCTTCGGCTCGGTGTCCTCAACTCGCGGAGGGATTACAAGCCAACCTCCAAAATGTTCAACAGGCATTGAAGAAGTGAGAAGGCTCAAAGGGTCATCCCTACGAAGCGGCCCAAAGGCGACTGGTTCTGTGCAGCCAAAGATAGCAAAACACTGCTTGCTCTGTCTACTGAGGACTGAGCGAGAGGAAGCTGGACTGGCCAACCAGGGTTCTGGAGGAAGGATATCAGGGTGGACATCCCGGCTGTGGCATCTCCCCAGCCACCTGTGCTTGTCTCTCCAGCCTCAGGTGGCTCCACCCCCTTCCAGCACAGGACCCCTCAGGAAAACAGGGCAGGCAACCGAGCCTCGGCACACAGAATGCCCACGCCCCGCCTGCACCTCGGCTGGCCGGATGCCCTACCCGCACACCTGCCTCCCTACGCATCACACGACAATCCTCCTCACCCTTCGAGACTCACCCCCACCCGCAGCTCCTCTACGGCTGCCAGCTTGGCCAAGCCTCTCAGGTGGACCCCCTCCCACATCACACTGAATGGCCACAACCGCCCACTTGCCCTCTGCCCATCTCTCCCGCAAGACCACACTCCGTCAAGCCCGAAACAGCGCTTCAGGCACGTCGCAGGCCCAGCAGCGTCTGGAACATATTAGGTGCTCAATGAAAGTTTACTGTCCTGAACCGATCATGCCATAAAACCTAACTGCCCTGCAGCACATTGTTTCAAGTTCTGGACGGCCCTCCGGGGATGGGGCTCACCCACTCACAGTCCCAACGGCTGGCCTATCAGTTCATCCAGCACTTTTCCCGTAGGTGGTCTTTCTCACCAAACCAGGGGTCTGGAGGCGGGGAGAGGGCAGAGGGTCAGCGTCGGGGAACTGGCAGGACACAGCGACTGGCAAGGGGGCTCATTCATGGGGACAAGAGAGTCCCATGGGGACCCCGATGGCGCTGCCTGGAGTTGGCACGTGGCCTCCGGGATGTTATCCCTGAGGCCAGGTCAGCTGGGCACGCCCTGCAGAAATCAGATTCCCCGCTCCACAAACACCTCCAGACAGAGAGAATCCATTTGTGAAGGACCTTGAAGAAACCACTTTAAATAGCGTCCTGATTACTGCCAAGAACTAACAACACCAGCACTTCCTGCGAGCGAGGGTCTCATCGGCCAGGGAGGCACGGACACAGACTGTGGGTGGGAAAGCTGTCCCTCCCCCATCCTTCTTGGGCCTTCTGGAATGTGTCAGGAACAAGGTCCCTTGTTGGGGACAAAGGTATCCTTTGCAACTTGCCCACTTGCTAATTTCTCTTTAAGAAATTGAAGCAGGTTTCATACTCAGAGTCCAAAGTCAGGGTTTGGTATCAGCCATTTCATCACCCTGATGTGTTTTTTTTAAAGATTTTTTATTTATTTATTTGACAGGTAGAGTTACAGACCGTGAGAGGGAGAGACAGAGAGAAAGGTCTTCCTTCTGTTGATTCACCCCCCAACTGGCCACCACAGCCGGAGCTATGCCGATCCGAAGCCAAGAGCCAGGTGCCTCCTCCCGGTATCCCACAAGGGTACAGGCACCCAAGCACTTGGGCCATCCTCCACCGCCTTCCCGGGCCACAGCAGAGAGCTGGACTGGAAGAGGAGCAACCGGGACTAGAACCCGGGGCCCATATGGGATTCCGGCGCCACAGGCAGAGGATTTGCCAAGTGAGTCACGGCACCAGCCCCAACCCTGATGTTTTAGAGTCGCTTTGAACTTGTGATCAGTGAGGACTGCTTCTCCGTCGGCAGTGGAGGAACCAAGTTTTCTCTTTAAATGACCTTGACCCAGAGGTGGGTCAAGTTGTCAGGCAGAGAGTGATGGCTCAAGTCACTGGGTCCCTGCCACCCACATGGGAGACCTGGATTGAGTTCCTGGCTCCTGGCTTTGGCCAGACAGAAGCTGGAAGACAGAAAAGGGTCCCAGAGTAACCTGCCCAGGGGTGAGATGACGGAGGCACTGCCCTTGAAGGCTGGGGAGTTCAGCCGACTCGAGGCCTGGCTGTGCCAGGGTCCTGTCACTGCCTTGCCCCCAGCTTCAGTTAGTCCCACAGGTGGGACTCCATCTCATGAGAAGGCCCTCAGCTCCTGCCAGCTGTGGCTTACATGTCAATGCTAGGGGCAGGGATTTAGCAAATCAACAAACAAGATGCTCAGGTAAAATGAATCATGGGGCTGGCACTGTGGCTCAATAGGTTAATCCTCCACCTGCAGCGCCGGCATCCCATATGGGCACCAGTTCTAGTCCCGGCTGCTCCTCTTCTGATCCAGCTCCCTGCCAGTGGTCTGGGAAAGCAACAGAAGATGGCCCAAGCCTTGGGCCCCTGCACCAGTGTGAGAGATGCAGAAGAAGCTCCTGGCTCCTGGCTTTGGATCTGCTCAGC
The DNA here is from genome assembly GCF_964237555.1 of Oryctolagus cuniculus. Lineage (NCBI taxonomy): Eukaryota > Metazoa > Chordata > Mammalia > Lagomorpha > Leporidae > Oryctolagus > Oryctolagus cuniculus. The sequence goes on from NC_091435.1 coordinate 146,667,181, forward strand.
TCTGGCAGTTGTGGCCATTTGGGGAGTGAACCAGTGGATGGAAGACTCCTCTCTCTCTCTCTCTCTGACTCTCTCTCTAAAATAAATAAATAAATAAAATGAATCATTATTTTATTATCATAAGTATCACAGGCAATATCTCAGTGCATCTTGCAAGTAACTTTTGGGACATTCTTTTTTTTAAGATTTATTTATTTGAGTTAAATAGAGAGAGAAGGAGAGGCAGAGAGAGAGAGAGAGATCTTCCATCCACTGGTTCACTTCCCAATTGGCTGCAATGGCCGGAGCTACACTGATCTGACGCCAGGAGCCAGGAGCTTCTTCCGGGTCTCCCACATGGGTGCAGGTGCCCAAGGACTTGGGCCATCTTCTACTGTTTTCCCAGGCCACAGCAGAGAGCTGGATCAGAAATGGAGCAGCCGGGTCTCGGACCAGCGCCCATATGGGATGCTGGCACTGCAGGTGCCGGCCCTTGGACATTCTTACATTAAAAAGTGTGTACTGTCGGGCTGGTGCTGTGGCACGGCAGGTTAAACCACCCGCTCTGATGCTGCCACCTACGTGGGAGACCCAGATGAAGCTGTGGGCTCCTGGCTCAGCCTGACCCAGCCCTGGCCCTTGCAGCCATTTGGGGAGTGAACCAGTTGGATGGAAACTCTCTTTCTCTCTTTGTCTTTCCCTCTCTCTCTGTCACTCTGTCTTTCAAATAAAACAAATATTTTTGAAAGTGTGTACTGTTTAAGTGTAATTCTAATTCCAGCGAGCCTCCTGCATTTTGCCAGCGAGCCTGACCCTGCTGCAGCTCTGACCCACGCTACTCTATGTTGGCACAGGGGGCAGTTTCTGAAGACGTCCTGTTGATATCTTTCTTGTTCAGAGTAACAGCCCCGGGTTCTCTCAACCACATCACGGGAAGATTCAAGCAAGTAGGTTCTTCCTCGGTGGGGGAACCGAGAAGACTCTGTATCTCCTCCTCGAGAGGTGACAAAAGCTCACAGCATCTCCTGCTTCTGGAATCCAGGGCGAAAGGCAAGAACGCTATCAGACGGCGGCAGGTGGGGAGCCCTGGGCCAAGCCACAGCGGCCTGAGAGCAGAGGAAGCCACGTTTGTTCACGTGTGCAGAGCGATGTGCAGGAAGCGAAGGGGCCAAGCGTCAGCCCGACCACAGGGAAAGTCTGAGGAGGAGGGGGCAGCAGGTGGGAGGCGCCGTGGAAAGGGGGCAGGCAGCCTCCCAGGGTGAGAGAGGCAGGAGGGGCGGGACAAAGGCAGGGGTGCTGGTTTTAAATTGGAGAGCAGACAAGGGACTTGAGTAAGTCTGTGAACTGAGGAAGGAAAGCTGCAGAAAGTGGGACTGGGAGGGTGGCCCCAGAGCCTGCACAGGTGCCCAAGTGTGCCCAGCCATGGCATCAGGGTCCAGTGCAACAGGCTCCCCCTTGCTGGGGTCTGGGACTCAGTGGGCCGGGTTCTGGTCTCCCAGCCACGCCCCCGCCCAGCTCCAGGACAGATCAGAGTCCACCTCTGCACGTGCTTCCAGAGCTCAGGGTCGGGCTGTCTGGGCAGGTCGCTGGGGCCCCTCACCCCAGCGCTCACTGGAATCTCTTCACTAGAGAGGAGGTGGGCAATGCCCTGACAGCCGGGAGAGGACAGAGGCTAAAGGGCCACGGTGGTAGACAGGAGAGCAGGGGACCACTGCCCGCTGCAAGGTAGAGGGTGCGGTGGCCGAGGACAGGAGATGAAAACCCTCCCCGTAGAGCCCCTGCCAACTTCTCTGGGCACCGCCTTGGCCTCCCCCTCACCCCCAGAGCTTCACCTGTCTTCACCCCGGCTGAAGCACCCTTCCTAGCCACGGCACCTTGCTCCTGGGTGGGAAGGGGAGACCACCTCCCCTCCCCGTCCCCCGGGGTAAAGGTGCTTCAGGACCCTGTGACCCACCAGGCACCCAAGAGGAGGGTGGAGCTAAGTGGAGCCCAGGCAGGCAGGGAAAGGCACCCCGAACATCACCTTGTCTACCGGCCGGCCAAGAGCTCTCAGAATCCTCTCTTATACGTCTCCTTTTCCAGAAAAAAGAACCCATAAGGGCCCCTACCCAGAAAGGCTTTGTCCTAGTGACCTTGGCCATGCCTGCACCCTCCACCTGCAGCCCAGACTCCCACCAACTCCATGCAGGTCAAAATTCCCCAAAGGCCCCACAGTCCTCAGGACAATGTGCATTTGCATTAATAGCAGATAAAAGAAATTAAGATTTTTTAAAAAGATTTATTTATTTATTTGAAAGTCAGAGTTACACAGAGAGAGGAGAGGCAGAGAGAGCGAGAGAGTTCTTCCATCCACTGGTTCACTCCCCAGATGGTTACAAAATCCAGGACTGGGCCGGACAAAGCCAAGAGCCTGAAACTCCATCCAAGCCTCCCACGTGGGTGCAGGGGCCCAAGGACTTGCACCATCTTCTGCTGCTTTCCCAGGCACATTAGCAGGGAGCTGGATCATAAATGGAGCAGTGAGGTTTCAAATCAGCACTCATATGGGATGCCGGCATGTGGGAGGCAGCTTAACCCACTCAATGACAGCCCAAGACAAAATCTGAATTAAAAGTAATTTTAAAAGATAAAAGGGATCAGATGAACTATCACTTTCTTTTGCAACAAAGGCAATAGTAGGGAAATTAGCGAAATTTGAAGTTCTGCAGATTAGACGGACTGCAATAGTGCTGCATGCACATTAATCCCCCGATCTTGATCGGTGCACTATGGTCAGTAAGAGAGTTTCCTCGATGCCAGGAAGCAGACGCTGACGTATTCGGGTGTACAGAGACATTACATTTGCATCTCCCTTTCAAACAGTCTGGGGCAGAACAATGACATGTGTGCAGCGGGGATAAGGGGGGAGGGGCGACAGGGCAGCAGGGTAGACAGCTAACGTTTGAGGCGTCTGGCCGAAGGTCAGTTTTCATAAACTCAGGGCAGGGATTTGACCACACAGCAGTACCTGGCTTCGAGGACCGGCTCTGGCTTCCTATCCCAGCTGCCTGCCGATGCAGACCCGGGGAGGCCTGGGGATATGACTCTAGCAGTTAGGCCCCTCCAAGCACATACAAGGCCTGGATTGAATTCCCAGCTCCTGGCTTTGGCTTGGCCCAGCCCCAGTTGTCATGAATATTCAGAGAGTGAACCAGTGGGTAAGAGCTCTCTCTTGTCTCTCCGACTCTTTGCTTCTCAAATAATAATAATAATCATAATAATAATAATGACAGAGTGGCTGTAACAACACCAGACATCCTCTCACAGCTCTGGAGGCAGGTGAAAACCAGGTGTTGGCAGGGCCGTTCCTTCCCAGGGCTGGAGGGAGACTCAGCTCCCAGTGGTTCGCGGCTCTTGGGTGCTCCCCCAACCCCATCTCCGCCTCCACGTGCACACTGCCTCGTTGCGTGTGCGTGCTGGTCTGTATCCACAATGCTCTTCTTTTTTTTTTTTTTTTTTAATTTTTTGACAGCCAGAGTGGACAGTGAGAGAGAGAGAGAGAGAGAAAGGTCTTCCTTTGCCATTGGTTCACCCTCCAATGGCCGCCGCGTACCGCGCTGATCCGATGGCAGTAGCCAGATACTTATCCTGGTCTCCCATGGGGTGCAGGGCCCAAGGACTTGGGCCATCCTCTACTGCACTCCTGGGCCACAGCAGAGAGCTGGCCTGGAAGAGGGGCAACCGGGACAGAATCCGGCGCCCCGACCGGGACTAGAACCCGGTGTGCCGGCGCCGCAAGGCAGAGGATTAGCCTAGTGAGCCGTGGCACCAGCCTCCACAATGCTCTTCTAATATGGACACCTGTCACACCGGAGTACCCCCACCCCCAGCTCCAGGATGGCCTGGTCCTAATCCAACTAATTACAGCTGCAAGGACCCTCTTTCCACAGAGGGTCACACTGTGCAGGCCCAGAGGTTAGCACTTCACAGTATCTTCTGGTGGGAACTCAGCTCACCACAATGCACTGGGATTCTTTGTAACAGAGGAACAACTCTTCCACCAGTCTGAAACTGTTTAGACTTAAACTTTTTAAAAGATAAGTAGAAAGGAGCTCTAAGAAGGCCTGAAGGGAGGGTGTGCAGGGAGGAAGACATTACTGGGGAAGGGGAGAGGCTCTCAGAGCCGGGGGTCCCCAAAAGCTAATTCATAGGGAAGCTTTTATTTTTTTCATGTTCATTTATTTTCTTCTACTTGAAATACAGAGTGACAGAGAGAGATCTTCCATCCAGTGGTTTACTCCACAAATACCCACAAAAGCCAGGGCTGGGCCAGGCCAAACCCAGGAGCCCAGAACTCCATTTGGGTTTTCCACATGGGTGGCAGGGACCCAAGTACTTGATCCATCATCTGCTGCCTCCAGGATGCAGGAGCAAGAAGCTGGATCAGAAGTAGAGGAGGCAGGACTCGAACCAGGCATTCTGATATGGAATGCAAACTTCCCAAATGGCCCCTTAACCTGCTGTGCCACAAGGCAGCTTTTGAGAGGGGCCTGAGCAAAGCATCCCCAGGACAAAGTCAGCCCCCTACCCATCTACCCTCACTGTAACAGCTCCTCTCGGAGGGAAGATTTTCATTACTTGGGTTGAGAAAATGAATTTGTTTATTTTCCCTCCCAAACAAGCTTTGCAGTAGGGTGTACTTGCCCGGCATCTCAATAGATGCTACTGATGGTTAATTAGATGAATGTTGTTAAACAAAGACAGCTAAATAATTGTGTTTCACGGAATTTTATTCCTTAACTAGTAGCTCTTAAAAATAGCACACTCCATATGAGAGTTTCCCTTTTATTCAAACTGAGTAACCGTGCAGTGCCACAGCAATAATTCATTGATTCAGGGGAAGTGGGGGACCCCAGGACTTTGTGGGGGATTCCTCATGGGAGTGGACCGAGGGCCCCAACCCTGCCAGGCTCACTCCTCCTCCAGGGTGCCAGGGACGGGACCTTGCAGCTGCAGGAAAGGCCGCAGTGTCATTTTCCTAACTGAAACTAGCCATGCTTGGCACTTGTCACCAGACCAATGCAGGTGTCCACGGCTTGACTCAGTGCCCACGGGCGCCCAGGGCTGGGGGACCAGTCTCCAGGAGGCACCATTAGACCCTCCCTGTGGCCCCAGGAACCTTCTGCCTTCGGGCTGGGGTCGACCTGCAATCCTCAAGCATTGCTCCCGGGTCACTCTCCAGCCCCCGGACAAGCAGAGAGAGGAGGGAGCACCAGGCAGGGTGCCAGGTGGAGTCTCCACTTCTCACTGTGCACCTCGCCCACTGCATGACCCAGCCAAAGCAGCTCAGCCTCTCCCACCTCTGACTCCTGATCTGTGAGCGAGTGAGTAGGTTGAGTCTGATGCTGGGCGTGTGCGTGTATTGTCAAGTGTAGTTGCCCAGCCAAGGACGGGCCTGCAGGGAAGTTCCAACTGGCCAGGAGCAGAGCAAGAAAACCATGTCCCAGGCAGAAATGCCCCCTTCAGAGAGCGGGAAGACCAGGCCAGCCTTTCTTCACAGCACTCAGAGTCACATTCACCGTAGTCTATGAAGACCCTACGATCCAGGGCAGGCATTGTGGTGCTGCAGGTTAAGCCGCCACCTGTGACCCCGACATCCCACGTGAGCCCTCGTTCAAGCTCCAGCTGCTCTACTTCCAATCCAGCTCCCTGCTAATGTGCCGGGGAAGCCAGCAGATGATGGTCCCTGCCATCCATATGGGAAACCCTGATGGAGTTCTAGCTCCTGGCTTTAGTCTGGCCCAGTGCACACCACTGTGGTCATCTGAGTAGTGAACCAGCAGATGGGCGTTGTGTGTGTGTGTGTGTGTCCCTCTCTCTTTGCCTTTAAAATAAATCTTTAAGAAAAATTCCCCACGATCTGTTTGGTTCACACACATACACGGGTTCTCTCTCCTGGAAAAGTGTGCCAAGCCCAAGTCTTTCCCCAGTGGAAATGAGGGAGAGCAGGAAGCTATCATGGGATCTCAAGGAAGGAAGCCCCATAGGCCAAGGGCTCAGGAAGGCATCCTCGGGCCACGGAGGTTTGAAACAGACCAAAGAAAGGGTACAGGAGGATCCAGACAGGAAGGGTGGGGACAAGGACAAGGGGGAAGGCACAGTCAGAGAGAGGCTGGGGGACAGGGACCGCCCACGCGAGAGGCCCCAGCCCAGCAAGGGATGAGGTTCTGCTGGCCAGCACTCACTCACCACCCTTGTCCTAACTGTCCATGCCCTTCTCGTTTCGCTGCCCTTACGATGCCCCAGTCCACCCCAGACCTCCGGGGAAGGAGCAGCTCCGGCCAGCCAGTGAGTTCAGTCCCTGAGCACGGGGGGATACACCCAGAACCTGGGCTGGGACCCACCAAAAAGACCCCCAGCACTGCTGCAGGAACTGCCACGGAGGAAGTCCCCCTGCTTCTGTCACAGCCAGACCAACGGACCTGTGGTTGGGGAAGGATGAACACGAGGCTGACTCAGAGGACACAGGGCTCAAGAGAGACAGACTGAGACCCAACAGCACCCAGCCATGCCTGAGACCAGCCTTGCACTGTCCCTTCAATCACCTGAGCCAAGAGCGTGCACGGGTGTGTGTATGTGTGTGTGTGTGTGTGCACATGTGCGTGCATATTGGCTTCATTTCTAAAGCAGGTGATCCTAACAGACAGCTCGGTTAGGGAACAGAAAGCATGCTAGATACACCGACCTCGGACCCCAGCACTGCCACCTAATAGCTGGGTGAGTCTGGGCAACTCACTTAGCTTCCGTGAGTGTCAGTTTCTCAGAATGCAGTTAGCTGAATCTCGGTAGAACACGTGAGCTTTGGACTAGGTGGGGTGGGAAATACTGCAGCCTTCGGAGCAGGGAATTCACTGTTGGGAAAATGTGCTTTGGGGTCATGAACCTGGGCAGAAGATGCCCATGCAGGGAGCCCACAGCCTCCTGGGCAGGGCCCGCATGCCCATGGGAGCTGCATCAGAGGGAAGGGGCGCTGAGACCTCTCGGTGCGGTGCTCACCAAGGGGTGTGGGTAGAGAAGTCACCCACACCTCCGGGGCCTCGCCCCCTACAAAATAAACAAACGACTCCTGCCCTCACCCTCCGGGGATGGGACAGGAATGAACTCGAAGCGCTACTGCTGCTCTGTGCTCCCCGCGAAGCTGCTACATAGCTATAAGGGGTGATTAATTTTATCTCTCTAAATGTCTCAGTATCATTTGCCAAAATGATGATTTATTATTCAGACAACTTTTATATTTCCAAGGGGCCTTAAAACCATTGATAGTGGAGAATGAAATGAAACGGGCTAAGGGCCTGCGAAACGGAGATGGCAAAGAAACACACGAGGAACTGGGGTTATTTATGCACGGCCAGAGAAGGCAAATGAAGGACACAGCGCAAACCATCAATTATGGGCAGAGCAGCACTGCCAGGGGGAGGGGGGCCTGTGTCTTCCCCCACGTGGAGGGGACAGGAAATGGCAAGTGGTGGCTGTGTCCCTGGACCGACACAGGCGGGACGGCGGGAGCTGAGCGTAAAGCTCTCTCTACACGCACACCACGTCATAGCTCAGCACCTACACACGTCTCCAGTCACCTTCTACAGAGAGACAAGATCTTGGTAAAGTACAACGCAGAAAGATAATGCAGGTAGGGTCTAAGAAAATCACCTTCAAAGGATGCCAGAGGACGCTGCTGACGGCAGGGAACTGGGAGGGGCAAATGCCACCTTTTTTTTTTCCAGGAATAAAATGATAGGACAAATTGGTGGCTTCATAGCTGGCAGAATAACGGTACCCACAGAGGGCCCAACAGGGCGGCATCCCCCATGGGACATCACAGGTGCTTTTATCACAGGCATTTTTATCCAGGCTTGGCTGGAAGGGACGCTCATCCACTCTCAGCTGCTAGGACACGGCACCAACAGCAGCCAGATGCAATGATCACTTCTGCACACTTAGGTCCGGAGCCATCCCATCAGCGCCCAGAGAGATCTGGCCCGATTGCTGCCCAAGCTTCTGGAGCTGATTGATGGATGGTCCCAGCGTCTGCAGCCCTCCCTGTCTCCAGCAGGACTCCCCGTCAGGCAGGCCTGTGCTGGCCACATCCTCCTGGTGAGAGAGGCCTACAGGCACCTGCCAGCACTCTGACCGCTGACCTTGCCTGGGCTTTGTCTTACATGACTAATTCAAGCAATTGCTTGTGTTCCTGTTGATCGATGGAGGGTAAAATCGTTCTCTCCGAAATGTAGTGCTTTGAGGCAATAACGTTTTATTATCTCTCACAGCGATGCGCGCTGGCTGGGCTCAGCAGGGCAGTTCTCTCTGGTGCTCATTCAGAAAGGGCAGTCCAGTGTTGGCGGGGACTGCTGTCCTCGAAGCGTCTGTTGAGGTCAGTGCCAAATGATCGCTCTCAAGGCTGGCGTTGGTGCAGGCTGTCTGCTGGGAGCGCACCTGGGGCTGTCAACCACGGCAACAACACATGGCCTCTTCTTAGGTTCTGGGCATCGTACAACATGGCAACCACTCCCCCACCCCACCCCCCGCCCGCCATGCCCCCGGAGTGAGCATTTTAACAGCTAAGCCCCGCCCTGCCCGAGAGCCAGGTGGAGGCTTCGACACTGCTTATGCCCTAGTCAGGGGTCAGAACATCAGCTCTGCCATGTTTTACTGGCCAAGCTGGTCACGAAGCCCCACCCAGATTCAAGAGGAAGAGTGCCGGCCTCCATATTGGTAACGTTCCGTTGCCAAAGAGCACACGGGGTGGCAGATATTGTTACAGCCATCTTTGCAAGGTAAAGCCAGCCATGGCTTTTTTTTTTTTTTTTTTTTTGACAGGCAGAGTGGACAGTGAGAGAGAGAGAGAGAGAGACAGAGAGAAAGGTCTTCCTTTTGCCGTTGGTTCACCCTCTCCAATGGCCACCATGGCCGGTGCGCTGCGGCCAGCGCACCACGCCGATCCGAAGGCAGGAGCCAGATGCTTCTCCTGGTCTCCCATGGGGTGCAGGACCCAAGTACTTGGGCCATCCTCTACTGCACTCCCGGGCCACAGCAGAGAGCTGGACTGGAAGAGGAGCAACCGAGACAGAATCCGGCGCCCCCACCGGGACTAGAACCCAGGGTGCCAGCGCCGCAAGGCGGAGGATTAGCCTAGTGAGCCGCAGCGCCGCAGCCATGGCTTTTAAACAACAGAGTGCACTGCAGTGAGGAGCATTCCAGCTGGCAAGAGCGCTGTGCTAGCTACTGACATCCTGCTGAGTGTCACATCCTGGAAGCCCCGGAGCCAGACCCTTCCAGTCCAATGCACAGCAACTGGCACTGGACCAAGGATATTCAACATCTAGTTTCTGCCTCCTGCTCTCCTTCCAGGGACCTCCCAGTCCTTGACCCTCGAGCGGCCCAATCTCATTGTCACCTCCACCCTGATATGCCATGGTCTACAAGAATTAGCAACCTCACCACGCAGGCCACACAACAAAGCACTCATCACTTAGTCAACTGCAGGAACCAGAGAGGGAGAGGGAGGGGGAGAGGGAGAGGGAGAGGGAGATTATCCTTCTGATAAATATCCAAAGAAAACTTAGGGAATGGTATTTGCGTTTCACTTTTCTGTGAGTTTGCAAACTGAATAATTCAGTGGTCGACAGAGCCCAGGTATCTGTTCCAAATGCCAGTGTGCTTCCCTTTCATCAGGAGCAGGTGCTGGGCTGGGGAGCTGAGAATCCTGCAGCCCCTGTGCTAACGCAGCCCACCTTGGTTCTCCATTTCCCACATTCTTGTCACCACAGTTGCAGGCATCTGCTTGTGACATCATAGCACGGAGCCACAGAAACCAGTATAGTCAGACTTCTGACTTCAGGCAAGATGATTTCGTTGCATGGACAATTTTCCGAGAGGACACTGGCCTGGCTCTTCACCTGCATGCTGTGTGCCTGCTGAGTTCCCATCTCTGATCGCCTCGTGGAAGCAGCAGAAAGAACCCTGCCTGGAGCCCAGAGGCCAAGCAGGGCCTCGGCTTCCCTATCTGTACGATGGAAATGCTAACGCTAAGCTTTTGAGGTTACTGCGAGGCGGGCGTGAGAGTTTCCTGTTCCAAGGCTGGGGATCACCAGGCAGGCCTGCCTCCCCCCAAGACCCCCAGAGCTTAAAGCTAAAAGAATTTGTGCGGCCCCTCTCAGCATGAACTTGGGCAGACATGGGGTGAGAATGGGAGCTGGGAATTTGGAGACACTGATTGACAGGACCACGATGACGATGATGCAGGTGCCTCTCTCTACCCACCCCCCCTTCCTTCTCTGGTCCTTCTGTCTTCACTCTCACTTCTGGGATCTGCCAGGTGCTTCTGCCGGGAGAGGGCTTCTCTCCACACTGACTTCTTCCGACAAGGAAGCAGGTGCATCATTACTCCATCTCATACGGTCTCCTGAGTGACCAAATGGCTTTTGAGCCAAAGCCTTTATCTGAGTGGCCACAGGCCCAGGGGAGGGCCCAGGGAGCCTTTAACCCAGCACTGGGATTTGGGGAGGGCCCAGGGAATGAGGAAGCGGGTGGTCCCGGTGGGGCCAGATCAGACGCAAGGGTTCAGGTCTTGCTGGGAAATCAGCCAAGTCTGATCCCAGTGCACACTACTGGGTTCCTCTGCCACCTGAGCCCCCACCAACCACCAGCGCTTTTGAGAATGGAACCAATCTCTTCCCAGGTGTTTAGGTGGGAATTTTTAACAGCAAAAGAATGCCATTTACAAATAGAAGTGTTGTAGCCGGCGTTGTGGCATGGTAGGTAAAACCACTGTCTACGATGCTGGCATTCTGTGTGGGCAATGGTTTGAGTCCCAGCTGCTCCATTTCCAATCCAGCTCCCGACTAATGTGCCTGGGAAAGCAGCGGAGGATGACCCAGGTCCTTGGGCCCCTGCACCCAGATAGGAGATCCGGAAGAAGCTCATGGCTCCTGGCTTCAGCTTGGCCCAGCCCCAGCCAATGCAGCCATCTGGGGAGTGAATCAGATCTCTCTCTCTCTCTCTCTCTCTCTCTCTCTCTCTCTCTCTCTAACTCTGCCTTTCAAATAAATAAATCATTAAAAAAAAAATGGAAGGGTTTCTGATAGACCTGTAATCCTTGCCAAACGAGGCCTAGCAGAGCCAGAAAGCCCTTTGCTGTGGCAAGTGCACAGGGCGGGAGGGTTCCTGCTCACAAATGGTACAGAATTGTCTTCTACATCTTTAAATGCCACCCATGCTCAGTCAGTCATAGGCATTCCAGAAAAGTGTCCCAGCAGCGTCCCGACTTTAGGAGGTGATCCTTTTCCATTGGAATGAGAAAGGAATATTAAATTCCATTTCACATAAACTCTTTGAAACGTCCTCATAGCACATTTTTTCCATGAAAATTTTAAAACATTTATTTTCAGTTTTTATATGAAAAATCAGAGAGAGAGAGGAATCTTCCATCTGCTGATTCACTCCCCTCCCAAACAGCCAGGGCTGGGCCAGGCCAAAGCCAGGAGCCAGGAACTCACATTAGTTCTCCCACACGGGAGGGAGGCAGGGACCCATGACCTGAGCCGTCACCTGCTGCCTCCCAGGATGCACTTTAGCAGGAAGCTGGAATTGGGAGTGGCGTCGGGATTTGAGCCCCGCAGCCAGTAAGGTCTGTGGGTGCCCCAACTGGTAAAGCACCTGACCGGTACACCATTTCTGGCTTCTGCCTCTAGATTGCACAGTCAGTCTCAAGAACTTTAGGCTTCCAGATTTCACATTTTATCTCATCCCTACCTGTCACCTGCTCTGGATGGCAGTGAAGGCTGCTGGGCCTGGGGACGACACCCCCCCCTCCCGCCCCGCCAGGCTCGGGCCGGGAGCTGCCCCTGTCTGCGAGCATCGGTCCTGTCCACTGCTCCAGGAAGAGCAGCTTGCGGTCCAGAGTACATCCTGGCTGTGATGCGTGTCCCACACACTGGCTGCGACTCAGCAGAGGTCGCACTCCATCGGGCATCACAGCCGTGAGACGACGTCCCAAGCTCACCACTGGTGAATGTGAGCCAGGCCTGTGACTCCCAGCACCGCCTCTGGGATGGACCCAGCTGGGCCCTCAGTTCTAAGTCCATAGATCACCCAGCAACAAGCACCGGCCCCAGCTGGCCTCCATGCTGCCTGGGCCCCCACCACACCGGCTGGGAGCCTGAGAACCGAGGTGCAAGGAGGCCAGGGCGTCTGGCCCTTTAAGGAGCCAAAGAGCTGAGTTGACCAGAGAATCTCATGTGCCGTGAGACGGCTGTGATGAGGGAGGCAGATGCTGGTGAGTGGATAACCCGGGGCCCCCAGTGCCTGGTTGTGCAGAAACAAGACCTTCAAACTTTACTTTAATGGTATTTTCCAAAGACGTATTTAGTTGTTTGAGAGGCAGAGAGAGAGCGCTTCCATCTGCCGGATCATTCCCTAAATGGCCATAAGAGCCAGGGCTGGGCCAGGCTAAAGCCAGGAGACGGAAACTCCACCCAGGTCTCCCAGGTGGGTGGCAGGGGCCCAGGCACCTGCACCAGCCCTCACAGCCTCCCCAGGTGTGTTCGCAGGGAGCTGGATTGGAAGCAGAGCCGCTGGAACTGGAACTGGTGGTTCTATATGGGATGCCGGCGTGTGAGGGCTGGTTTAACCCACTGTGCCCAGCGCTGTCCCCCTCACTTTATTTTATTTTTAACAACAATCATAGTTCATTTTTTTAATATTGTGCTAAAATGTTATTTACCTTGAGTTCTGAGTGGCAGTTCCAGGTAAATGCCACCTTCACTTTACCACAGTGCCAGCCTGATGCCTTTTCTTCCGCACAAACTGGAGTCCTGGCCCAAAGAGAGAAAATCCAGGGGGCGGAGGGAGTGGCAATGAGCCACAGGCGTGTCTCTTGCTCCTCTGAGGCCCGGGAGGCTGCGGGCTGCATCTCATCAGGTTCCCAAACAGCACCCCAGGGCATCAGCTCCCAGAGACCGCCCGAGCACTGGACTCCACGTGTTCGGAGGCAGACAGGACACACCAGTAATACGGGGCCACACAAAGAGTTGTGTGGGGGAAGATTTAGGGGTCAGTCTTCCCAGAGGAGGCAGCAAAGGGGATCTGCCCTACATGGAAAGAGGGGAGCAGGTGTTTGGGCTCGCAGTTAAGATGCCCCCACTCACACCAGAGTGGCCTGGCTCCAACCCCCGGATTCAGCTTCCTGCTAATGTAAACCCTGGAAGGGTAGCAGTGATGTCCCAAGTAAACGGGTTCCAGCCACCCAGGTAAGAGATCTGCACTGAGCCTCCAGCTCCTGGCCTCAACCTGGCCCAACCTCTGCTGTTGCAGGCATTTGCAGAGTGAATTGGTTCTCTTTTCTCTCTCTCTTGCCCTCCCTCTCTCTCCCTCCCACCCTCCCTCCCTCAGGTATATAGAACATCATTTTTAAAAACTCTTAGGGCCGGCATAGTGGTGCAATGGGTTAAGCCGACAACTGCAATTTCAGCATCCCATGTGGGCTCGAGTTCGAGTCCCGGCTACTCCACTTTCGATCCAGCTCCCTGCTAATGCACCTGGGAAAGCAGTAGAAGATGGCCCAAGTGCTTCGGCCCCTGCACCCACATGGGAGACCTGGAAGAAGCTCCTGGCTCCTGGCTTCAGATCAACGCAGCTCTGGCAGTTTTGGCCATTTGGGGAATAAAGCTGCGGATGGAAGATATGTGTGTGTGTGTGTGTGTGTGTGTCCCTCTCTCTGTAACTGCCTTTCAAATAAATGGATAATCGTCAAAGAAAACCTTTCAAACATATGAAAAGAGAGATATGGACAGAAGAACCATAATAACAGCTCCCGCGGGTCTTCAACCTGTTCTGTCATTGCTCTTTCACAACAACCCTTTGAGGTTAGCACCACCAGCCCCACTTAACAGACGGATAAACTGAGGCAGTAACAGAGGGTTGAATGGTCTGTCCCCGGGCAGGTCCAGATCTGCCTGCCTTCAACAGGAGAAAGCTCCCAGTTCTATCCACTGAGGAAGCAGTCCAGGAAGATCTCAAGGGCAGGAGCAGTGTGGCAAAGTGCAGAGGACACGGAGTGCGGCTCCATCCCTCACCTCGGGCCGTTACTTAATCTTTCTGTGTCGCAGTTTCCAGGCCCCCACCCCCATGTGTCCTGATAAATAATACGGCACAATAACAGCCATTGTGGAAGCTGAGCGGTGAGCTATGGCTGTTCACCACGCTGCGCTATCGCGGTTTCTGTACTTGGGGGAATTTTCATAATAAGTTGAGAAAAAAAAAAAAAACATCCCCAGGCCAAAAGTGATGTACGACCCCATCAGATAAAGTCCCTGGCATCAAAATAGCTGATTAAAATAGCTGCTTCAGACAGCTGCCCCAGCCCCTCCCCGTGTTGTGAAAATATAAGCAGGTTCTGCCTTTTGGGGGGGGGGGGGGACTTGCAGCATCAGCTGAACTTTTAGAAAAGACAGACTTTCTCTGGCATCTTGTTTACAACAATAGCAACCACCCAGGAAAGCTGCATAAACAGAACAGAGAATCCCAAACAGACCTTGGACCCTGATCCATTTGCATTTTTTAAACATTTGCCACACCTGCTTTTTGCATTCTTTCTCCACCACAGATATTTTGAAGCATGATAGGATATAACACATCATATGATGTTATGTATGCTTTGTGCTAGCGTAATTCATTACATACACACATTTGTTTGGTTTGCTCCCTGAGCCCCTGAGAGCAGGAAGGCCCAGGACCTCTTAATTCTTCAATAATGATTTCTTAAGAACTAGGATATTCTCTTATTTTTTAATAAAAGATGCATCCATTTATTTGAGAGTCAGAGATACTGGGGCGGGGAGGGGGGGAGAGGCAGAGAGAGTGAGCACGAGATCTTTCATTCTCTGGTTCACTCCCCAGATGACCGCAATGGCCATGGCAGGGCCAGGCTGAAACCAGGAGCCAGGAGCTTCTTCCAGGTCTCCCACATGGGGGACAGGGGCCCAAGCACTTGGACCATCTTCTACTGCTTTCCCAGGTGCATTAGCAGTGAGCTAGATTGGAAGTGGAGCAGCCGGGACTCGAACCAGCACCCATATGGGATGCCGGCTTCACTATGCCACAATGCCAGCCCCTTCTCTTACTTGACCACAACTCTGTCATCAAATTTGAAAAACCTGATAATGTGCTATAACCGTTTCATCCAATGAGCTCCTCTCCCTTGGTTCAGGGCACCCACATTCCAATTTCATCAACTATCCAAATAACATACTTTAGCGCGATCTTAAAGGAGCCAGCCAAGGGGTGTGCACTGTATTGGCACATCTCTTTCATTTTCCTTAATCTGCAAGAGTTCATTTTCTAAAGCAAAACGCTCACACACAGCTTTGTTCAATTGTCTGCCGTGGCTGCTTCCCTGGTGCAGACACAGGGAGCCTGCCCAGAACTCCAGAGCTCGGGTGGTTGCATGTCGGGGCCAGAAGACTGCGATGCCAACCCGCTCCCCAGGAAGCCCATGACCCTGGCTCACCACGCAGACTGAGCGGTGAGGACATTCACCGTCCGGACGCCGCTAGAGGCCTCTTGTGTTCGCTGGTGGAAACCACGGCAGCAGGACCCCAAGGCTCAGGGCGCAGAGCGAGATGCTGAGCCCTGCCTCACAGGAGCACCTGCCGGGCTCTGCACAGCCAGGAAGCCCAGGCCATCAGCTCTTCCTCAGCTTCCGCATCACGAATGATGTCGGCCATGGGCAGGGAAGCCTGGGCACAAGGGAATTCCTAGCCTGCTTCCCCCATCAGCACAAACTCCTTCCAGCATGAGGTACCCCCTCCTCCAGGAAGCCACCTCAGGTCTCTGCTCTGAGCTCCTACAGCAGCGTGCACTCACTGGAATGTGCTGTTATTATTCAGGTCCACTCCGCTCACCTTGCTCGGTGAGATCCTGATACACACTCTCCTCTCGTCACGTTCAAGGCCCAGCTCTCTCACGGCTTCCTCCAGGTAAAGGTCCCCTCCAGGACAGGCGCCTTGTCTGACCTGTCTTCCCACTTCATCCACCCAACACCGCCAGTCTCGTCTCCACGGGCTGCAGGTGCTGTTCTGCCACCGAGTTCCTGGTTCTCTTGCCACAGCGTGATGCCACAGCATCAGGATCCGACTCCCACTGAGTGATGCTGAGGGACCCCACTCATTCGCCTGTCGTTTTCCAAATACCTGCTCTGTGCCCAGCCTTGAGAGGGCTACAGGGGGGCCCTCAGGAAGCCTCTAGGGCTGGTACTGTGGTGCAGCATGCTGCGCCACTGCCTGCAGCACCAGTTCGAGTCTCGGCAGCTCCATTTCCAGTCCAGCTCCCTGCTAATGCGCCTGAGAAAGCAGTGGAGGATGACCCAGGTCCTTGGGCCCTGCACCCATATGGGAGAGCTGGAAGAAGCTCCTGGCTCCTGCCTTTGGCTTGGCCCAGTTGAGCCACTGTGGCCATTTGGGGAGTGAACCAGAGGATGGAAGATCTCTCTCTCTCTCTCTCTCTCTCCCCCCCTCTTTCTGCCTTTCAACTAAATAAATTAAGAATATTTAGGAAAAAAATAAAAAGAGCAGCAGAGGTGCTGCCGCCTCAGCCCCGCTTCTGCTCCTGTGCACAACAGGTGCTTGTGAGAAACACACACGGCAGCGCCCGTGCCCTGCGCCGCCCCCGATTGCTGTGGTCACTGAGCACCGTCATGCAAGCCACGACACGCTCGGCTGAGGCTCCTCCGTCGGCCTCAGTGCTGGGAGGCCTTGCGGTTGTCGCTCACAGCTCAGACACGTCACAGGCACTCCGCGGCGGGAACCCGCTTGGCACAGCCCCCTGCCAAGGTGCTCTGTGAAACAGCCGGCTTCCGGAGGGCCTGAGCCCTCTGAGCTGTACTTCTTCCCTGATAACTGACACGCATCCTGGCCAGCAAGATCGCGGCCCATCCCGACAGCACGCCCACGAACACCAGCCTATCAGGGCAACCCCAGCTGTCAGACAGTACCAGGGAGGGCCCCTGTGGAACCTCCACACAACCATCCACATTGAAAATGGACCCAAAACAGAACCATCGAATAACAGCCACAAAAACGGGCCAAGGACCCAGCTTCTGTTGCATCAAAGACTCACGTGAGTGGCTGCTAAGCAGGTGCACAACACATCTTCAGTCGTGGAGGGAAGGGGAGTGAAAACCGACAGTTAGAGGCCATCAAACACCCACCAGAGTGGCAAAACCACAAAGATTGACAATGCCGACCTCTGGCGAGGATGGGGAGCACCTGGGAGTCTCACAAACTTCTGGGGAGAACACGAGGCAATGCAGCCACTTCAGAAACCAGATCGACAGTCTCCTGTGAGGTCAGACTTAGCCAACACCTCTACTTTGAGGTAGTCACCCAAGAGAAAGGAACAGCCTCTTTGCATGTTGTGCCCATGTAAAGACAGTCGCACGTGCCGGAGATAGCAGTAATGACAAAAATCACAACCTAGGAGCCAGAGCAAGTGCCCATCCACTTTGGAGCAGAGAAATCAATCGTGACATTGCTGTTCAGTGGAAGGGAAGAGTCAACATACGACGACATGGGTGAATCTCAAACATTATGCTAAGGGAAAGAGCCAAGCAAGACAAAACTACGTACAATACAGCTCCTTCCACAGCAGGCCAGACAATGGAGCCAGGAATCAGATCAGCGGTTGCCAGAGGCCAGGGCTGATGGACAGAGTGACAGCCAGCGGACACGAAGCCAGTTAGAATGTTCTGGACGGTGTTTGCACGGTGGCTGCACTTTGTGCATTTGTCAAGTCTTGTGGAATTATACATTTAAAACTTTACTGCATGTAGACTACAGCTGAAGAAAGCTGACTTTGTCAAAATCAGGGACCGAGACCCAAGAAACCATTTTCATATCCTTTGAAGCCCAAGCTTCATTCACGAGGACAAGCCAGCGTAACCACGCTTGTTAAAACACCGAAGCCTTCCCATTCCTGCTGGCAGACTCCCACTTCCTGGGGCTGCTGAGTCACCCCGGCGGTCCAGACCCTCGCTGGGTGTCCCGGGGCTCCCTAACACCTAGCAGCTGAGGGCTCCTGCGCAGCCGGCAGGGACACCCCTTCTGACCGGCGCGGGCTCAGGTGCGCTCTCACCAGCCAACTCGCTGCCAGCGCGATTTCCTTTGATCAAGCATTCTCAACAGGGATGAAATCCGGGTCTTGGAGGGGAAGACGAGCAAAACAAAAACAGCAACAAACCCTTAAATCTTTGTGATGGTTTGGAGCCCACCAAAGGGTCTTGGTGTGTCAAGAGTTGTCCAGTGGATTCATGGTACCAACAATTTACAGGGTGTATAGTGGAAGAAACCCTGTCTAAAAGGCTCCTTAGGGGAGCCATCACGGGAATGAGATTGAGAAATAATGGTTTAGGGAACAGGACGCCAGGGTACTGAGAGCCTGGCAGCACAACCAAGCCCGGGAGCCCAGCCGTGGGATTCCGCCTGGGACGGTTACCTACGCAGGGTACGCAGGGGCTGCTGTCACGGCACGGTTAGGTGGGAAGGAGGGTGTGGAGGGGGAGTGGTCACACATGCCCTTGCAATCCCTACCTCCAGGACACCCCTTCATGGGACAGCCAGGCACTCAGCCTCCCTCCTGGGAAAACCCTTAAACCACGCAAAGGAGGACCCCCTCCAAGTGCCAGCACCTTGCCAAGTGTAGGCTGTGGAAGTATAAAGATGGCTACAACCAGGGCAGGCACTGTGGCATGGTGGGTAAAGCCGCCTCCTGCAGTGCCAGCATCCCTTATGGGCACCGGTTCGAGTCCCAGCTACTCCACTTGTGATCAAGCTCTCTGCTATGGCCTGGGAAAGCAGTGGGGAATGGTCCAAGACCTTGGGCCCCTGCACCTGTGTGGGAGACCTGGAAGAATCTCCTGGATTCAGATGGGCTCAGCTGTGGCCGTTGCAGCCATTTGGGGAGTGAACCAGTGTATGGAAGACCTCTCTCTCTCTCTCTCGGCCTTGCTGCCTCTCAAATAAATAGACAAATCTTTAGGAAAGAAAGAGAAAGAAAGCAAGCAAGCAAAGCTGGCTACACCCAGGACGGCACACTCAGTCCTAGCAGGAAGACAGCCAGAAACCCAAGGGCTGGCGCTCCTACCTCCCCAACACCTTATCTCTGCGTCCTGGTCGGGAGTGCAGGGTGGCAGAGCGGCACACAGCTCCTGCATTGTTTCCAGCGGGTGCTAAGTAATGAAGACAACTTCCAAATGAGAAGAAATTAAGCACTGTAGCCGAGTCCACTGCCTTGTCAGGCGCTGCGGAAGTAGAGCCTCCTTGGGAACGCTCGCTTTGTGCGAGCTTATGACAATACTATAATTGTTCTTTCAGTCTTCCCCACATATTTAATAACAACGGGAAGTGGGAGTCGCAGAGGTCGGGGCGGCTGTAGAATGAGCGGTGTTCTCATTGTCCTTTTCTAAACAGCATCTTCCATGTGCCAGGGAGTTCCGTGCCAGTGAGCCCTGGTGGTGGAGACCTGGTGCTGTCACCACCTCCTCAGGGCAGAATAGTCTCATTTGCTAAATGGTCCAGTGCACACGCACACACACACACACGGCCACACACGTGCCACCCACACCCATGAATGGAAACAACACCCACAGCTGAGAGCAGAGAAATTAGGTGACACACACACTCGGCATATTCACATGAGCAGCTACTCTTGTGCTCTGGTTAGGTTTCTCCCAGGAACTCAAACGAATGCACTCAAAACTACCAGGCGGAAAACCTCCTTTCCATTTGTTCTGAAAGCTCACAATTCTTGACCAGAGGGAGTTTTACTCTTAGTAGGATATAGCTCGTGCGCCCCAGTCTCTCTCGTGCACCCAAGTCTCTCATTGGCACCTTGCATGGTCCACCTGACCTTGGGATGCTCAGTTCAGCTCTGCAAGCTTCAGCTGCAGGTGCATAAGCGAATCTAAGTCACTGTCCAAGGCTGAGAACCGGGATTCTCCCTCTGAAGGCAGATCGGAGGGCACCTTTCGGGAAGCAGAGGATTATCGGGGCGGGGGTGGGGGGCATTTCAGTGCCATGGCTGCTCGGAAGTCTGCACGCTCAGATAAGGCCGGGAGCGATGGCATTCTCATTCCCCATTCGTAGGAGGCTGTGAGCCTGTGAGCGAATGTGCTTCGTGCCTGGGCAGGGCTTGGTTTGGTAACTGAAGCACCACAAAGCAGGGCGATGTAGCCCTGGCAGGCTATGTCAGGGAACAGCTTTGTACCTAATCCTGAGAGCATGATAGTTGCTAAGGAACCATTGAGATGCAAATGAATTGGCAAATACTTAGCAGGGAGATATCTGGAAAGGGTGGGGAGGGGATGCGCTGAGCAAGTTAGTCAGGTGAGTGAGAGGAAAATTACTTTCTTCTGACTGGGAAGAGAAAACCACGGGTTTTCATGCGCGCACTGGCAGTATTGTGCTCCAAACAAAAACTTCTCTTTTTCGACTTGGCTAGGAGTAGAGCAGGAAACTTGGAGCCCAGAGCAGGAAACTTGGAAGGGCAAGTGCAGGCTTCCTCTAGTGGGCACTAAGTGGACTGTAGATGCCGCTCTCGCAATCGAGACAAGGAATTCGCAACCCAGAAAATCCTGAAGGAGGCCGTCCGCATGGGACTCTGAAACTCTGCCATCTTCAGTCTCACCACCACGGGGCTTAAAACGCACACAGAAAACCGTGGATAAGCGTTCTTCCACCACAAAGTGGAAATTTCAGGCAAGACTAAAGCATGACTGGAACTGGCGGGAGGAGAGGAAATGGACTATCTCACTGTCCCAGGCAGTTTGCATCTCTTCCATTCTTGCCCTGTGCCGAGGAGTCAACGTGATGGTTAAGATACTCTGCCTATCTGTATCGGAGCCCAGAGGGCCCCAGTCAGAAGCTGCGGCTCCTCATCCAACATTTTTTGTTTATTTGTGTTTTATCTTGCCCCAACATCAGACTCTTCCTCCTTCGGAGTCTAGTCGAGATAGCCTCGCCTCAAAGTCACTTTGCCCTTAGCCAAACACCACAGTGCCCACCTAGTCACTGCTTTAGGATTGATCACAATGCGCAACCCGGGCAACCGGCCCTCCTGCCTCTCAGGCCCTGCAGCTCAGGTGGGTCCAGGTAAGGGATGTGCAGACCCCCAACCCAAGCCCGGCCAAGAAGCGCATTCCATCATTCTGCTGACCACAGGCTCAGGACCCAAGGGAAGCCAAGGAGCCTAAACTGGCACAGCTTTGGCACAGCTGCTAGGAGACAGAGTTCATCTGCCTGCTAAGCTTTCAGGAGGCTGTGAGTTTGAGGCCACCAGCAGCCACATGAGCATCTCGTGGGGGAGCTCCTTGAGGATGAAGTCAACATCCGTGGCTCCACACCAGTTGTTCTCCATTTCCCCTGAAGATCCACTCTCTGGCTTTCTTTTTGCCCCTCCCTGTCTGGCCTCTGTGGTCCACATCCACCAGGCTTCCACGCCCTATGCCTTCTCCTTCAGTTCATCCAATGAGAAGAGCTGACAGGTGAGTGAGTGCAGGGAAGAGTTTGGGGCATACGAACCCCACTCCCACCCGTATCTGGGGAGCAGCTGCATCTCTCGCTGTCCAGACGCCATCAGGGAGTCCTCTCACATGAAATGGTTCCTACCAGGTCCTGATGGCCTTGGGTTCCAGTGGTTTCCTTCTGCGGTCTGACCTGGGGGCTGTCCCCAGACTCCTTGGTTCCCTGAGCCCTGTCCACAAGTCTGTATGAGTCTCTTCATTAAATACTTCAGAGTGTCTTCTGTTCCCTGCCCAGGACCCTGGCCGATACAGACACAGAGCTAAGGAATGAAAAAACGGCCGATCACAACCCGAGACAATGTCGCTGCCCCGGGGGATCATCGCAGCCACAGCCCCGCACTGTCTCTCGATGACGAGTGTGACGAGTGTCAGTAATCTCCCCGTGCTCTGCTCCCCTCCAGCCTGAACAGCTGTCACGACAACCAGACGCTGGCTGATTCAATCAGGAACTGCCCCTGGTGGCCAGCTTGGACGTCTACCTCCGCGGGGCAGGTTCTCAGTCTTGATTTCTCATCCCTGCGCCTCCTCCAATCCTCAGACCTCATTCTCTCTCTCTCTCTCTCTCTCTCTCTCTCTCTCTCTCTCCTTTTCTCTCTATTTCTCTTCCCCCTTCCCCAAATCCTCCCCATTAGAAGCATCGTCCCCTCATTTGGTTCTCCCAGGAGCTGATGTGTGGCCGTCATCCCACATCTATCAGAGTCCCACAGGTGTCCCGCACAGCCCGTGGTAGTTCGCATGGCTCTGTCTCCCACACGAGTCTGCTGCTCGGGGCACTTCTCGAAGGAAAGCCATGTCTCCCTTCCCTCCGCACGGTCCTTTGCGAGCACTGTGTTTCTCACGTCGATGCTCAGCAAATGTGCTACGGCTGCGTGCTGGGGAGACTGGCGGCTAGGGCAGAGCACATGGCACGGCCTCTCTCTCCTCCGTCCCATCTGCCCCTAGCATCAGGTAGGGTCTCCAGTCCGGAGTGGCCCAGCCCTCACCTGACCTCCAGGGCAGGTGCAGCTGCATCGGCCATCAACACGGCCCATTTCATCTTGGTTCTGCAGGAAGTGAGAAGAATTGCATCCTGAAGCCAAAATGTACCTAGCACTCAGAGTAAACCCACGCCTGCCTCCTAGGATGGCCCTCGATGTATTCAGAGAGAGAGAGGGAGAGAGAAAGAGCAAGAGAGGCCCTCACTCCCTCTAAGTTGCCCAAGACTGCACCCATCGCTTTCAAACACATCACCTGTTCATTCACATTATAGCTTTACATCCCATCATTCCAGTATCTCTCCTCCCTCCTCCGGTAGGATGCGTGCCCCAAGGGCTGGACTATTCCCTGCCTTGTGCACGCTGCCTGGCACGCAGTAGGAGGGGCAACAGATTTGTGTTATGAAACCACAGTGAAAGAATGAGTGTCACGTCCCCACCCCTCACCCCCAAGCTTCCTCTGGGCTCCTTTCCCACTTTTTTCTACAACTTCTCCTAGGAGCTTCCACTTCTTACATCAAAGACCAGCCCAAAGCTGAGTGCAGTCAAACAACGACAGCATCTCCTCGGTTCACGGACCCGAGATTCGGACAGGGCTCCGAGAGGGAAGCTGGGTTCTCCCCTCTCACCGTCGGCAGGGGTGGCTGTGAGGACGGAGCTGCAGCCACGGGAACCCTCGCTCACTCACACCTGGCATCAGCACCAGCTGCCTGCGGACCGGGGCTGGGGCTGTGGCGAGAACATCTCTGTGGCCTCTCAATGTCTCCTGGGCCCCCTTTCAACATGGGAGCTGTGTCAGAAGGACCAGAAGAGAGACAGCCGGGCAGAAGCTGTAGTGGCTTCTGTGACCCCACCTCCACAGACTACTTCTGCTACAGTCTGTTCCTAAGGCCAGTGCTCAAGGGAAGAGCAATCGAGTGCCACACGTGGATGGGAAGACTACAAAACAGCTTGAGGACGTGCTTTATACCACCATGCGGACACGCCTTAAACTACCACGTGCATCGGCCACGACTGTAGTCCTTAAGTGTTCTGTGCTTTTCTTCCCTTTTGATCATTGAGTCAACACACACCTGCTACATGCCATATACTGGGGACCCCATGACAGTTAAGAAAGGGTCAGACCTCACAGGGGTCCACAGAGCTGTGGGGTACCCAGTGAAATAAACACACCACTGAAGATTCATGTGAAGGGGCTGGCATGATGGCACAGTGGCTGAAGCCACAGCCTACAGTGCCGGCACCCCATATGGGCGCTGGTTTGAGTCCCAGCTGCTCCACTTCTAACCCAGCTCCCTGCTAATGGTCCTGAAAAAGCAGCAGACCCAAGTGCCTGGGCCCCTGCACCCATGTGGGAGATCAGAAGAAGCTCCCAGCTCCTGGCTTCAGCATGGTCCAGCATCTCTCTCTCTCTCTGTATCTCCTTCTCTAAGACTCCTGTGGAGTATGCCCCAACAGAGCGAGGCAGAGATGGCTGTGATGGGTCCCAGAGGGCCACTTACTCCAGCCTGGTCCAGAGAAGGAGGCCTTCCAGGTGGAGGTGACCACCATGGTGAATTCTTAGGGTCAGCCAAGAAACCCTCAGTGAGGAAAGCAACCCAGGCAAGCAGGTGCAGCCCCAGGGACTCATGGCGACAGAAGCACCAGGTGAGAAAGGAGGTGCCCGGGACACGTGCAGCTGGCAGGTGTGTGTGCCGTGGGCTCCTGTGTGTGCCTTGGTGGAGCTGGGGGAAGGGGTGCTGGTGCACAGATGGAGGAGAGGAAGGGAGGAGCAGGTGCTGAGAGGTGCTGCACAGGCCGTGCAGGTGCTGGGGAGTCAGCAAGATACTCACACCTGTGGTGGCCAGGGTACAGCCACGGCCGAGGCAGCATCTGCCACCTGAAGCATGTCCTGGCCACGCCCCAGGCACCTGCCCCAAACTTGGTGGATTTTCTGATGATACTGACACCCCATTCTTTGCCCTGAGGCTTCCAGCCAGGGCTTCGCTACCCCCAGACTATCTGGATGCACTGAGCATCACAGGAGCCAAGAGCATCCCTGGGCCGGCTTCTCAGGAGGGGCCAGGAGGAGCCAGCACCGAGAGGCCCGGAGCAATGGCGCTGAGAAACCACCCAGAATGTGCGGCCTCTTCCCCATGCCCCCAGCTCCCCTCCCAACCCCAGCCTCAGCATCAATGAGAAAGCCAAGGGCAAAGGTCCCCCACCGATGTGCTGGAAAAACAGCCAGAGGAAAACAACAGAACAATTAACTACAGGGCCCAGCTGCCTCTCACAGATAAGCACTGTCTCTGCTGCCACTGCCAACGAGCCAGAGCCATGTGCAGTTATTCCGGTGCTCCTGCTCATCCCCATCCACAGCCACAGCCTCGTCCAGTGAGACCAGGAGGCTGAGGGGTCTCTCTCCTCCCCAGTCCATGACCTGCCACATGCAAAGCAAATGCTAAATCCCAGCATCCTCCTCTAGGGTTGAGAAATCTGCACCCGGCCAGATGGACAAGAACAACCAGAGCTCAAGGCACAACAGGACCCCAGGCCGGAGGCAGGCAGGACAGAGTCCCCAGGGAAGAAGACAGAGACCCAAGGGTGACCATGTGCAGCTGGTCCTTCCCCCTGGAAGGTGGGCCTGTTGTGAGGAGACCCCTAGGGTCCTGAGTATATCCCATGTGCGCACACACACACACAGGGATGTGCCAAGCTGCAGCCATCTCAGGCTCCCAGCTTAGCAGATGGATAGACGTGTAGCAAAAAGAAAACCAGTAATGACCCCCACGGCGGGGTGGGGAGGGCACACATGGAGAGGAGGCAAAGTGCAAACTGGAAAAGGTTTTCCTCTAGCTGCAGACACGGACAGGTGGGACAGCTCCAGAGAGCCAGTGCAGGGCCTACTTTAACCCACAAACAAGTGACATTAGTGGGAAGAGTACTGGACTGGGAGGCAGAGGCCCAGGGAGTGTGACATACTTCAGGGTGAATCTGAGCTCTTGAGCCAGTGACCCTCTCACAGCCTCAGTTTCCACACCTGTAAAATGGGAGCAAGAATGCTGGGATACGAAGGGTAAGGGCATTAGCACACGCAACAGGACAGCACCTCGCAACCACTCCGTGAGTGGGAGGGAGCACGATCCAGTCCTGGCTCTCAGAGGGACTCCCCCTCCCCTAACGTTCATCCCCAGTTCCCCTCCCCATACGGCGAGACTGGGCAGACAAGGCTCACTCACCCTTGGATGCCCCAGAGTCAGTCCCCAGGGCCTTAGAAGCTAAGCCCGGGATACATCCTTGAGCCCTCGCTCCTGCTGACCACCTGCCTCTGCCCACTTCTCTGCTCATTATCACCTCGGCTGGTGGATGGAGGAGCAGAGCGGAGGCCCAGTTGAGATGGGCCCTTCTGTCCCTCTGCTGCCAGGAAGCGGGGAGGGGGTGGCGGGGGTGGGGGTTGGGGAGAGGAGCGAGGCAGGGCCTCAGGTGCAACGGGTGGGCAGGAACGAGTCCTGGTAATTCTCAGGGAGCCTCCTGGATGTCCCCACATTGGCCCAGCCCTGCTCCGGAGAGCTTCAGGGGAGCCTCCCATGAGTGGCCTCCATCGTGGCTGCTAACGGGGCCCCTGCAGTGTGGGGGGACTTCACCTGGCCTGGGGACACGTGGGCACTTGTCATGGGCGGGGGAGATGGGCCTTCTCCTTCATCATCTTCCCCGCTTTGTGAGTGCATCACCCAGAAGCACCAGTCACCAGCAGGGTCATCACAAGGCCCTCTGGGCATGCTCCCCACACAGCTAACTCTCCTGGCGCGCTGGCGAGGGAGCGAGCAGGTGTGTAAGATGCTCTCCCTGAGCTGCAACACTCGGTGTGCCAGGAAACGTGCCCACTTCCGAAGCTGTGGAAATGAAAGTCTGTCATTCACCACACTGGAAGCCCGCTGGGTCCGTGGTTCCGCGCTGCCTGGCCCCACTGCCGTCAGCCCCTTGCTGACATTGGCGAGGTTTGCCCCGATCTCAGATGCATACAAATTGGGCCCTGAGCTGCCTGCTCCACAGAACCACCCCCCACCAGCCTGCGAGGATCCATGTCACCCCCACCCCCCAATGCACACACAGCCCAGCCGGGGTCACCAGGCCCTGGATGAGCCTCATCTACAGCTGCCAACCCCAAGCCCCTGCCACTCTCTCTGCCTGCACCCTAATAACACATCCCCTGCTTGACTCAGCAAGGAGAGAAGCAAGGCCCTTGGGGGTCCGGGCTGTGACCTGGCCGCTCAATACCAGCCCTCCAAGCAAGCCAAATGCTCTCACCTGAGGTCCCTGCCTGTTGCTGGCGTGCAAATGGGATCTATGGAAAGAGCTGAGGAACGTCTCATGCAAAACTTTGCTTTTAAATACGAGATCCCTCCCAAGGCGTCCCTTTATTATGATAGCAATTTCTTCAGAAGGGCACACGGCGAACGCTCTGCTTCTCCACCACCTTTGGAGACATGGAAATCAGAGAGAACTATTCAGGCTGCTTAGGCGGCTGGTGCAGAAGAGGGAGGCATAAAGACAGCTCTTCCGAGGCATGCAGACTCCGGGAATCCGGGTGCAGGGCTGTGCTCGGGGCGGGGGGGTGGGGGATGGGATGGGTGGGCAGGCAGGGGCAGGGTCCCCAGAATGCACAAGGCACCCAGGTCCATCTCCTTTGGGGACACTCTGCTAATCATTTCTTCTTTGAGAGAGCTGGATAGAGCAAGAGTAGAGCGATGGGCCCCGCGTCCTTCTCCCGGATTCCTTGTGAGGAGCCGTGCAGCCAGGTAGGGCTCCAGCCCTGGGTCTGTTTGTGTAGGGTGCAGATGTGGGTGGAAGACGGGAGAAAGGGGCAGGCAGGGAGCTACATGGACGCTGTGCTCAACCCCAAATGTTGAGACTTCTTGTTCATCCTTTCTCCCTGGAGGCCCTACCGTCTATGAAACACCCCAGTGGCTGAGTGTGCCCCAGCCCCTCCCGGTTAAAATGCAGGTGCCCAGGCCATTCTTCCTCTGAAAGTGCAGAGTGCGGTAAGATCAGAAAGCACCTGCATTAGAGCCCTCTGCCGGAGGGGCCCATTCACAAGTGCATTCTCAGAGGCCGCCCAGACCTGCTGAGCTGTTGGCGCTAGGACCCAGGAGCCTGCAGCCAACCCCCCAGGGACACAGGGCTTCCTGAAGAACCCGAGAACCACTGCCCCTCTTCTGGCTTTCCAAATCACCTCTATCTTTGGCCAGTGCTGGAACAGCACCAGGCCCCTGAATCCGAGTTGAGATCTCTTAGGATGAGCTATCAATGATTTTTAATTTAAGAACACAACCATATCTTTGACTTTAGCAGCATGCTTTATCTTTTCAATCTAGGACAGAGTATGTCTTCGTAACAAACATGACTTGTCCCAGCTCCAAAGGCTGGAATAGGCTGGGCCGTGACCTGCTGGACAGAGCAAGACACTGCTGTCATGGCACTGGGTGTCCTGCTCATGCAGCAGAGTTCAGAGATGGAAAGCTGATAAAAAGGAGACGCTGGCTTCACGATCCTGACATCTGTCTCCATCCCATATTTATTCCAGACCCCTCCCTGTGGCCAGAGCCCATTCCTGACCCAGTAACGCTTCCCACTGCCCCAAGTTCATGATCTGGCCTTTTGGAGGGGCCAGGGCAGGGCCTCAGATCTGATCCTGGGTCTACAGAAGGGGCTGGGGCAGGGTCTTCTATGGCTGGACAGCCCCTTCCCAAGCCAGCTACAGGCAGCTCTGCTCCACAGACCCAGAAGGCTTCAGCTGGAGCTAGGCCCTGCCCTCTGCATTCCACATGTGGCTTCAGGGGGTGCCACCCCCCAAAACACTGAGTACTAATGATCTGTCTACAATGCACAGACAACAGAATCAGCTAATCACAAAATCTGCCAAGTTTACTCTTATTTTCCAGTCGCTTTTTAAAATCAGTGGTGCCCGCTACTGCTTGTAGGTTCATACATGCTCATGGACACCCAAAACAGATGCACACACAGCAAACAAAATGAGCAAACAATGCAGGAACCACCAATCTCAGCCTAGGGAGACTTCTGGGCTTAGGCTCCACCACGAGCCTGCGATGGGGATCTAATCTCCAAAGTGTGCACAGTGGAATTCAGTGCCCTGGTCTTGCAAGGTGGGGCTCACCAGTAACTCAGTCACTCACCTACTCACACAGCGCAATTCCTACTGAGAAGCCACCTAAACACATGTGGATGACGGAGTGCCGAGCCCAGCACTCCACTCTAGGCCACCCCAAGAGCAGGCCTCCTGGGTGGGTTCCGGTCAGCCAGTGTCCCACATACTGCAGCCACCTGCAGGTGCATGGTCATTTCCATGGACACAGGGCAGGGCTGGGAGGAGGGCACGAGCAGTGTGAGGGATTCCAGGTTGCTGCCTCTCAGCAGGGGCCCTCGTGCTTCCTCTGCGGGTGGGCGGGTGCTGCAAACCCAACATGCACCTGCTGCCTCCGTGAAGCAGCTTTTGAGAAGCCCAGCTCTCCAGAGCCCGTCCCAGAGGCCAAACGGCAAGAGCGCAGCTCAAAGGAAGCAAGTGGCTGCCTTCGCTCTGCACACACCCACAGCCCCTGGTCAAGAAGCCCTCAGGGCCGGCATGAAAGCAGAGTGAGCTGCAAGAGGCCGCTGTCTGCACGAGGCTGCAGGGAGCGGCCTGGGCGAGGGCTATCAGCATCCCTGTGTCCACAGCCTGCCTTGCCCCTCTGAAAATAGACACAAAAGCCTCAGATAGCCTTTTCCCTGCAGTGCCATATCTCTCCCACAGCAGAACTGGCTGGAAATCAGGGAGGGGTGGGGGAGAGGGAGCTCCTTTCAGTCTGGCTTTCCCACTCCCCAAGCCAACCAGCTTCCTGCCGGATGACAGGTGAATTATAGCATCCCCAACACCCCTGTGGCCAAGAAGCAGCCTGTGCCCTCCTCCCTTCCACCAGGCATAGGGTGGCAGGAGGCCCTCGTCCACCCTTGGGTCCCCACCCTCTCCCTCCCTCCTCTTCCTCCCTCCATTCCTTCCACCCAGGCACAGATTTCAAAGGACCCTGTCTTCCTCTAGCCACATAACCCTACCTGGCCCATGACTGCCACTGTCCCATTGTCCCTGATCTGAGCCCCTGCCCGGTCTGGGAGCTGCTTGCCCTGGGTGGCGAAGCCCCACTGGAATTCCAGTGCACTGGAGTGCAGAGAAAGCAGTCACAGAAGTGGCTGAAACCAACAGGCAGAAGCGCCCCCTGGCCACAGCAGAGCTTGGGAAGGACCCGCTGTCTGTGTAGGCAGCTCATTGATCCACTTTTCTGATAATTATTCCTCACTCATCACAAACCAAATGATGCTGGCTCCAGCCCAGCCGGGCGAGCGGGCAGGCAGCCGTGTGTGTGTGGAGAGTAGAAATGAGCCTGCCTGCGTCCACTCGAGGAAGGGAAGCAGTGAATGGCGTGCACACTGAGCAGGGGCGGGGGGCTGCTGAAATATTCTGCTGAACGTGGCCTTTCTTTTAACCCTTGCTGGGGAGATTCACAGCCGACAGCCAGCCTGTCAGGCCAAGGCAAAGTTTCCCTGGCTGCACCAAGAGAACCGTCCCAGCGCTGAGGTGAGCGGCACCAGGGAGGCCTGGGTGACAGGCTCCGTGTATGAGGCCGGGTGCTGGCACAGGGCGCCCGTGCGACTGCTCCAGATTAGTAGGCAGGGAGCTGCAACTGTCCAGGGAGACCCACGCACGCACCCTGGCCCCTCGGCGGGTGTGTTTCACGCATTTGCTCTCCGTTTGCTTGCATGCACGCTGGCTCCTCCACGGATGGAACGGATGCCAAGACCAGGCTTTCTGAAGGAAGCACCCAGCTGCTCTCGGAGTGCCAGCCCCTGACCCTCTCTGGGTGCCAACTGCCTCGGCCCTACCCAGGCTGGGGCCGGCATGACGCCGCGCCCCAAGGCTACCGAGTCCCGCCCTGCATGGCCACGGGAAACCATCCTATCCTCTCTCTCGAATTTCCTTTCTGTTTCAATGGCTTGCGCACGTGTCTCTCCGTAAGCGTAACCCAAGCCTCAGGCGCTGGGATGCGCACCATGTCTCTCTCTCTCTCTCTCTCTCTCTCTCTCTCTCTCTCTCTCTCTCGTAGGCTACACATTTCAAAGCTCAGCCCGCAGCCCACAAAGAGCGGCAGGCCAAAGGTGCAGTGGGAGGCCGAGAGCGGACAGAAAGCCGCCTTTGGAAAAGCGAGCGGGAGCTGTGTAGACACGAAGGGCCCGCCGCACCCCCAGCGCCGCCACAGAACCGACGCGGGAGGCAGCGATCTTTGCCCAAAGGCGAGGACAGTAGAGCCCCGCCTCAGGGTCCCGAGACCCCCCAGCTTCGGTTCCAGAAGGGCAGTGCCTTCCGAAGGGACTGGGGGTGGCCAAGCCCTGGTGTTCCTGGGAGTTTCCATTGGGCGAACCCGCACCCCAGCGGAGCGAGAGCCCAGACGGGACAGCGGCGCCGGCTCTCGGAGCTGCGGGTCTGGAGTTCCCCGCGGAGACTCGGCCCGCGTCGGACCCCGGGAAGGGGGTGCGGGAGCGTCACCCCCAGAGTCGCTTCCTTCGTAGCGGCAACTCCAAGTCCGCTCCCCTCGCTCAGCCGCTGTCCCGGGAGGCGGCTGCCGCCCCGCTCCGCCGCCAAAAGCGGGGGCGGGGAAGGGGCGGGAGGCGGGGAGCGGGACAGGGATTTCCCACCGGGATTCGCGGGCGCCGCGGCGGAGCGCCCGGGCTCCCCGCTGCACCAGGCGCGGGGTCACCGAAGCGAGCGTGTGTTGTTGGCCACCGGCCGGAGGCACGGGCCAGGCTGGTCTGGTAGGGGCGGTGTCGCTGCCCGCCGGCTCCGGGTCGCCAAGTCTCCGTTCCCGGACCCTGGGGGTGGGTGGGGATCCGGTGAGTTTAGGCAGGACCGACGCCCACCCTAGTCCACGGCTGCTCCGAGACTCCTCCTGGCCCCGCAGACCCCGGCACAGCCACACGGTTCCCCGAGGGTCCAGCCGAAGAACTCGACCCCCTCCTTCCGCAGCCACTTGCGGGGAGCCCCGGCAGAGCGGCTCCGGCTCCGGCTCCGGCTCCGGCTCCGGCGCGCGGCGCTTGCCAGCCAGCCCCAGATCCAGAAGCGGGCGGACTGCGAGCTGGGGACGCGGAGGTGGCGCGCGGCAGCTAGGGAGCGCATCGGGGCTCGGGATAGGAAGGGAGCGGACAGGCGCCCGGAAGCCCGGAGCTTGACGGTCCGCGGTGCTTCTCCGTCCCCTAACGCCCAGCTCTGCCCGGAGCCGAGGAGCCTGCACTGCAATGCAGCGGGCTCCGCGCTCGCCGAGCCGGAGCTGTCAGAGAGCGCCGGGGCGCGGGAGCTGCTGCGGGCGCCCAGAGCCAGCCGGCGGCGCGCCGGCGGGTGCCGCCCCGGCCCCGCGCCCGGCCGCGGCCGAACCTTGTCCTCGGGTCCCGGGATGCAGAAGACGCAAAGCGGCCGAAGCAGCCCCCACGAGCCGCGCGGCGCCCCGGCCCCGAGGCGGCGGCCGGCAGCCCCCAACTTGAAGCGCCGCCGAGGTTACGTTACCTTCCATCGCGGCCACTGCGGATGCCAGGAGGAACAGCAGCAGGCAATCCAAGGCCATGGCCGGCCGGAGGCCCCCAGGCCGAGCGCGAGCCGAGGCGGCCGCGCGGGGAGGGCGCCGCGTCCCGGGGCGCCGCTGCGCTCCCCGCGGGTGGCTTCTCCGTATCCTTTCGCGCTCTCGCCGGGACCGGACTCCCTGGAGCGCGGCGTGGGCGTGGGCGGGAGTGTGCGCGCGTGGGGCGGTGCGGGCGCGCGTGGGTGTGGGTGTGCATGTGTGTGTGTGTGTTTATGGGAGAGGTGGGTGTGTGCGTGCGTGTGGGAGAGAGGGCGAGGGCGAGCGAGCCTGAGAGAGCGCGCGCGAGCGTGTGCGTCCCGGTGTCACATTGCGAGCTACGGCGGAGCCGACAGGAGGACGGGGCCGGCCAGACTGGCGGGGGAGGGAGCGGGATCCCCCACCAACAGCTCTCTCCCCACCCCTAGCACCTCCTGTCCAATCAAGGAATCAAACCTGCAAAATTCCCCCGTCCAATCAGGCGCGAGCACCTCCTCACGCTGGCATTGTTAGTTTAAGAAAAACTTTTGCTTGCTAGGCTGTGCGGGAGGGCCGCGAAGGCGCTAGGAGGGGTCGGGGCTCCCCCTCGTGGTGCGCCGGCAGAACCGCACCGGCCCGCGCCAGCTCCTGGGTCCACGCCCCGGACTTAGCGGGCTGCCGAGGTCTAGGTGGAGACCCCTCGGCTGTCCAGCGCCCGCAGGACCCCCGTTGAGCTTCAAATCGTTCAGTGCGTATCTCTCCACCCGATCCAGGGCAGCTCCCGTGACACCCCTGCGCCTCTTCTGCATACCACGTCTCCTCTGAGGACGGCGTGTTCTCTGTTACTGGTTTCCCCTGACGTAAATGGGCTCATCATTTTGGAGACTCTGGTCTGTTTCCTTCTGAATCCTGAGCGCTGAGAACAGCGCCTGACCCTGGAAGATGATGGCAGCTGCGTGTTGAACGAACGGATGCAGCAAGCGCGGAGGGCTTGGGTGAGTCCTCACAGCTCTTGGCTGATGCCTTCCTCCAGGAGTTCCTGCTGCTGCTGTGCGTGCCAGGAGTGTCCCTGGGAGCCCGACCCGGAGGACATGCTCTGGAAGAGACCAGAGCCACGCAGCCAGCTGTAACATCAGTCGGGGAAGGGAGTAGGGCAGCCCAGGATCAAGGTAAGGTGCACAGTGGAAGGCACCTCACCATGGGCTAGGCCTTCAGCAGGAGCAGGACAGCGGCAGGTGGGATTCTGCCAGGCTCAGCTCCAGCAGCTCTGCTTTCTTGCCCTGCCCCTGGAGATGGCCAGCGTGGTGTGGATCTGAAGGCTGCCTAGCTGCACAATGTGTGGGGGAGTGTCCTCATCACCCGCCCCCGACTCCCGACCCCATGACAGTCTGGTCCTGCAGGGTCCCTCAGGGACGGCTGGCCTTTCCCCAGAGTTGATAATGAGCTCACAGTGAGCAGATGCGGCGGGTTTTTTTTTTTTAATTACTCGCCTTTGGGGGCTCTGCTGTGTCAGTCCCCACCACTGCACGTCTGTCTGGTCTCTCCTTTCCCAAGACTGCTTCCCCTCTGCCAGTCAGACTAGGGTCCCCCCACCCAGATAATTCTTTGGTACTCCAGCTCTGACTCCAGTTACCTCCCTCATCTCCTACCCTCCTTGTCACCCTGCCTCAGCACCTTCAGGGACCATACCACTTCCACCTACTTAATGCTGTGCCAGCTGCACTCCATCCCACCATGATACCAACCTGCCACAGGGTCTCTGGAGCAAGCTGAGGCTGCCCTGGCGATAGCCTGCTCCGAGTTATCCATCATCTTCCAGGGACCAAGGCATCGTCAGACATGGGTGCCCTGTACTTCTTTGGAGGCTCTGGCCCCAGTTTCCATGGTCCTGCTCCCCCTCCCCATCTTCTACCAACTCCTTCTATTTCCTCTACTCCCTCTTTACCTTTCAATGGAGATGCCCCCCAAGCTCTATCCCTAGAGTCCTTCTCCCAGGGTTCATGGAAAACTCCCTGGCAGCTTCACCTACTCTTTGACCTCCAGCCATGCCTTGATGGGTGGGTGGGTGGATAGATGGATGGATGGATGGATGGATAAATGGATAGATGGATGAGTGGATGGGTGAATAGATGGATGGGTGAGTGGATGGGTAGATGGATAGATGTATAGATTGATGGGTGGGTGGGTGGATGGATAGATGTATAGATTGATGGATGGGTGAACAGATGACTGGATGGATTACTGAATGAATGCATGGATGCATGGGTGGATGGATGGATAGATGGGTAGATTGATGAGTGTGTGGGTGGATGAGTTAATGGTTGGGTGGATGAGTGGATGGATGGATGGGTGGGTGGATGGATGGGTGTATGAATGGATGGATGGATGGCTTTCAGACTGTTCCCTCCCCTTCACTACATCACAGCCTCTTGGGAGGCACGCCTGGCAGAGCCCTCCTGCCACATCCCCCTCCTGATTCCTTTGTCCCAAGTCCATGAGCCTGTCCCAGCCTACACTGCCTTCCCCCGGATCGCTGGAAACTGAATGACTGCCCATCTTCCATCCCTTTCCTGTCTAGTCCCTCTGGATCCTGCTGCCATGCTAATCTTCCTCAAGCCACGCTTCATCCTACCTCTTCCCAGCACAGAAACCTAGTGGCTCCTCCCTGTCTGCTGAAGACAGACTGGCCACTTTGGCTTGGCACTCTCATTTCTCTGTGAGCTCCCTGCAACCTCCCTGCTCAGCCTGGACATGGGCTGCTTAGCTAACTTGACCCCCTTGCCTGCACCACACTCATACCCAGGCTAGCCACACATCCCCTACTTGCTCAGCAAATGTTGCTTTGTGCCTACTGGGCATGTGGCAGGCTCTGGCCTCAGCTGTGGGGGTGTGGTGGACAAACCCTGCTGTGTGGGAAGCTTACACGTGGCAGGCGATAATAAGCAAACAGGCAGTGGTGCATCCGTGGTGAGAAGGACTCTGGAGAATAATGAAGCAGGGGAGAGCTTGGGGGTGGTGGCCAGCAGTTGGACATGAGGGGATGGCTTCTGCTTGTTGAGCGCCTTCTGTAGACAAGCAGTGCATGGCAAAATTTAGGACCCGCATTTCCCTCCTTCTGTTTCTGCCCAGACCCACCTCTGTCGGGAAGCCTTCTCTGTGGTTGCTCTTCTGGTCTTCACCCAGTCCTCTCATTCCACCCTCTGGGGTGGAACCCAGTACCCTTCCAGACCTGACTGAAGGTAGAACTGGCCATGATCCAGCTGTTAAACGTCACTCCTGGAGGCAGGTGCACCTTGGAGCCCACCGAGCATCCTTGCCAGGGCCTTTCAACCTTACAGAAAACTCACCGTGTGGGCTCTCTCAAACGCCTGATTGCAAGGCCTCCCCCAAGAACATGTCAACTCTCAAAGTGATTGCACAGCCCCTTCTCCCCAGTGGATTTTGCTGCGCATGAGGCTTGGAAGCTTGCGGCTTTCCCCAAAGACACCCAGGTGGAGAAGCACGAGCGTGGCTGAGATGGGTCTCAGACCTCTGCTCTGTTCCAGCAGCGTTTGTTGGAAACTGGGCACCTCCCGAGGCTTCCCCTGAAGCAGGAGGAGCAGAAGCGAGGGGAGGAAGAGGAACGAGAGGCGTGGGATGGATTGGGATGGGGAGGAAGGAACATGAAGTTGGAAGGAAAACAGCATTGATGACTTTTAGAACACACTGAAGGCTCAGGTAAACCTGCTGGTTAATTTCCCTAATAACTCAAAGATTGACTTTTCTCAAGCAAGTTAAATATTAATTTAGCTGTGCAGCAGATTGATCTTTCTCTCGCAATGGGTTATGGTTTGTAAATATCCCTGAAAGTACCATTGGCTTGGGACGCCAAGCCTGGGTGCCTTTTCCCCCCAGCATCTCCTTGGCTCTTTTTTTTTTCCTCTCTGGTGTCAAATGCTCACTTGTTTTCTTGATTAATCACTGGGCTATTTGATATCACTAAATCACTCCTTCAAAATGACGCTGCAGGCTCCTGGGCTGAAGACTCAGAGCTCCCTCTGCCCAGAGGGTTTGGGGGCCCTCAACCAGCTTAGACGGTGCTGGCTCTGAATGCTTCTGTATCTAAGCCCAGGAAAGTCTCTCCAGTGAAAGCAGCTGTACGACTTCCCATGAGAGTTCTACCCATTGCGGAGCTGCGCTGTTAGAAATGTCCTGCTCACCTCCCACCCACATCCCGCTCACTATGATTTCAACTTGTCTTCTCCCTTCTTCTTATCAGGGGAGCGAGTGCACAAAGAATACCTTGCTGAGGCTGATCAGACACATGCCTTATTCAACAGGAGATATTACTGCCCCGTGTCCCATCCTTTTCCTTTTTAAATGCTCTTTACTGCATAAATGAAAGGTTTAGTTACACAGTCCATGACCCCGGCTAGCTTTAATTAGATTCTTAAGCTGCAAGACACATTTTCATCAATTCTTTCTTGAGAGGCAGGAGGACCCTTTGAGGTTCAGTTAAAGCACTTTAACATGGAATTGACAAATAACAAAAATGTTCCTCGCCCTCTTTCATTCTCTCTTTTCCCCAACATTTATTCAGCAACAGTTCTGTGCTAGTTGCATGCAAATTACTGGGGACCAAGGGATACCTGTCACCCAGCCCCTCCCTTTAAGGATATCTTAGTCTGCCCAGGGAGTCAAGCAAAGAATTGAAATGCATTGTAGGGGAACAGCATTGGGTCTAGCAATTAAGACACCTGCATCTCATATCAGAGCCCAGCTGCTAACTCCAGCTTCCGGCTAATGCAGACCCTGGGAGGCAGTGGTGATGGCTCAAGTGCTTGGTTTCTTATCACACACTTGGGAGACCTGGATTACGTTCCAATTCCCAGCTTTATCCCCAGCCAATGCAGGCATCTGGGGACTGAACCACTGGATAGGAGTTAGTTCTCAAATGAAAAAATGAAAAAATATGCATTTTGGGACTCTCCATCCAAAATGGCCTCTGGCCAGTGGTTTCCATCCAACCTCTCTTTGTTTCTCAGGAAAATACACTGGCAAATACAGATGAACATGAAGAGTTGCATAACAAGATGAGCGAACACTGACAGCCTAA
Organism: Oryctolagus cuniculus; assembly: GCF_964237555.1. Classification (NCBI taxonomy): domain Eukaryota; kingdom Metazoa; phylum Chordata; class Mammalia; order Lagomorpha; family Leporidae; genus Oryctolagus; species Oryctolagus cuniculus. Next base: position 146,704,447 of record NC_091435.1, read on the forward strand.
TTGCCAGGATGTGCTAGGGACTGACAACACATATAAAGCACGTGACGCCGGGTTGAGAGAAACCTAACAAGTGCATGTATGACATGTGCCAAGATTTTTGCTTGGAAAAGAATCTGCCTTAAGTAGCCAGGCAGGCATGTTGCAACTCCCTCTCTGTCAATACCTGACTCAGACGCCCACCTGCATTAACCAGAGACCCGGGCAAGCATCCATCACTGCCGACGTTGCCTTATCTTCAAGCCCAGCAAAGGACAGTCTCCCCAGGTCAGCCTCCACCCCAGCCTGCAACGTCTTCTTATGCCCAGGGAAAGCTTGAAAATGAGAGAAAAGACCGGAAAGAGTGTTGGGCTGCAAAAGACACAGCGCGTTCTGGAGGTGAACGGTTGAGAGGCTGGAACAGGCACAGTTATAACCACCGTGGGAACAGTGCAGCCTGCTGACACATCAGGCCGGCGCACCAGGGAACTGGGACATGGATGGAGAAAGATGCTGCTTCTACAGAGATCCGTGACATACATCCTGTTGGCAATGGGCGCTTGAGCATTGGCTGGCCCTCTAGCTGCCGGTATAAAATGTGATTCAACCAGCAACCAGGTAGACAGGTGGAGGGTCCAAGAGCAAGCAGTCTACTCATCCTGTCTACCCAGACACACTGAGAGCCATGAGCCTCTCCCTCCTCCAGGGGGAATAAAGAAAGATCAGGATGGGTCAGGTCAGGAACCTGTGAGAGCACTGCAGGCAATGGGCAGGAGTGGCGCCTTCAACGCCCAGGAAAGGAGCATCTCTGTAAAAATGATGCTTTGTAGAAGCTAAGAACATCCTCGGGAAACAGCGTACACGAAGGCGTCAGTGCCGTGATAGAGGAAGAAACTCAAACCCAGCCTTACAGAAAAGGCAACAGAATGAGAGAAGAAGGGAGGAGAATGAGAGAAGGGCTCTTAAGGAAGCAGGAATGCAGTGTCAGAATTAACATTGATGAAGCGGTGGAGAGCAGGTTGGTTGCAGCTGAACATTGAAGGGATGATGGGAAGACACACTGGGGAATCTTTTTCCAAGAATGTATGCAAAATGGACAGAAAAGGAAACTAATAAGAGAATACAAAACATAGGGAAGACAGAAAGTGGAGAACACCATATTTAAAAGGATGCTAATAGCATGCAAGGTGCTGGAGACCTTCCAGGGTCCCCAGGAGTTCCTGGAACTGTCTAGAGTTCCTAAAGAGAGAAATCAGTATAAAGGCCATAAAAGTAATGACAAAGCTGTAAAACTTTCTTTACCAAAATAAAGATGGGAGCGCCACGTGTAGTTGATGCTTTGAATCACAAGGAAATTTTAAGGAAATCTTAATATCTGTCCAAGGACACACACATATATGGACATGCAGAAACATTCTGTTTTATTTTCAAGTATTAGAAAATTTGAAAGGCCACTTAAAATATAGTCTAATTGATGAAGAGGTGAAATTAATGTGTCAATCAATGACATCAATTAAAATTGAAGTCCAAATAGTTGCAAACAGATTTTCTTACACACACACACACACACACTCTCTCTCTCTCTCTTTTAAAAATTCTTCCTACGTGACTGCAACTTTGTATCCTGTGACATATCTCCCATTTCCTGTCCCCAGCATCTCTAATAACCACTGTTCTCGTTTCTATGTGTTTGGATTTTTTTTATCATTCCATGTACAAAGATACTTCAAACATTTTTGGAATACGGAATTAAACATGAGGGGTGTGGTTCAAGACAATGTTGAAATCCATGCACACTTTTAAAAAATTCACATTCCCATGAACACTTGAGGTCCCGACTGAGAGCGTGCCGTATTTTTCTTTTGGTGTCTGGATTATTTCACCATGATGTCCTCCAATGTCGTTCATGTTGTCACAAATGGCAGGGTCTTCTTATTTGAGGCTGAGTCGTAGTGCAGTGTGTGTGTGCCTGCCTGTGCATGTGCACATATGTATCATACTTCGTTTATCCATTGAAGTCCAGGAATCCATTGAAGGACTCTTAACGTTGTTTTCTTATCACAGCTACTGGGAATAATGTTGCAATGAGTATAAGAGAGCAGATACCTCTCTAGGGTGCTGATTTCATTGCCTTTGAATGGAAACCCAGGAAAGGGATTTCTAGTTCATGTAGCAATGCTATCTTAAACTTTCTCAGGAGTCTCCTTATTGTTCTCCATAATGGCTGCACCAAGTTACAACCGCAACAACCATGCACCAGGCTGTCATATTCTTTATACATTTGTTGCCTCTTGTCTTCTTGGGTAACCATTCTGACAGGTGTGAGGTGATATCTCACTGTGTGGTTTTAATTTGAATTTCCTGGATGATTAGTTGAGAACCTTTTTATATATCTGTTAGCCATTTTTATGTTTTGTTTGGAAATATGTCTATTTAAATCCTTTCTCATTATTTTATTGGAATATCTGTTTCTTTGCTATTGAGTTGTGTGAGCTCTCTATTGGATCCTGCCCAGCTCTGGCCACTGTGGCCACTGGGGGAGTGAATCAGTGGATGGAACCTCTCTCTCTCTCTCTCTTTCTGCCTCTGCCTCTTTCTGTAACTCTGCCTTTCAGAAAAATAAATAATCTTAAAAAAAAAAAAAAAGCCAGCATAGGGGCCAGCATTGTGGCGTAGTGGATTAAGGCAATGCCTGCGACATCGGCATCCCACATGGGTGCCAGTTCAAGGCCTAACTGCTCCACTTCCAGTCCAGCTCCCTGCTAATGTGCCTGGGAAAGCAGCAGAAGATGACCCAAGTACTTAGGCCTCTGCATCCAAATGGAACACCCCGAGAAAGCTCCGGGCTCCCAGCTTGGGCCTGGTAGAATTCCAGCCGTTGTAGCCATTTGGGGAGTGAACCAGCAGATGGAAGATTCTCTAACTCTGCCTTGCAAAATAAATAAGTAAATCTTTTTTTAAAAAGCTAGTACAACTAGATTAATACCAAATAAAACAAACATTAAAACAAAGTATTATTAGTAATTAGAAGGGTCACTACATAACAAAAGGAATAATTGTTTTAGGAAAACACACACATTCTGAAATGTACCCAAAGTACAGCCTCAAATTATATAAAGAAAAAACAAGGCAGAATTTCAAGGAGAAATTGACAAATCCACCATTAGAGTGAAAGATGTTAACATGTCTCATTTTGTTATTGATAGATTAGGAAGAAGAAAGCTCACAACTAAATAAAGATTGGAACAAAATAAATACCCAACTTAATATGGCAGACATATACATCATCCAATCCAACCACTAACAATTACATAAACACCCAGCTTAATATGGCAGATGTATACATCATCCAATCCAACCACTAACAATTACATAAACACCCAGCTTAATATAGCAGATGTATACACCGTCCAATCCAACCACTAACAATTGCACCTCAGTCTCAAGTACATGTAGAGCAATTGCAAAAATGCCTCTCACTAGACCACAAAGCAAAACTCAGCAGATTCAGTACTTTCTCATGCACATCACATTCTCTGCCTTCAAAGCAATTCAATTAGAAATCAATAACAACAACAAAAACCTTTGAAGCACACTTTAAATAACCTTTAAATAAGGAATCATAATGATAATTGAAAAATATTTAAAATTAGATAAGTAAAACACTACCTCTCAAAGTTTGGCATATATTTAAACCATCATCTAAAGGAAAATTTATACCTTATAGTTAAATAGTACAAGGAATATTAGAATAGAAGAAAGTTAAATTAACTCAAGGAGCTCAGCCAAAAAGAAAAGCAATAAAATTGAAACTAACTCAAAGGAGAAAAACAAAATATAAGGAAAAGTACATAAAATTATAGGAACAGAAAATAAGGAAATTATCAATAAGATTTCTGCATCTCAAGATTCACGTGAAAAACAGAATCTAGTAAAATACAAGAAGCTTCTGACCAGACAGAGCCGGTCTCGAGGGGTGTAGTAAGGTGTGTAACAGGACAGGGCACAGATACAAAGTACCAGGACACTTCAAAGCATTCCTGGAAAATGCAATGAAAAGATAAATTTCTTTTGGTTCAATCCATGCTTAATTTCCTCATAATGTACATTTTCCATGAACCTTTTGAATAATCCTCTAGTGCAGGTATTGCAAATATTTTGCCCCAAAATAAACTGATCTTTTACTCTCACCTCATTAACAGATCAAAAGGTGAAATCCATACGATTATCTTAGTAGATGGAAATGGAACATCGGATAAATATCCAGAGCTTTTTTAACAGAGTGATCCCAGTTGGCTTTGTTGTGAGGGCGTGGCAGTGCCAGGTTGCTAACAGGTCAAAACCCAGTTCTTTGTGAAGAATTCTTTGTGACCAGCAAAGCCGCCACCATCGCTCGGATGCTGCCCCCATCAAGGACGTGAAGGTCAAGAGCCAGGACAAGGAAGGCACCAGCCCAGGCAGCAGAAGCTGGGGTTTGCAGGCAGGTGGCTGCAAGGTGGCCACACTCCTTGTGACTGCAACATCTGAAGGAGTCAGCCCTGAGCCAGGGCCCACTCCAAGGGATGAAACCCTCCTGCCCAGTGATGGTGTCATTGCGAATGATAGCCATCTGCCCAGTTTAAGTCTAGAAATTGCCAGGTTCAGTAATAGCTGAGTGTGTTCAAAGTGTGGATAAAGATTGTGTTGCATAGCAAAGACAAAATAAGGCAATTTTTAAAATATTTAATAAGAGAGGAATAGAAAGGAATTCTTTATCTGAGGTTAAAAAATAATTGTCTCTCATTCTTATCTTGAGACATAATATCTACCAAAACCCCAGGACAGATATTGCATTTTGTATTACCTTTTAAAGTTGAGAAAAGAGAAAGGATGCCTACTCCCCTAGTCCCTCATCAACATTTCACTGCAGGTGTTAGCTAGCACTCTAAGACGTTTAAAAAGAGAGGAACTGTATCAGGAGAAGAGAGGGAGGAAGCGAACCAAGCAAAGGCACAGACAGCAAGATCGTCTGTATAGAAAACCCAAGAGATGGTACAGACAAACCATTAAACCAAACCACAGACATGAGCAAGTTTGCTGGCTACAAAGTCAATATATAAGTGTCGAGTGTTTCCCTAAACATCAGCAACAAATAATTTCAACTGAGTAACTTTAATAGCAACAAAAATTTTAAAGTATTGGGGCACAGGGTCCTGGTACAATGGGTTAACCCACTGCCTGCAGCATTACCATTCTGTTTCAATGCCAGTTGGAGTCCCAGCCACTGCCACCTATGTGGGAGACCTGGCTGGAGTCCAGCCTCCTGGCTTCAGCCTGGCCCAGCCGTGGCTGTTGCGGAAATCTGGGGAGTGAACCAGAGGATGGAAGATTTCTCTCTCTCTCTGTCTCACTCTGCCTTTCAAGGAAAGAAATAAATCTTTTAAAAAGAAAATGGTAGTGATGGCCACACAACACTGTGAATGCAATTAATGCCACTGAACTGCACACTTCAAATGGTTAAAATACGGAGTTTATGTTATGCAGAGAGATTTTGATCACAAGAAGAGAAAACCATCAGGGGTGATAGATTCCAACAGGTACATCAGGTAAAAGGAAATGTGAATGACCTAACAACATCTGCAAATGAAAACGCCAGAGAGATAAAACTCTTCACCTACCGATCAGCAAAAATAATAAAGCCAGACAGTATGCTAGGGTTGGTAGCGGATGAAGCAACAGGAGCTGTCATAAAATACCAGTGGGAGTGTGAATTGGTTCCAAACTTTTGGATAGGAATATCCAAAAACCCAGTGAGGTTTAACACATGCTTCCTACGTGTCCATTAGTGTAAGTCCAGGCCACCATTAGAAAGACACTAACAATAAAATGACTTAAAGGTAAAAGAGTTTTACCATCTGGATCACTGGGGAACTATTAGTCTCGGTCTTGCCAAGTCATTTTCTGCAAAGTTGAAGTTGGGTCAGCAGCACATTAGGATTGTTACCAGTGCAAAGGGAGAGGAGAGCCTGGGGAGGTGTGCCGCTACCTTCCACGCCACATAGCAGAACGCAAGGCTGCCAGGGTCCAGTGATGAGGACTGAGTCCTATAGCCACCCACACCCAACTACACGGCAGGCTTGCAAGTGTGGTCCAGCTTGACAGCCATGTGTGGGAAAGGGGAAATGGACTGTGGAGGACAACTGCAAGTGTCTGCCACACCTTGTAACTCAGAAATTTCACAGCTGGGAGTCTCTTAGCAATCAATGATCCCATATAGACACACCCAAAAGCTCAGAGACACCCGATTCATAACAGAAAACAAAACCAAAAATGACCCAAATATCCATCGCTGTAGAACAGAAAAATCAACCTCAGCACCTTCCTGTGCAGGAGCAGAAGGGGAGGAACTACGGCTGCGCACTGGAAGGGGTCACACACGATGCCCCCAGGGTGCTATTCATATTCACCTGAGTGGTAGATACTCGGCGCTCCATTATTAATATCCAAAGTGTATGTGCATATGTACCTAGGTGCACAACTGTGATTATTTTGTATTTATTTACAATAATAAAGTTCCCTCCACAAAATGAAGTAAGCATAATTTTTCACCCTAAAGGCTGATGAAAATAAATGTTTGCTAATAGTAACTGCAGGCAAAGATATGGGCAGGCAGGCATGCAAGTAAGTACGAATTGTGGTCTTCCTCTGTTGGGCAGCTTGGCGGTATCTAAGAGAGCATAAATGGGCATTTCCGTGAAACACAATTTCACTTCTTTGCACTGACCTCAAGAGACAGCCACAGGGGCACCTAACCGGGCAGTGTGCAGAGGTCTTCAGTGCAAGAAATCTCAAGAAAGCAAAAAATTGAGAGTGACCTTGATGCCCCTGGTTAAAGCAACAACTAACTAAGCCATAGTCCAGCCATTCTGCCAAGTGTTACAGAAGAATAGAAGGGAATAGTGTGGAATTACCTGTGCGTGGGTAGACCTTCGACACACAGTGTCAAATGAACAAACGAGAGAAGGCAGTATATTATATTTCCTGGGGTGGGGTTGTGAGGGAGTATATTTTTTATTTGTTCTGAATTATACCCCCCAAATAGCTATTTTCTGAAGCCTATACCTATGAGACATTATTTTTTTAAATATTAAACTAAAAAATGGTTTAAAACCACAAAACCAACTTGATGATCTAAAGAAAACCAGATGAGAAGGTGAAGCAACTCCTCGCACCCACTTGAAAATATTTGTTGGGTACACACAATGTGTCAGAACCTGGGTCCAGTGGTGATTAAAAACAAAGTCCCTTCCTTACAAAGTTCCGTCGTTTCCAAGGCTGAACCTCACCCAGAGTGAAACTTAGAAACCAGAGCAGTCACCCTTCCCATATGCAGTAGGCACAGTCTCTGGTTCCTAATTGTTTCTTAAGTAAGCCAATCAGACAAGTGCAGTAGTTGTTTAAAACCTTGGTCTACCCATCTGAAAAATGAGGCAAGTGCATTTCTGCTCAGAAGTGACGTACTGGGAACGTGAGAGTAAGAAGTCTCATCATTGTCTTTATGCAGTGCTATGGGTGGCTGATCAAGGGAAAGAAAGAAAAGCCATTTACCTTGCTTTGCTAAGGGTCTGAGGTATGAAACATTAATCATTAAAATAAGAAATGCAGGCCAGATCCGAATACTCTTAGGTGATCACACAATTAATTAGAGTGAGAACTGAAAAGGACTTACTAATGGTGAAATCCGCAAGTGCTTCTCAAAGATGTCAACGAGAAATGTGTACCTTCTTAACACTTCCACTGAGAGCTCAGCGATGCAGCAGACAGAAGCTGGAGACGTCTCAGTTCCTCTCTTCTTGACTTCCGAAATCTTCCTTCAGAAAAATTAGAACAAAGAATGGTTGGCTTTTCCAGTAACAACAGATCAGCCACAGACCAGCACTATGGTCCTGATCTCATCTAAAGAAAGTGGTCCTGGTTCTCCAAACACCTTCAGCCTTGGTCTCACTGCTTTGCTCCATTGCCCAAACTCCCGCCAATGTAATGGATGCTTTCAAAGGCCCAGAAAACATGGGCCTAGAAGGTCCTCTCACAGGAAGGCGGCCCATCTCCAAGCTCAGCACCAGAAACTGCCCAATTTCCATGGCCACCAACTCTAGAAATCCTGCCCACTGAACCAGAACCACCCAGCATCCCTACTGATCACTACCCTTCTGCTTCATCATGAACCCCAGTCCTCAGCCCCACAGCCTCGAGAATATCAGGCACTCCTGGGCTCCCTTGCTCTCTAACTAGGCTAGATCCCATGGTTAGGGCATTTCAACAAGGCCAGGTTTACCTCCGAAGTCTCCAATGTGGTAGCTGCTAGCCACAGGTAGCTATCAAACTGAGATGCTCCTTCGCTGCGTGGGTGTTAACCCTATGGGTTAAAATGCTTGTATCCCCTCTCAGAGAACCCAGGTTGGATACCTGGCTCTGGCTCCTAACTCCACCTGTCTGCTAGCGCTGAGAGGTTAAGTTCCTGGCTCCTGGCCTCAGCCTCTCAGTCCTGGCTGATGCAGGCACCTGAACCAACAGACGGCAGCTCTCTCCATCTGTGTGTGTGTGTGTGTGTGTGTGTGTGTGTGTGTGTGTGTCTACCTCTCAAATCTTTTTTAAAAGAGAGCGATTTACTACGCAGAAATGCTCATCTTCAAAGCTAATGTTTCAGCTCCTGTTCTTAATTGTTCTTCAACTGTCTTTCCTGGGGGAACCCTCCCCGGCTGCCTCAGTTTCAGGCCCTCCACATACATAGGAGTTCATTAAGGTATTCAGTGGAACAAAGGAGTCTTTCATTTGACAGGACTCTCCTTAGAAAATATTTGTAGAGTAATGAAGCAGTTTTCTTCTCTGTTGCATTAGTTTGGTGACACGTCATTCGCTTGTTAAGAAGTCAGTTTGACGTTTATGTGCTAAATTGGAAAGTGAGTGTTTATTTGGTCATATGACTTAGCATAAGGGAAGTCAGCAGCAGTGCAGGTATCAGCATCACTGGGAGAAGCCGTGTGGGTAGGAACGAGAGGAAGAAGTGAAATTCTCCATCAGCCACGCTTGAGGTGGGGCTAAGGAAGAAACGTGCTTCAGGGGGTGAGCATTTGGTCCATCAGCTAATGATGCCTCGGCCATCTGCATCCCATGTGGGAGTGCCTGCATTCAATCCCAGCTCTGCTCCTGATTCCAGTAGCTGGGTCTCGGCCACCATGTGGACCACGTGGATTGAGTTCCTGGCTCACGGCTTTGGCCTGGCCCAACCCTGGCTGTTGTGGGCATTTGGGAAGTGAATCAATGAGTAGAAGATCTCTCTCTCTCTCTCTCTCTCTCTCTCCCCCCCCCCATCTCTCTCTCCCTTTCAAATAAGATCAATAGACAGGAATGATGCTGCAGAGCATACCAAAAGGAATAACTTCCCTCTCTCTGGCCCCAGGTGAGGCAAGGCCATGCCTGCTCCTCTCCACTTCCTTATTCAGTGTATATTTACTGAGGACCTGCTGCACACCAGGCACTGGAAACACAGCTGAGTACCGAGCAAGACAGACAGGGTCCCTGCTGTTGCAGATGCTAAACTCTAGTACCTGAGAAAGACCCTCCTCCTACAAACCAAGCCAACGAAGTCATTTCAGACTGTCCAACACAGGCTGCATAGCAAGGGAAACAGCTGGTGACAGACGAGGTGAGGGCTTGTGGGTGAGGAATGCAACTCCACACAATGGCCACGTGGGAGGGTATGGCTGAGGAAGTCATGCTCCATCAGGGGATGCAAACAGAAATGTCAGAGGAGGAGTAGAGAGGGCATTGGGGCAGAAGCCTTGTAAGTGAGGAGCCAACAGCTGCACATGGAAGACAGGAGGCTGGAGAAGAGGTGGGGTCCTGTTTTTTTCCAAGCTGTGATGTTCATGGAGATGGTTCACCCTGGGGAATGCACTTGGGACAGGGCTTACAGGGTAGACTTTCCCTGTGTGGCTGCCATATTGTCTGAGCTAAGGGAGTGACTTGAGTGACTGCCACAGGTCCCTGCAGGCTATGATGTGGCACAGGGCTCTGCCAGCTCCAAGAGAGACCAGGTCCTCCAGGAAGGCAGCCCACCAGAGCGCCCACCCATGTGTGAGGTCTTGGTCCTGCTCTGGGGTTACTGTGGCAGCACGCAGAGGCACGACCTGGCTGGCTTAGATGGAAATGGCTGCAGGTGCAGTCTGCCCAGCCAGCCTGTGACCCCTCCCACCCTGCCTCCTCTGAAAGTACATGGGCAACTGGCGGGACACTGGGGGGTGACAGCAAAAATGCCCTGCAGGCACTGTCAGCAGGCAGGGAGGACGTGCAGGAAGAAGCCACAGCTTCCCACACCCTGGAACTTGGAGATACATCCTTCCTGGAGGGGTCCACTGACCACAGTGCCTTAGTACCACCAGCCTAGATAGCCATCTCCACCTTCTGGGAGCCAAATTTCCTTACCCATGCCCCCAAAAGACGGCATGTGGCATAAGCTGAGTCACAGTCAAACTGAGTTCCTGAGAATCACCCTGTAGGTCCTGCATCCCTTCTTGGGAGGAGCCAGACTTCATAAACCTGAGGGTATGTAGGAAAGTTCTGGGAGAGGCACTGGGGAACCACGTGGCCCCGTGAAGACCACTGGCTGAGACAATAGAGAGCGTCTAATGCAGAGCACCCTGAATCCAAAGCCAGACAGGCTCTGATGTCTCTGGACCAGGAGAGAGGGAAGAAGAGAAGGAAGGGGAAGAAAATGATAGAGAAGACAGAAGGGGAGGAGAGAAGACAGAAAAGCGAGAAGCCTTGCCTGGCTGCCCTCGAAGCGACTGGCACCCGCTCAGGGTGTGCACAGCCAAGTGTCTCCCTCGCAGCCGTTACAGGCTCCCATTATGGCTGGCTAACAGAAATCAATCTTCTTAACGCTGTCTCAAACTGAGTGGGAGGCCAGCCAAGTCTGGCAAGAGGACCCAGCCGAGTATCAGCTGTGCTGGGTGTCTGGCATTACAGGGTCAGGTTTCTCCCATCCACCTCCTCTCCTGGCTGCAGCCTGGACAATGCCCACAGTGCCTCCCGGGGAGGGGTCCCTGGGGCTGCCCAGGCTGCCTTCTCAGGCTAGCTTGGTTGGGCTGCCTCTGCTTTAACCCCACCCACCCGGGAGGCTAGATCCAGTTTCCAGGAAGAAGATGTCTGCAATTTGAGCTCAGCAGGAGGTTTGCAAGGAACCCCGAACCCCTCATCCCCAGTGACTTTTTCCCCTAAGGCAGAGTGCAGAGAGCTTTAAGAATGTTCTGGATGTTTCTCAAAGGTTCAGGGACAGTGGCTCACTGAGTGAACACCTGCCCAGGGTGGAGATGGGCGTGGTCTCTTTCTGCTAGCCGCTCAGGCTGTCAGCCTCCACTGAGCCTTGACAATGTCAGGAAAAGCTCTCTGAGCTGTATTAGGAAGGCCATTGCATACTTTGCACCTTATGGAGTGGAAACAGGAGGCTGGCGGCCCTGCCCTGAGACCCTTACCCTAGAGAGAGCATCTCAGTGCCAGCAACAGAAGCCAGGATGTTGACTACCCTAGCTTGCATCCATTCAGATGCATCCCTAAAGTTACCATCAGGCCAACAGGGATTAAAATGTGTATCACGCTTGGGGGTGGTTGCTAAGGGAATCAGGAGAAAAGTATTTGGTGTGTAAATCGTATTGTTTTCCAAATTAGCATCAACACAAGCTGTAACTTTGAAAGACTTTGAAGCTAATTAGCACATGTACTAGTGATTAAGGCAAAACAGACACAAGAGGCAAACTCAGGAGTGGGCCTTAGCCATTGACTTTTCCTTTTGCCACTTAGTTGTGGGGTGGCCCCGGCTAGGCCAGGTCCAGGTTCTTGTCCCAGGTAAGAAGGAATTTCAGGAAGCCGTGTAGGCCAAGGTGAGCAGAAAAGCAAGATTTTTGTAAAGCCAAAGTGCACACTCAAGAAGGAGTGCCCGAAAGCTCACTAGACAGAGCCTTAAACCAACAGGCTCAGGACCCTGCTCTCAAAGGATCTGGAGTCTTAGGGAGTGGTTTTGGGGGCAGGGCTTAATTGAATATTGAAAGGGGTAGAGTTTGGGGCAGGGCTTTACTACCATCCATTTCTGTCCCTTTCTGGGGGAATTTCAGAAATGGCATGGCGTCAGGTGCATGATGGGAGTGGGAGTGTCAGCCCTGGTAATTTTATTACAGTGACCTTATACTGACCTGAAAGTCATCATGGAAAGATAGCCTGCAGCCATATTGGATACTTCCAACTGGCACTGGTTCTAAGTCCCCAAATCTCCCAACTTGTGATTTCTACTACACTGAAGGGGATGAGTGTTTGGTCTGTGCACAGAAGCAGGGGTAAGGTGGTGTACGGAAAGGGGGTTTGGGCAGTGCAAAGAGAGGGGTGGTTTGGGATGGCATGGCCAGGCTGTCATGTGGGTGGCAGGGACTGGGGTGCAGGCCAGCCACAACTGCAGCAGGAGCCAGCTACACTGCCATGCAGACAGTCAGGGCTGTCAAACCTTGGGTCCTCCCTGCTAATGGTTCCTCCCTGCCTATGTCAGCTTGAGAAGAAAGTGCAGTCTAAAGGGAGCAGAGCGAAGACCCTGTGAGCAAGGGGATCAAACTGCATCATGCTTTATCCACTATGTTACAGTCAGCTGGAGGATATTGTCTGGGATGTGAAAAAAGAAAAGGAAAAGCATTCTGAATGGTATTTGACGGCAAACCAACTGAATGTCTCAAAATCACATGAGGAACAGAGTTAAGCTATGAAAAGAAAAATTCAAGATAAAAAGTGCCCCGAAATTGCTAACTCTTGAGGACAGAGTCAAGTTAGTAGAAAAGAAAGAAGTAGAAAGAATTAACTGTTCCACTTGTTTGCATTTCTTTAATTTTTACTATAGTGCACCATTAATTATGCAATTTTGTTTTGCTAATGCCAGTTTATGTTGAACAACCTGAAGACATGTTTTCTTATTCTAGAAGTAGCAGAGCTCTGAGAAAATAGTATGCTGGAATGCAGTGATTCCCAAACTGTCATGGACTGGCCCCGTCACAGTCCACTGAGGGCAGGCAGATTTCGGGGGCCTACTGCTGGACATACCAGTTAGTGGGGTCTGGATGGGGAACAGCAGTGGGAATTGCTTCCAGTCTTTCAGGAGAGTTCAATGAGCAGCCAGCTCTGAGGACAGCTATTTGGGTCTCTGTTATCCATCTGCTGGAGAAGCCGAGCAAAGCCGACGACACATGCTGGCAATGGATTTGAGTGGAAAAAGCATCCCCCCGAGAAGAAAAGCAGCCTGGATGTGCCAGCCCTGCACACCAGTGAGATGGCAGAGAAGTGGCCGCGGAGTATCCTTCCCCCCGTCTCCAATGAACCCAACTTAACACGTTCCATCTCCTAGGGCTGAAGACAGGGACATCAGAGGGACCAGAAACAGCCGCTGCTGACGGCCCTTGTGGGGCACCTGTGTTTCATCTCGGCTGCTCTCGCGTAAACATAAGCAGGCCAGAAAGAGATCAGAAAAGTTCTCGTGGGAAGCGGCAACAGGGACCGAGCCTGCAATTGTCCTAGGGCAGCACTCGCCAAACCTCCCCAGACACAGAGCTCTCCGGGGGCATTCTTGGGGTCAGGCTTGGGGACACGTCTAGGCGGGGAGCCAGCACAAGCATCAGGCACTTCTCAGAATCTACCGTTAACCAAGCATCCAGTCGGGAAATATGCACGGGTCAGACACCTGAGCACACGCCTCAAAGTACATTCAAGTCACTGAAAAAACCAAGAGAAAATTACCAATGTGCAGGCCCCACCCCAGAAATCCCGAGTTCCGTTGGTTTTGCACAGGGTCTGGGCTGCTGGAACTTCGATCTTCCCAGGTGACCCTAATGTGGACCACGTTGGAGCCACACAGAGCCCAGGATCCTCCAGTGTCCCCCCGATGTCAGAACCTTGCAGGGCCTGTGAGGGCGATTTCTGTCTGCACCTCACGTGCTCACTCTGCAGGGCTGCATGGAGCCCCACAATTTGCTCTGCCACCAGGCCCTGGCTTGTGCTGATTCTTTTGGCCCAGGGCCACACTCAGAACCACCTAGTGCCTCAGGACCTGCAGCTCACAAGACCTGTGACCAGTTAAGAGGATGGCTTCCCCGTACAAGATGGCCCAAGTTCTGGGTCCTCTGCACCCGCGTGGGAGACCCAGAATAAGCTCCTGGCTCCTGGCTTCATATCAGTGCTGCTCCAGCCGTTGCGGCCAACTGGGGAGTGAACCAGCGGATGGAAGATCTCTCTCTCTCTCTCTCTCTCTCTCTCTGCCTCTCCTCTCTCTGTGTAACTCTGCCTCTCAAATAAATAAATAAATATTTTTTAAAAAAAAGTTTAAAGGAAGAAGATGGCTTCCTGGGCAGGCATTGTGACACAGCGGGCTCAGCCGCTTCCTGCAAAGCCAGCATCCCATCCAAGAGCTGGTTCTGACCTGCGCAGTGAATACATCACTTTTTAAAATCCGGTTCCTTGCCTCCCACAGAGAGAGCAATGCTAAGCAAAGACTGGGATCTTGTGCGAATTGCAACAGAGTTGATTTGGCAGTGAGGAAATAAAAATACTGTCATGCCCGAGCGTGGGCCACCCCACAGGGGAAGTACACAACGCGAGAGGGCCGAAGAATTGCCCAGGAATGAGAGGGAAGAGGGCAGGGGAAACAGTACCTGTAACTGGGACGGTGCCTCCGAGACTGGGGAGGCTCCGCCGGAGCTCCGTGGTGGAAAGACAGCTCCCTCCCGCCTTCCGCCTCTTTTTATAAAGAAAGGGTGCACCCCAGTTGGATATGTAAATAGGGTAGGGTCTTATCAGGCACCCTGGTCCTGGATGTGACAGGTGCATCCTGGGAAGGTGGGTGTAGCAAGCCACCAGTTAGAGACAGCATCGTTTTGCGGGGATGCAGTAACTCTAGCTCGCCTAAACTAACTTCCTGCCTATTTATCCGACATCAGTTCAAGTCCTAGCTGCTCCACTTTCTTTGTTTAAAATCTGTCTATTTATTTGAAAGGCAGAGTTACAGACAGAGAAAAGGAGAGACAGAGAGAACATCTTTCATTGGCTGACTCACTCCCCAAATGATCACAACAGCCAGAGCTGGGCCGATCCAAAGCTAGGAGCCAGAAGCTTCTTCTGGGTCTCCCATGCAGGTGCAGGGACCCAAGCACTTGAGCCAACTTCAGCTGCTTTCCCAAGTGCATTAACAGGGAACTGAACCGGAAGTAGAGCAGCCCGGACTCAAACTGGTACCCATATGGGATGCCGGCACCAAGAGCGGCAACTCTGCCCGCTATACCACCGCACCGGCTCCGTGCTCCACTTCCAATCCATCTCCTTGCTAATACTCCTGGAAAGCAGCAGCAGAAGACGGCCTGAGTGCTGCCATCCATGTGGAGGACTCAGGTGGAGCTCCTGACTCCCGGCTTCAGCCTGGCCCAGCCCTGGCTGTTAGGACCATTTGGGGAGTGAGCCAGCGGATGGAAGCTCGCTCTCTTTCTTGCTCTCTCTCTCTTTCTCTCTCTCTCCCCCTTTTCTTTCTGTCACTGACTTTCAAATAAATAAATCATTTTTTTAAAATGCATTTCTTACTTTAAAGCAAAAGATGATGGCTTCTGGCCTGTTTCTTAGCCAGCACAAGGACTGCCCTAAATCCTAGCTCCCCTGCCACAGGGCCACCCAGTGTTCTTCTATTTTGCGAGCCTCAAAGCCGAGCCCACTGGCCTGCTTTGCCGCAGAGGGCACAGAGAGCTGCACGCTTTTCGGAGACTCTGGGGGAAGCTGCTTGCCGACTCTCAAAGGTTGTTAACAGAATTCAGTTTCCTGATGTTGTGGGCTGAAATCTCTGTTTCCCTCCCGGCTCTCGGCTGGGGCTCCTCCTAGCTCCTAGGTCCCTCTGCCTGAGAGCCAGCAACAGCGCCTGAAACCCTTCTCACACTTGGAATAGCTTCTGCCTCCCTCTTAGCTCCTGTGAGTGCCCCAGGTACATCTGAGCGACCTGGGCTCAGGCCCCATGATACAGCCCACTGCATCCGCGAAGCCCCCGGCACAGCAGGACCTGGACCAGTGCTGGAGTGAACACGCAGGGCCTGGAACTCCAAGAGGCATCTTTAGGTGTTTTCACCCCTCTCCCCACAACACCTGGTGTTAGTGCTTTCCAAAGAGCAGGTGCGGAAGGAGACCCCCCACCCACCCTCAGTGTCAGCCGCGTGAGTTGTGGGAATCCCAGCCTTCCCAGGCCTGTGCCAGCCCCCCCTCCCCCGGCGGGAAGGGATGCTGGTGCTGACTGAGGAGAAACACGGGTTCCCAGTGCCTTCTGGCCCCAAGATGAGGACGAGAAGGAAAAACGCCTCTGGCCCCGAGAAAAGCGTTCTGTGGCCTTAATTAGACCTCAGGAAGTTCAGAGCAGGGCTTGGGCAATCCAGACCCACAGCTGGAGAGAGCAGCAGGATAAAGCAGCCCTTGTTCCTAGAAAAGTCTAGGCTGCCTTGCTGAAGATAATCCCTGTTACGGGAGAGCCAGTTTCCGAAACGCTGGAGGCTCACTGCCTCCAAGCCTCTCCCTCACCAAAGCCTCTCCAGAATCTGCCCAGGATGCAAATCCCAGCATGTCCCCGAGTGTCTCCGCTCCTCCGTAGCTCCCCCGAATGCCAAAGACTCCACTTTCTGCAGAACGTAACAGGCCCTGTGATCTGGACCCCCCTGGTTTCCTGGCCTCGCACCGCATCCTCCCCAAGTGTCTGAAGCTCCCCAATCCCCCGGCCCCAGCCCCGGCCCCGGCCCCGGCCCCGGCTCCAGGCGTCTCTGCCTGGAATGCTTGCCCTCTAGTCTTCACATCACCCGTCTTGCATCATCCATCACTCAGCCTGGGTTCTTCTCCTTCCGGAAGGCGCTTCTGTCCGCACGGCTGGGCCAGAGGCTTGCTTAGAAACAATGACAGAGGCCTTGGCAAGAACTTAGAGCAATTAGCCCTGGAGCTGTGCGTCTGAAGTTGCCTGGGAATAACATGGGGGAGTCAGGACAGGGTTGGGCCTAGGCCTCACCCGCAGGGCCCGTGGCAGAGTGAAAAGGCAGGCCCCATGGAAAACAGTTACTAACAAGTCAAGATGGCGGAGTACGGGATGCGTCTGCTCCTTGGTGCAGAGCCCTGCGCCCCTGCCCGGGACCCATGCCATGAAACAGTCTGGAATCAACATGAACTAAAGCTGGGAGCTGGGAAGCCCAGAACATTCACCTTCCACTTCCCAAAAGCCCTTTGAGCCTGGCTGTAAGTGGCTGTAATGTTAGTCTACCGAACAGTCTTTCAGTAAAAGAGGGAAAGCAATTCACCCTCCAATTGTGGCCTCTCCCCCAACTAAGAGGAACGAAATCTCCTAATATCCTGCATTAGAACAGTGGCCATAATATAAAGCCTGGCCTTGTCCGTAGCCTTGGACATGGCACCTGTGAGCCTGATGCTCAAAGCAGCAGTTGAAGAAGCCAGGCCAGGCAGGCCACCTGCACATACCCACAGCCAGCCCCTCCCAGAGCCCCCCCCCAGGTTCCTGGTAGCAAGAGGTAGCTACATGGGAGCTAGACTGAGGACTAGACCCCCCAAGGAGAGCACAGTCTGCCTATGGGGTGGGTGAGCATCCAGTCGGCGTGGTCCTACAGCCTCTGGATGGAGTCAGCAACCCTGGGGGCACACGACCCATCACAGGAAGGCCCAGGGAGCTTTGCAGAACAGACACCTCTCCAGCCAACTTCTCAAGATGGAGTGGATTAGGATGGTGCAGAGCCCTGGCTGGGTCCTAGGGAGCTGAATGGGAGGCACCAGGCCACAGGCAGGCTGGGACTTAAAAGCTGCCAGGCGCAAGTTCTCCATGGTGCCCCTGCTTTCCCATGCACCTGCTCCATCCCCCTGCCCTGTCCCCTGCCCAGCACCTTCTGCTGGCACAACTTCCCTGTCCCCACATGGCTGTCCTGGCCTCTCTCCTATACCACAGCTCCTTCAGTCCCTTTGCTCAAGTCCCAGTTCTTCCTGCTCTCGTGTTCTCAGGAACCCTGAGTTGGCCTGATGTGAGCCCAGGCTCAGAGTCTAAAGACCAGCCAGGCTGCAATGGTCAGAGGCCCACCCTGGTCCACTTAGCTGCCTTGCATGGGCAGGTCATGTGGTCCAGCCCCAGTAGATGGACTCAGCCCCCGACCAGGGCAGTGGTTAGGAATGTGTGTCTAGTCCAAGACAGAGCAGAGCCTCCAGGTATGCGGGAAGGCTGTACCCAGGAGGCCGCGCTGCGGGCAGCTGTCCCCAGGCACCAGACTGCAGATCAAGCTGGAGAGGGCACAGGAAGAACTGCCAGGGGCAAAGCAGGGTCCCAAGAACCTGAGGAAGGTCCCCAGGTCAGGAAGCAGGCACCGCAACGGAGCATGGGAAAGGGAAGGGCAAGGCCGACAGCCTGAGACCCTGCTGAATCCCGGGGGGCTGCACAGTCTGCATCCCTGACCTGCTACCCTCAGAGCTGTCAGGGACAATGGCTCTGTGGA
The DNA here is from genome assembly GCF_964237555.1 of Oryctolagus cuniculus. Classification (NCBI taxonomy): domain Eukaryota; kingdom Metazoa; phylum Chordata; class Mammalia; order Lagomorpha; family Leporidae; genus Oryctolagus; species Oryctolagus cuniculus. The sequence goes on from NC_091435.1 coordinate 146,722,989, forward strand.
GAGGGAGAGCCTCTCAGCATAGACACACACACACACACACATGTGTCAGCCTCACACACACACACGTGTGTCAGCCTCACACACATATGTCAACCTCACAGGCACACACACTCATGTGTGCCAACCTCACACATACACACTCACATGTGTCAACCTCACACACACACACGTGTATCAACCTCACATACACACTCACGTGTGTCAACCTCCCACACACACACACTCAAACACATGTCAACCTCGACCTCAGCTGTCCAGGATGCTGCCCTCACCAGAGCGCCCCCGCCCTCCTGCACGAGTGGGTGGGTTTTGGATTCTGTTGTAGGTGTCTGTGGATAAATACATCTGGAAGTCCTGCGGAGTCAGGCTCAGGCGATACTTAAGTCTGACTTCCGTGACTGTGACCCCAAGGCCTTACGTCCATGAGGAGACGATGAGCTCTGTAGTTGAAGTCCACACCACAGAGCTCTCTAGAAAATGCAGGTAGGATCACTTTACTTTGCTGTTTCAATTCTTGCAGGGACTCCCCAGTGCCATTCATTCTATCATTTGTTGACCCAATCCAGAAATCGGTTCTGTGCTGTGAGTGCTAAGGTGGGAAACCCAGACTTGCATGGCGTCTCAGGTCCCTGCCGACTGCTCCAGTCTAGCGATGCTCAGACTTGAACAAGCTGGGGAATCGTGTTAGAACGTGGACTGGGGGCCAGCGTTGTGGTGTAGTGGATTAACTCACTGCTCGGGATGCTGGCATCCCATATCAGCTTGCTGGTTTGAGTCCCGACGACTCCACTTCCGATCCAGCTTCCCACCAAGGTGCACCCGGGGAGGCAGCAGGTGATGGCTCAAGTACTTGGGTTCCTGCCACCCACGTGGGAGACCTGGATTCAGTACCCAGCTCCTGACTTTGGCCTGGCCCAGATCTGGCTGTTGTGGGCATTTGGGGAGTGAACCAAAGGATAGAAAATCTCTCTTTCTCCCTCCTTCTCTAAGTAAAAAAAAAAATGCTAATTCTCAAGCCCCACCCCAAACCTACTGAATCAGAAAATCTGAGCGTAGGGCCTAGTGACCTGCTTTTGATAAACTTACCCTGTGTTTCTGATGCTTCTTCGAGTCTGAGAACCACTGCACTGCCACATACTAGACCCTCAGAGGGGCAGCACCGACGTATTCCATAGCAGATCCCTACGGCACCAGGGAAGCCGACAGCACATGAGCGCAGCCTGGAGTGAGTGCACAGAGGGCCCCCCGGGTGTGGTCCACACTCCCCCCCGGGGGGGGGGGTCTACAGCCTCAGAGCGCCCAACCTGAGCTCACTCCCCCACTCCTGGACATCTGTAACACAATAGCCCTGGGAGTGGCCCTGTCTCTGCAGACACGGTTTGGAGGGGAACCGGTTACTCTGCCAGTGAATAATTTGAAGACTACATTGGAAAGTGACAGCAGGAGAGCCGGGCGGGCTGAAAGTCATCTTGGTGACTGGGGCTAGAAGTGTTGGTCAGAGGGGGAGGCATTCCAACACCTGCTGGGCCACCTGGGCAAGGGCTTTCCACAGCCTCCACACTGCCCCTTAGGGATAAGCAAGGCAGCTCTGCTCTGAGTGTGAAGGCAAAGGCAGATGTCCCCAAGGCAGCAGTGGAGACCCCGGCAGAGGTAGAAATGAGGAGGAAGTCAGAAACACAGAGGCGAGGCCGAGGCAGACCTGTGTATAGTCACGTGCTCTCCGAAAGGCCAGGATGGGAGGCCTGGGGCTGGAATCCAGCTGAGAGCCGAAGGACGGCTTCAAACGGCTTTGGAAGAGTAAACTCGACTTAAACCGACTTAAACCCGGGGGGTTCGCCCCTGAAATCCTACCAGAAAGTACTCACTTCCCTTTAAAGACTAGCAATGTGGGAACTCACGCAGCTTCTTGGCACGCGAAAACAACTGGAAACAAGGGATGAAGCTTGCTTGTGAACCGTGACAAGGTGCAGTCTATGGTTCTACCGGAGGCTCCCCGTGGCCGGCGTCTGCCCAGGCGGCTCTCAGACACCCTCCACACCCCACCCAGGGTGGGTGGAGCACAGCTTGGGCTGCCCTCACGACCCAGAGTACAAAGAGGAGGCACCGGGCTGCAGTCCTGGTGACCCTCACCTTCTGCTCTGGGACCGTGGTCTCCCCCAAACAGGTGCCGAGTGCTGGCCTGAAGCCTGAAATCATCCCCGGACTGTCTGGGAATGAGGTGTTATTTATAACGAGCACTTGCCCTCAGTCAGGGCAGAGTTCAGGGTGAGGAACTACATCCCAGATACCTGCTGGAGACAGGGCATGCAGAGGAGAACTCCTTGTTTTGTTCTGTACAGAACACGTGGCTGGAAGAGCGTTCCTCCAGCACACGGCTACGCGTGTGCATTAGGTGCACAGGCAAGTTCGGATTGTTGGTGATAAAACAGAGATAAAAACATCTGGTAGAGAGGGAGGCTTGGAGGACCCATCGGGATCCCTCCCAGACCTAGTGAACATTGGAGGCGATGATTTTCTTGTACCTCTTAGATTCTGTAGCCCTGGCCCATTTCAGTTCTAGCTCATTAAAGGAAGACGGATATAGCCCCAAACCACAAGCAGCATAACTTCGAATGAGCCAGTAGATTATTTGCAAAAATTAGTAATGAAACCACTTCTGCCCCCAAGCTGGTTTGGGAAGCTCCCTCTGCCTTCTCCTGGGCACAGGTGCCACCAGCTCAGGCTCTCGGAGTTGCCTGGTGGGCTCTCCGGGGTCACTGGGAGGAAGGTCTCATCTCCACGACTCGTGAAGTCCAAAAGCTTTAGCTGGAGTTGTTTTGGGGTGTGTGAGGTTTGGTTGGTTGAAGTTTTTCATTTGTTTTTGGAGTGGTTTTGTGCCAAAGAAGTTTTCTGGACTCAGATTAGTTTGCAAGAATGGCTAATCAAGTCCCACAGAGCGGATGACTTAAGAGAGTGAGTGTCGGGGCTGGTGCCATGGTGCACTAGGTTAATCCTCCCCCTGCAGCGCCAGCATCCCATATGTGCGCCGGTTCTAGACCCGGTTGCTCCTCTTGCAGTCCAGCTCTTTGCTATGGTCTGGGAAAGCAGTGGAGGATGGCTCAAGTGTTTGGGCGCCTGCACCTTCATGAGAGACCAGGAGAAAGCACCTGGCTCCTGGCTTCAGATCAGTGCAGCTCCGGCAGTTGCGACCACTTCGAGAATGAACCAATGGAAGGAAGACCTTTCTCTCTGTTTCTTTCTCTCACTGTCTGTAACTCTACCTATCAAATAAATAAATAAAAATCTTTAAAAAGAAAAAAACAGAGAGAGAGTGAGTGTCTCCCAGGTCTGGAGGCTGAACACTGAGATCCAGGTGGGGGCAGGTGACTGTTTCTGAGGGCTGTGGGGGGAAGGGTGTTCCTGGGCTCTCACCTCGGCTGGCAGGTGGCCGTCTTCTCCCTGCATACTCCCATGATCCACTCTATGTACATCGATGTCCAAATGCCCTATTGGGTTGGATTAGGACCTCACATGAATGAACTCATTTTTTAAAAAAAGGTTTATTTTAGGGGCCAGTGCTGTGGCTTAGCAGGTAAAGCTGCCTCCTGCAGTGCCAGCATCCCATATGAAGTTGGGTTTGAGTCCTAGCTGCTCCACTTCCCATCCAGCTTTCTGCTATGGCCTGGGAAAGCAATAGAAGATGGCCCAAGTGCTTGGGCCCCTGCACCCACGTGGGAGACCCAGAAGAAGCTCCTGGCTCCTGGCTTCGGAGAGGCAGAGCTCCAGCCGCTGTGGCCATTAGGGGAGTGAACCAGCAGATGCAAGACCTCTTTCTCTCTCTCTGCTGTGCCTGTCTGTTAAAAAAAAAAAAGATTGATTTATTTGAAAGGCAGTGACAGAGATGGAGAGACACAGGGGCAGTGGGGAGAGATCTTTCATCCGCTGGTTCACTCCCCAAATGGCTACAATAACCTAGGCTACGCAAGGATGAAGCCAGGAGCCCAGAGCTCCACCTAGGTCTCCCACATGGGTGCAGGGGCCAATCACTTGGGCCATCTTCTGCTGCTTTCCCCAGGGCATTAGCAGGGAGCTGGATGGGAAGTAGGGCAGTGGAGACTCCAATATGGGATTCTAGTGTCTCAAGCAGTGGCTTAAACCACTGGCTTCGTGGCTGGCTCCCCGAACTCATTTTAATTAATTACCTTTATTAGGACCTAATCTCCAAGTGCAACCACATTGCATGTATGAATCTAGGGGACACAATTCAACCCAGAGCATTCCCAAGCCTATTCTCAGGCACTTTATTTTTTAGATTTATTTATTTATTTGAGCGGCCGAGTTACAGAGAGACAGAGGCAGAGGCAGAGGCAGGGAGAGAGAGAGAGAGAGGAAGAGAGAGAGAGAAGTCTTCCTCTCTCAAATGGCCACAATGGCCGTAGCTGGGCCATTCTGAAGCCAGGCCACAGCAGAGAGCTGGATCAGGAGTGGAGTAGCCGGGACTCAAACCGGCGCCCATACAGGATGCCAGCACTGCAGGCAGCGGTTTTATCTACTACACCACAGCACCGGCCTCTCTCGGGCACTTTTTGCAACTGGAGCATGAGGATGCACAGCTCCCCAGGAAAATGCATAATTTCCACGGCCCAGGGGAGCCCCCACCCCCTCCCCCACTCTCCTACTCTATCCAGTGTCAGTAGAGCCCATCCCATCGTAGCTCACCAGGAAGGCACCCGCTTTGCCTCTGTGGGGCTGACTACCTCCAGCTTCACCTGTACTTTTCGAGTCTAGCCCTGCAAACTGGACCCACCTTCATGGCCGCGTTAATCACGCCGTGGGCAAGGACCTTCCCTGCGGTGGCATTGATGTGTCTGCAGGTCTCGCACGTCAGCCGCTATATATAGCCCAAGGATCGATGTCAAGGTTTCTCACCTCTCCCTCTGCCCACCAGCTACAAAATGTATCAAATCTCAGACCTGCCGGAAGGGTTTGCTGCTGCAGGAAGAAGGAGCAAGTTGGGGAGTTAAAGGGAGCGCAGGTAGAACGGGGGAAATCCCCAGGGCTCTGTCTGCCTGCTTTCTGGTTTGGTGGCTCTGAGCTTCAGAGAAACCTCCCCAGCAGCCAGTCCAGCTGGGGAACAGAGGAGGAGAGGTAGGAGGCTCTCCTCCCCAGGGAGAGAGAGAGAGAGAGAGAGAGAGAGCACTCTGCAAGTCTGCCCTGAGTCCCCAGAGCAGATGTGAGCAGGAACAACTGTGATGTGGCCATGGCCGTGGCCGTGGCCGTGGCCGTGGCCGTGGCTGCAGCTGTGGCCGTGGCCGTGGCTATGGGTGTGCTGCAGCTGCAGCTGTGGCTATGGCTGTGGGTTCTCAGCCCTCGGTATCCAGAGTGGAAGAAGCACCTGTGCTATCTCAGCCCAAGCCACAGGTTCCCCTTGCTGTCTGGGATCACAGGAGCTTTGGTGGCTCAGCTCTAAGGTGAAGCCAGGGGACACCTCCTCAAAGCCCAAGGCTGCCTGATGCCAAGGCCATTCCCAGAGAACCCAGGGCCAGGGCCAGTTGACTGGAGGGAGTCCAAGTTCCGACCTTCCCCTCTGGCTTGTAGAAGACTGGGCCCTCTCACACCAGGTCACCTCCCAGCCACCTTCAGTTCCCACACTCTTGTATATGAATATGAAGTCCCCGGATTTCGATAGGAGATGATGTCAGGAGAATGAATGGGCAGGTTTTGGGCGGTGGCCAAGGGAAGATGGCAGGCAGCGGGGCAGGGGCGTCTGAGCATTTCAATGGAAGAGAACAGGGCTGTGGAGAGAGCTCACCCCGGCCACAATGAAGGCTGGTTCCAGGCCCGTCTGCAGACACAAGGCTGGCATGCTCTAGCCATGGAACATAGCATCTAACGGCAACACAAGCCCCCGAGCCTGTTTTTGCACCAGCCTTGAAGGCAGTGAATTAAGTCCCTGCAGAGAATGAAGGGCCCCAGCACTTGGGAGGGTCCTGGTGTGTGGATTCAGCAGGGTCACACTGAGGTCCCCAGCAGGTGGGGCCCGTGTCACCTTGGAGAGATGACCTTTACTCCAGGAGGGGCCCCGGGACGGCCCTGTCCCACTGAGGTGAGCAAACTGCTTGCACTGAACTCTGAGCCTGAGAGCTTGTCTAGCACTTGCATAGCTACCAGCTCAGAGCCGTGTGACCTGCGGCATTCCTGGACCTCCCTGCTACCCACCCTGGCATTGCTCTGAGCATGGAGTGACCAAAGGAGCGTCACACCCACCCTCCCTGGAGGGCACACAGTAGTTGATAACTAAATGCTAACCTGTCCCAGTATCCTATGTCCTCCCTGTCCCAGTATCCTATGTCCTCCCCTGCATCGCTAGGTTGGCTCAGCATCTGTGGATTCCCCACGCAGACCTTTAACAGCAGTGGGAGTGTTGCTTTCTCTTTGACCCAGCTCCTGAACCCACCTTCCCCATCTGCACAATGCAGCTGAGGCTTCCTGCTGCTGCTGTAGGCACCGGAGCGAACCCATGAATGAGAGTGCGCTCTGGGTCTGCACGTTTTCACAACTGACGCGGGAACTCACACATACACACACACACACACACACACCCGGGCTGGAGGCTGCTAGAGCGCATTCCTTCTGTCGAACTGTGTTCTTTTTTTCTCTTTTTAAAAAATTTATTTTATTTATTTGAAAGGCAGAGTTACAAAGAGGCAGAGGCGGTGAACCCACTGGTTCACTCCCCAAATGGCTACAATGGCCATGGCAAGGCCAGGCTGAAGCCAGGAGCCAGGAGCTTCTTCTGGGTCTCCCACATGGGTGCAGGGGCCCAAGCACTTGGGTCATCTTCTATTGCTTTCCCAGGCCACAGCAGAGGTGGATCAGAAGTGGAGCAGCCAGGACTCGAACTGGCGCCCATATGGGATGCCAGCACTGCGGGCAGCGGCTTTACCTGCTACACCACAGCGCTGGTCCTGAACTGTGCTCTGGTACCCTGTCTCCAGGAACCTTTCCCTCTCACACATCACTGCCAGAGACCCCTGCCTGTCACAGGAGAACTTGCTGTTCCTGCTGCCCACAGGAGTCACCACTTTAACTGGGATCTCCCCGCACCACGGCTTCACAAGCCAGGCTTCGCTGCTTTGGACTTGTGACATACAGGGGCTGTAAGTCTGAGCCGTCTCCCTGCTAATGTGCCTGTTAAGGCTGCAGAAGACAGCCCCAGTGGGAGACCCAGATGGAGCTCCTGACTGCTGGCATTGACCTGGCCCAGACCATCTGTCAGGCCATTTGGGGAGGGAACCAGTAGATGAAAGATCTCTCTCTTTCTCTCTCTCTGTCTGTCTGTCTCTCTCTCTCTGTTGCTCTTTCAAATAAATAAATACATGAAAAACCTTAGAGAGGCCAGAAGGAGGCAATTAAAGGCCCTGGTTCCTATGAAGCCCTGGGCCCCAGTCTCAATGGGCTATCTGCAGTGTAGTGGGTAAAGCCGCCTCCATCTCATCCAGGTGCTGGTTCGTGTCCCGGCTGTACCACTTCCCAACCAGCTCCCTGCTGATGTGCCTGGGAAAGCAGTGAAAAATGGTCCAAGTCCCTGGGCCCCTGCACTCACATGGGAGACAGAAGAAGCTCCTGGCTCCTGGCTTCGGACCAGCCCAGCCCTGACTATTGTGGCCATTTGGGGATGAACCAGCAGATGGAAGACCTCTCTCTCTCTCTCTGTGTCTCTCCCTCTCTTGCTCTATAACTGTGCCTTTCAAATAAATAAAGAAATCTTAAAAGAAAAAAAAAACCTAGAGGACCAGCTCTGTGGCACAGCAACTATTAAAAAAAAGATTTTTTTAAAGTAATTGTTGAATAATGGTGCCGTGACTCGGATATGAAGCCTGGGCAGGGTTTAGTGTCGTTCCTCCGCGAAGAGGGGGAGCGACATAATGGTGCCGTGACTCAGATAGGAAACCTTGGAGGGAAGAAACGGGAAGAAGTGGGAAAATACCAGAGAGAGAGACTAGCAAAGAGCCTAGGGAAAAGCCAGACGGAAAAGGTGCTGGAAGAAGCTATTGAAAGCCTAGGCATAGACTCGGATACGGACTGTGGGAAAGAAGTTAGGATTGAAAGCAAGGATTTAAAGGGAAAGCAAGAAGAAACTTAGACAGATACGGACTGCAGGTTGAAAGTGAAAGTGAAACCTAGAAGAAACTTAGACTCAGATACGGACTGTGGGGAGAAGCCAGGAGAAATGAGAGGGGAATGTTGTTGGAAGAAAAGTTAGGAAACATACCGGGTAGAGAAAAATGTTAGGGAAATTGAAGCCGCGGGGGCAGGCCGAGGCGGGGACGTGTAAGCCAGGTTGGAATCCGTCAGATTAGCCCGGGGAGCAAAAGACGGGAAGCCAAACCGAAAGGCGCAGACGTGAGCTAGGTTGAATTCGCCAGGTTAGCCCGGGGAACTTAGATTGAATACCAGTGGCGGAAACGTGAGCTAGGCTGTGTGATTCATGGAAGCCGCCGCGTGCAGAGAGAGCACGGGGCATGAATAGATAGGGAACGTGGGGCTAGCGCGAGGCCGTGGTGTGGACACGAAGGGCGTGGAGACCGCGGAGAGCGCGCGTAGCCGGGAAGCGGCTCAGAGCCAGGAAGCTGCTGCAGGGCGAGGCACAGAGAAGCAGCCTCGGGGCGGGCGCCGGGAAGCCGCTGGGATAAGAAGTAAAATGAGAGAAATAGGAATGCTGGCAGATAGAAGTAAAATAAGAGAAATAGGAATGCCCGGAGATAGAGAAATAGAGAAAAATAAGGCCTCCCCACAACACGGCAATGAGAGAGCTTGGATTTGGTCTGCCTGATTAGTAAGATGATAAGCACCTGTGGGCGGCTGCAGGTCACTGAAGACAGGCACGTTATCAACACCAATAAGTCTCCCCACAAGACGGCAATGAGAGGGCTTGGATTCGGTTTGCCTGCTTGGTAGGGCTTGTAAGCACCTGCAGGCAGTTCTAGCAGAGCAGAGCATGAGCTGCAGGGCACCGAACTCAGGCACGCATCAGCGCCTAAAAACCTCCTCACAACATGGCGAAGAAAGGACCCGGATTCGGTTTGCCTGACTGATAGGGCTTGTAAGCATCTGTGGGCAACTCTAGCAAGCAGAGCAGAGTGTGTGCCGCGGGGCACCGAAGACAGGCGCGTATCAACACCAAAAAATAAAAAGAAAGGGGGATCTGTGGGGAGCAACTGGGAGCAACTCGGACTAGACTAAGTTACTGGAATTAAGACTTATTCTATGCATCTGCTCTCCCACAATATGGCGCTGGGAGAGGAGGAAACAGCTTCTACACAGCTGCCTCCAGTTCAACCAATAAGCAGCAGGACCTGCTCTTGATTGGAGGAGAGCAGCGTACTCGGCATGTGGGTAGCAGAGTTGGGATTGGTGGAAGAGGACTATAAAGGAGGAGAGAGACAATATGCACCAGGAACATCTATCTGAAGAACACCTGTGCAGCCCCCAAGAGAGCCGGCCGGCGGTGTGCCACTCCCCCGCGGAAGTGGGGAAAGTGGCAGGGGGAACTGCCCTTCCACGGAGGTGGAAGGGACGGTAGCCAACCCGGGAAGAACCAGCAGCAAACCCGGGGAGGGCCAAGCAGACAAAAGAACAGCGCAGGGTCCTGTGTCGTTCCTCCACGAAGAGGGGGAGCGACAGTTGAAGAAGTAGATTAATGAACTGAGAAGTTCTATGCTCCTTAATAACTAGAACCCAACCCTGCTTTGGTGTGTGGCCTGGAGGGACTCCAGGGCTCCTGCAGAGCCCTAGGGGAGTGGGCACCCTTGGGTGTCAAGACAACACACACCCTGCAGAGCCCCTGGCGTGGACACGTGAGACACTGCTCAGTAGGACTGGGGAGGCTCGCAATTTAGGGGACAGAGAGCAAGAAAGGGAAGTGCTGAGTGGGGTCCCAGGCCAGGTCTGGAGCTGTGCTCATGCACACCAGGGCGGCCAACTCAAAGCTAGGAACCTAGGCTACAGCTGCTTGGGAACAAGCCAGCCCAGGGCCAGGCTGAGAGGTGCTGGTGGAGAGAGAGAGAGGGCTGGTGAGTGGCAGCTGGGGTGCCCTTCCACCTGCCCACCAGCCCAGCACCTCCCTGCAGAGGAGTAACCACACCCAGCACCTCTCCTTTGCAGGAACAGCATCGCCGTGGGCTCTGTCTGGGGAGCCGTGATCACGTGCCCAGGTCACCCAGAGAACCCTGCAGGACCCGTGAGCAGGAGAGAAGGAAACAGACGCGATCGGCGCCCAGGGCAGAGCTCCGGCGCTGCTTAAGATAAAGCTAACCTGCAACGAGAATACTGAGTGAGTGGTGGGAAGATTACTCGGTGCCATCCTCCTGCCGGCCCACGCCGCCCTTTGGGGGAAGAATTTCTGATAGCTGTCTGTAGGAGCCGAGGCTTGGGGGTGAGGGGTGCCTGCCTCGGGGCGGGGAGGGCAGGCGCTGGGGTGGGGGATGCTGTTAGAGACAGCTGCAAGGTGCACAGAGGTCGCCCCCTGGCTCCACCATTCGCACATGTGAGTGGGAGACGCCTGTGGACAGTGGGGCTGGGGCGGGCCTGGGCTCTGCTCACCTGGGCTGAGGGGGCTCCAGCCGACACCTGTGTTAGATCACTACATGACAGTGGTTCCAGATAATCAGTAATTGTCACAATGGCTGCCATAAGGCCACTTGTCATGGACACGCCGTGTTTTTCACGTATGTTCCTCTTCTCTTCATCCTATGTTCACAGAGCACATGAAGGCCCCAGCGACCCCCATTGTGCTGAGCCCTCTGCTTACCTGCAGGCCAGGCAGGTGCACGCACACTCACACACATGCACTCATGCACATGTACTCACATGAACTCACATACATGCACACACACACATGCACTCACATGTACTCATGCACACATGCACTCACATGAACTCACACACATGCACTCACATGAACTCACACACATGCACTCACACACACATGCACTCACATGAACTCACACACATGCACTCACACACATGCACACACATGTGCTCAAGCACACATGCATGCACTCACACACACATGACGTGCGCACACACATAACTTAAACCTGGTCATTGCTCATTTCTCCCCCGATTTTGTGCATTCTCCCTCTTTTTAGGGCTGAGCTTTTTGGAGTATTGGCTCCTCATTTTCCTCCCTCCCAGTGATCTGCGTGGTCATCAAACCCTGTGCATACTGCACAGCTATCAGAGTATCCAAGCACTGGCAAAGCAACCTGGTCCTGGGAATGCAGTTCTCAGTCCTAGACCGCAGCCCAGCGCAGTCTGGCTGTGTAGCTCTTTGCTGGCCTCAGCCGGTGCCTCTGTGGAATGGACAGTTGCCTCGATGAGCTTTAAGACCTCGGGCAAACACCACTGACTCCCTCCCCAGTATCCATTCTGCTGTCTCCCCCACGCCTGACAAAGGCCTGATTCTGTCCCGGACTGTGACACTCTCACCCACAAACGCAGCTGCTCCTGGGGGGCTGGTTCTGTGGGTCCTCTGGTCCCAGAGGTGTCACTGGCCTTGCATGGGTAGGCAGTAACCCTCCAGGCTGGCTGGATGTCACCACAGGAACAGAGTGGCCCAGGCTTAGGGTTCAGAACCTAGGAGCTAGACAGACCCAATCCTGTCTCAGTGCTCCCAGCGTGAACACCTCTCTCTCTCTCTCTCCCTCCCTCCCTCCACTATTAAACGCACTCTGGGCCCACACAGACGCATCTCCTACCTGCCCTGGTCTCCCTGGTGGGGCTGGGAAGGCAGGTGCAGGACAGGCCTTGGGGAGGGACAGCTGCTCCCTGTTCCTGAGTCTTCATGTTCCAGGCTCAGCCCTCCTGGATGGGGCTGGTTTCCAGACCCATATCAAACTGGTTCCCAAGACCTACCAGAGGGTGCCAGGCTCCGCCCTGCACAAGGAGGCCTGACGATGGGGTCGGGGTGCTCTCCTCACCGTGCTGGGCGAGCTCTCAATGCCAGGTGACGGTCCCCAGGCGTCCGTGGAGGCCCTGCCCCTAACCTGACTCAGGAAGGCAGGCACGCAGACGCGAGGAGGCTCAGTAGGGGGCGCCCTCCACACAGGGCACGCTCGGCCTTCTCAGGGCACGCAGCACCAGCACCAAGGCCTCGCTCGCTGTTCCGAGCTCCTCTGTTCGTCCTGCCTGCGCCCGGCTTGCCAGCAGGATCCTCAGCTTCCGCGAGCCCCTGGGCAATGGAGCTCGGGTCGCGCTGCGGGGCACACGCGGGAGCCCCTCCCGGAGCCTGCCCAGCATGTCTGTCGGGTACAGTCCGAGTATCATTTTGCACAGCTTGTCTCTGCAGCGAAGCGCCGGTCTGGTTCTGCCCGCTCTTCCGGAACGGCATCCCACCAACTCAGCCTCTGGCTTGCCATGACTTCGCGGCTGGCAGGGAGGCTACCCTCTCGGGATCGCCTCTCCACCAAGGAGCCAGGCTGAAGGAGGGAGGCGGGCAGGGAGCTGAGAGCAGCCCCAGGCACGGAAGAGGCCCCTGGAGCAGCGCTGGGAACAGCCTCCGTCTTGTATGGAAGCCTCCACCCCAAGCAGCTGGCGCAGGTGAACAAACAGGGTAGAGGTGATGTCTCCCACTGAGAGGCCGAGTCCACCAGGGAGCAGCCCTGGGGCTGCTCTGGCACCACATCGCCCGCAGTGGGTGCCGTCCCTTGACCTACTGCAGAGACCCCTGCAGACAACCGATTGAGGGTGGCCTGAGGATCAGGGTGCCATCTGCAGAATGTCCACTAGAGGTCAGCCCAGAGGGAGGGCTCTGCCAGGGCTCCTGGGTGCTCCACCCAACCTGCAAAGGCTCGGGCGGTAGCGACAGGTGGAGGGTGAGCCCCTCTCCCCACCCGGCCCCCAACTACACTCACCTCCTCATTGTACTTGCTGACTTCTCCATCGGTCAGCTGTTAGAGGCAACGTGATCCAGCACCCTCCCCCCCAAGGCAGAACAAGCTGACCTCACTCTGGAGGTCCCAGATGCCCCGCAGGGTCCCGGCCAAGACACGCGTGGACTGGGAAGGATCTGGAATGCAGTAGAGCAGAGCGGGGGAGGGGAGTTGTGAGGGCACTGCCCAGGCAGCCCTGGTCATCACAGCAGGCCAGGAGGGCTTTGAGGAGCTGAGCTCATACCTGTCTAAGAGTTAAGGTGGGAGTGGGGGCCAGGTAGTCCGGAGTCCTTTTAAGAAGATGATGAATGGCTCCAGCGCTGTGGTGTAGCGGGTAAAGCTGCTGCCAGCAGTGCCGGCATCCCATATGACGCCGGTTCGAGTCCCAGCTGCTCCACTTCCGATCCAGCTCTTGGGTGTGGCCTGGGAAAGCAGTGGAAGATGGCCCAAGTCCTTGGGCCCCTGCACCCGCATGGGAGACCTGGAAGAAGCTCCTGGCTCTTGGCTTCAGATCAGTGCAGCTCTGGCCATTGTGGCTAATTGGGGAGTGTAACTCTGACGTTCAAGTATACACATACACACACACATACACACACATATATGAAGACGATGAGTGAAAAACACAGCTCCAGACTGGGTGCTGGGGTCACAGAGCTCTTCCAAGGCAGCCCCATTCAAGACACATAAAATCAGGGCTGCTGTGTTCCAAGCAGGGCAAACACATTGCCGCCCTCTGGGTGCCCTGTGACCACCCCACCCTGCCCCCTGCAGCTGTGAGCATCACTGTGGCACTGCTGGGAGAGGCCGAGGGGCCCCCGGGTGCATTGTAAAAGCCTCTGGGCTGGGCGTCCTGAGGCCTTGGGCACCACCGTGGGCCCGGGCAGCCCAGGCCAGTGCACACAGGGTGGCTGACCCCCGCCCCGCAGCACGGCTGTTCTGTTGAAGAGATGAGCTGTGTCAGCCACTCCACTCTTTTGAGTAGATTCCTGGTGGGCTCTGGCAGACAGCCTCAGGGCACTGGAGAACAGGGGGCGGGAGGGCAGTCATTGAGGCCAAAACACAGCTTGGCCTGCCTGGCCCAGCCCCATCTCCATGTGGGGAGGGAGGCGAGGGAGTGTCCTGTCCCCAGCAGGGCCTTCAGCTCGCAGGTCCTCTGCGATGCTATTTTGTGCATTCTCAGTGAAGACTGCAAGGGGCTCCCTCAAAAGAACAGCCAGACCTGGGCCCAGCGCTGTGGCATAGTGGCTAAATCCTCCGCCTGCAGTGCCAGCATCCCTTATGGGTACCGGTTGGAGTCCCTGTTGCCCTCTTTCTGATCCAGCTCTCTACTATGGCCTGAGAAAGTGGCCCAGGTCCTTGGGCCCCTGTGCTGGTGTGGGAGACCTGGAGGAAGTTCCTGGCTCCTGGCTTCCAATTGGCACAGCTCCAGCTGTTGCAGACAATTGGGGAACAAAGCAGTGTATGGAAGACCTCTCTCTCTCTCTGCCTCTCCTTCTGTGTGTGTGTGTGTGTGTGTAACTCAGACTTTCAAATAAATAAACACCTTAAAACACAAGCAGAGAGCACACACACATGGGACCTGCATGTACACCAACACACATGTGCAGCACACACATGGACCTGCACACGCAGACTGACACACACATGCAGAGCCCGGCGTGCTCTACTCTCTCCAGCTCTGTGTCCTCAGGCAAGAGGCTCCACCTCTCTGAGCCTTTGCTTACTGCTTTGTAAAAGAGCATGTGTCAGAGCGGTTCACTCCAAGGCAGGGCATGAGGATGGATGGCAAGCAGACCTGCAATGTCCTAGCCTGAGGTCCGTGCCTAGCCATTCAGCTAAGACTGCGTGTGGTTGCCCAGGACAACGGTGCTGGCTGGGTCAGGGTGGGAGGCCTGGAAACCACGAGTGCTGGCTCACGCTAGACATGGTGGATGGGCCTGGCAGCTGTTTCCGTCTTTAGGCTGGTTTTTGACTCCACAGATCCTTGGGGACCAGGCTTACCAAGTGTCACAAGTCCCACAGCCTGGAGCATCCAAGGAATGGAGTGGTGACACTTTCAGCCCTTCTGCTGCTGGTCAGGAAGTCTCAGGAGTCAGTGACAGGTCATGGAGGCATGCACTGACCGCAGGGAGACAAGGAAGAGAAAGACCCTAAAATAAATGGAAAGAGAGACTCTGAATAGAAGGCGGCAGCTGTGAGGACAAGCAGAGGCGGTCCAGATACAGCGCAGAGGGACAGACCGCCAGGACCTGCTGGCACACAGATGGAGAGAGAGCGGGGCTGTGCCCTAGCATCACGGGCTTCGCTGATCACACATGCACGGCCACCCTCCACGGACAGCAGGGAGAAAGCGTGGAAGCACAGATGCCCATCTGCCCGTGACCTTGGCGCCCACCTCCTGCGCCAGCTCCCCAGAGGCAGTTCCATCTCTGCAGCTGTGCTGGCCACTGGACCCACCTTGTGCCTGGGCAGCCTTGGAGCCTGGAGTGGGCGGCTGGGGAGCGGGGGTAGGGCAGGTCACCAGTAAGCTGAGGCTTGAGGAGGAGGAGGGGGAAGGGGAGGGGGAGGAGGAGGAGGAGGGGATGTGGCTGCTTCAAACAGCTGAGTCCCCAGCGCGGCCACAGGCAACACCGAGGAGCCTGCACTTGTCAGCCCTGCATTTTAATGGCATTAATGAGACCTTGTGAAATTTTCTTCCTGAAAAAGGTGCTTTTTTTCTTCTATGGTTCCTGGGCCTGGTAAGGCTGCACCTAGCTTTGCCCACTGCGGAGGGCGCACGGCTGGAATTCGGTCTTCTTTGCGTGACAGTAATTAATTCTTTCCAAGGGCGCTCGGGGAAGGCGCTGTCTATGGATCTGACCAACTGCCACCCCACTGCTCGTTCGCCTGAAGGAGGAGTGGGCCACTCCAGAACAGGGGAGGGAGGCAGGGAGACGGGGAAGGAGGAGACATCAGGTGAGGCACGGTCCAACCCAGCTGACCGTCTCTGCCCTTGATGGGGGAGCCTGCCGTGTCTCACGCTGGCAGCCCATGAGTGCAGAAGACAGGCTGGCTGTGGAAACATTCCCATCTGAGCCAGCCTCTGCTGCCCTAGCAACTTACACCCGAATGTCCACTTTCATGGTGTTCTTGGGGTGTCCCCCTAGGGTTCTCTCTGGCCCCCTTCTCCCGCTCGGGGCATTTGTCTTGATCTCTTTGATTGACTTCTCCCATTTCCACAGCCCCATCAATGCCAGTGTTCCCAAGGTGCCACTCTCCTCCTCTTCTCTGCACACTGAGAAGCACTGGCCCGGGGGTCCCTTCATCCCCACGTCCTGGACAAGCAGGCTGGTCCCCAGCCAGGGGGCGAGCAGGACCCAGGAGGCCGCCGCTCTGCCCTCCAGGAGCTTGGTGTTCTGGGATCGCAGCCAGAAACGCGGTGGCAATTCAGTCACGGAGCTCAGTGTCTGGAAGAGCCGTTTCTCCTGCCTGGAGGATGAGGGTCTGCAGAGAGCCTTGGAGGATGCTGAGATGACTGAATGAGGGAAGTGCTGAGAATAGCGCCTGGGAAAGTAAGCGCTTGGTCATTAAGGTGCAGGTGTCAGCTTGAGCTGCAGAACAGTTTCTAGCCGGGCTTCTCCCTATGGTTGCAGGTGAGCACACCTCATCCTCCTCCCAGCTGTGCCCAGAGGAACACCTGCTAGGTCCCAGTAGGTATCGTCTCCCACACTATGGGTGCTCCCCACAGTGACAGAACTGGCACTCACCCATTCTAGAGCATGGGAGCCATCCACGCCCAACCAGCTATCATGTCCGTGACCTCTGTTAGGATCAAGCAGAGCTGTGCAAACCCCTGAACTAAGAGCTTGCAGGGGCCTCAAAAATTAGTACCTAACCAGGCCAGTGCTGTGGTATACGGGTTAAAGCCCTGGTCTGCAGTGCTGGCCTCCCCAGGTTGGAGTCCCGGCTGCTCCACTTCTGATCCAGCTCCCTGATAATGTGCCTGGGAAAACAGCAGAGGATGGCTCAAGTCCTTGGGTCCCTGCACCCACATGGGAGACCCAGAAGAAGTTCCTGGCTCCTGGCTCCTGGCTTTGGATCGGCTCAGCTCCGCTGTTAAGGCCATTTGAGGAGTGAACCAGCAAATGTAAGACCTCTCTCTCTCTTTCTCTCTTTCTTCTTCTCTCTCTGTCTCTGTGTGTGTGTGTGTGTGTGTGTGTGTAACTCCATCTTTCAAGTAAATAAAATAAATCTAAAAAATTAGTACCTATCCCAGAAATTCCCGTGCATAATATGTGCTGACGTATGTACTTCAGGTTTTGTATGAAATACCGATAGCGGCTCTTTGCTCCGCCCTGTTCTACAGGCAGCCGCTTCTCATGCAGTGCAAGTGCGTCCCCGAGACACGATGGTGAAGGTCAGAGTGAACGGATTTGGTCGCATTGGGCGCCTGGTCACCAGGGCTGCTTTTAACTCTGGCAAAGTGGATGTTGTCACCATCAACGATCCATTCATTGACCTCCACTACATGGTCTACATGTTCCAGTATGATTCCACCCACGGCAAGTTCCACGGCAGGTTAAGGCTGAGAACTGGAAGCTGGTCATCAACGGGAAGGCCATCACCATCTTCCAGGAGCGAGATCCCGCCAACATCAAGTGGGGTGATGCTGGTGCCGAGTACGTGGTGGAATCCACTGGCGTCTTCACCACCATGGAGAAGGCCGGGGCTCATTTGAAGGGCGGAGCCAAAAGGGTCATCATCTCCGCCCCCTCCACCGATGCCCCCATGTTTGTGATGGGCGTGAACCACGAGAAGTATGACAACTCTCTCAAGATTGTCAGCAACGCGTCCTGCACCACCAACTGCTTAGCCCCCCTGGCCAAGGTCATCCACGACCACTTCGGCATCATGGAGGGGCTCATGACCACAGTGCACGCCATCACCGCCACCCAGAAGACCGTGGACGGGCCCTCCGGGAAGCTGTGGCGTGACGGCCGCGGGGCCACCCAGCACATCATCCCTGCCTCCACTGGCGTTGCCAAGGGCGTGGGCAAGGTCATCCCCGAGCTGAACGGGAAACTCACTGGCATGGCCTTCCGTGTGCCCACCCCCAACGTGTCGGTCGTGGACCTGACCTGCCACCTGGAGAAAGCTGCTAAGTATGACGACATCAAGAAGGTGGTGAAGCAGGCGCCCGAGGGCCCCCTGAAGGGCATCCTGGGCTACACCGAGGACCAGGTTGTCTCCTGCGACTTCGACAGTGACACCCACTCCTCCACCTTCGATGCTGGGGCTGGCATTGCTCTCAATGACCACTTTGTGAAGCTCATTTCCTGGTACGACAACGAATTTGGCTACAGCAACAGGGTGGTGGACCTCATGGTCCACATGGCCTCCAAGGAGTAAGAGCCCTCAAACCACCGGCCCCAGCGAGAGCACCAGAGGAGGACGAGAGGCCCTCAGCCGCTGGGGAGTCCCTACCCCCACTCAGTCCCCACCACGCTGAGAATCTGCCCCTCTTCACGGTTTCCATCCCAGACCCCCTGGAGGAGGGGAGGGGCTTAGGGAGCCCTACGTTGTCATGAAACCATCAATAAAGTCTTCTGCACCCCCCAAAAAAAGAAATACCGATAGCAGCTCTATTCACAATAGCCAAAAGGTGGAAACAACTCAAATTGTCCGTAAGTGGGTGAATGGAACTTCAGGGAATTCAAGGGAAATGAAATGAAAAAGTAATGATTAAAAATAAGAGTTTTATTTTTCAGCCTAAGCTGCGTCAAGTTCAAGATGCTATTATAAGCCATGATACCAGCCATTTGAGTCCAGCTCCAAAGAATAAGGTTCCTGGGAATATAGCCATGTCGATGTGGTCTTTTTTAAACTACTCACTGAAGAAAAATGAATGCCCTTTGAAGATTATTTAAGATTAGGAAACAAAAAGAAGCCAGAAGGAGCCAAACCAGGACTGTAGGGTTGCTGTCTAATGATTTCCCATGGAAACTCACAAGTACAGCCTTTAATGAGAGGGATGAGCAGGGGGAACTTTTTTGGGGGGAGAAGGAGTCTCTGGTGTGGTCTTCCGAGCAGTGCGGTCCTTCTGTTAAAGCGTTGGCTGACTTTCTCACTCTCCTGATAAACAGAGGTCATCATTCCTTAGCTCTCCAAAAGGCCGACAAGCAAAAGGCCCTGAGAAACAACCCAAAACATTTCTATGACCTTTGCTTTTGACAGCTCTGCTGGTGCTCTGACTGGACCAGGTCCACCTCTCAGTAGCCACTGCTTTGGTCGTGCATTGTTTTCAGGATCACACGGGGAAAGCCAGTTCTCATAGCTGTCACACTTCTTCCAAAAATCCTTCGCGATCTCCCTCCCACTTGTTTAAAATTTCCTGAGAACTGTGCTGTTGTCTGCAGCTGATCTGTGCACAAGGGTTTTGCCATAGAATGAGACGTTTGCTCAACTTTGAGTTTTCTATGGGAATAGCATGAGCTGAACCAGTTGAGATGCCCATGGCATTGGCTGCTGCTTCTGCTGTAAATGATCATTTCTCTTCAGTGAGGGCAGGAATATAATTGTTTCTCCCTCAGTTGTGGGTTATCTGATGCCCTAGGCTTCTCATCCCTTCTTGAGCCACCTGTCTGTACAAGGCTCATTTCTTTGAGGCATTATCTATGGAAACTTTCTATTCAGCATCAGTGATTTCACTATTCTTCCACCCAAGCTTCACCATCAATTTGATGTTTGTTCTTCCATCCATTGAAGCAGAATTCATGTTGCTTTGATAGACTGAGCAACAGAATTCATATTGCTCTTTTCAGACTGATGTCTCATCATGCTAAGTGCTTCAAGCTAAATCCAGTTCAGAAACATTATAACAAGTTAGTACCAGTTCATTTTGCTGCAAAAAATTTATTTGAAATCCATGCATAGCTTTTTCCTGCTACTCCTTTTCTGTGAACTTTTTGAAGGCTTCTTAGTCATGCGATGGAGTACTAGTTAGGTGTGAAAGAAGCAAGCACCATGCATGTTACAAAGGAGGGAGCCTGGAAATGGTGATGCTAAAATGAAAGAAGCCAGACCAAAGCCTCACATATTGTATGGTCCCATTTTCATGGACAGGCAAATCTGTAAGACAGAAATCACATCAGTGGTTGTCGGGGGCTGGGGAGAAAGGATAATAGGGGTAACTGATGGATCGGTGCAGGGATTTATTGTGGAGATGGAAATGTTTAAAATTCGATAGAAATGGTAGTTATGTATCGTTGTGAAGCTACTCAATGCCACCGAACTGCTGGCTTTCAAACAGCCAATTGTACGTTATGTGGGTCTCACCTCAGTGCTTTAAAAAGCATATCAGGTTTTCTCTGGGGAATCTGCTGGCTTTGACCAAAGACTCCTTTCTGTTGGCAGCGTAGAAATACCCAGCAGGCCAGGGCAAGAGAAGCTGCAGTGTTGAGGTTACATTGGGAAGACAGGGCCCGGGGGGCTCTCGAGGCATGGCTTATATGAAGCCCCTTTCACCCCCAGGCCCTTCCTCAGAGGGGCTGCTTCCCCCCAACCCCCCACCTCTGCAAGGAGGCTGCCATCCTCTAGTGTAGGGGCGGCGCCTGGGAAAGGGGAGCTTCTCTGTGTGGTGTGCAGGTGCTCGCACCCAGGCTGCCAGCAGGAGGCGCCCCGTCCTATCCCAAGGGCTGCTGAGAGGGCAGATGCCGCTGCCCCAGGCCCAGTTGCACTCAGCAAGATTGTGAACTGAACACAGCTCCACTCTGGAAGCCGGCAGGGCTAGAGCAGGGTGGTGAGCCTGCCTTTGTTGGCAGGGAGCAATGGGTCTTTTCCCATCTGGGTCAAAATGCCCCAGCCTGAAGGCACAGGAAGAGCTGACCCTGGGGAGACTGGTCAGGGGGTGTGAATGGTGCTTCAGTCCCCAGAGCGCTGCAAGCCATGGGACCCAGGGAAAACAGCACAGGCAAGGCAGGTGGATTGGTGAGGGCAAGGGCAAGGGCAAGACAGGGCAAGGGCTCCGACACCAAGAGCAAGTTCAAGTACCACGGGGACTGAGGGTGGGAGCGTGAGTGCCTGCTGGAAGATCCGCCCCTGCCGCAGGGCGCACCCACCTCTCAGCATCTTGGGACCCCCACCCTCCTGGAGCATAGCCCTGTGGGTCCTCCTCCACCTGGCTGTCTGCCAGGCTCTCCCAGACTCTGGGTTAGCTGCCTCTGGATAGTCCGCCTGTCTCTCCTTTGCTTTTATCTTCTCCCTTTATCTTCCGTGCAATGTTTCCCCCTCTTCTTTGTACAATTCTTGATGCTCTCTGACTCGGCGGGGCAGGGGAGTTGAGGAGGCAGGGAGAGTCTGTGTGTCTGCACAGATCCTGGGCTGGCCACCCTAACTCCTTGTCTTGAGATGCTGATAAGACGCACTTGGCTTGCTTTTTAGATCACCTTTTCCCCACACCACTGAAGTCTGATCGATTCTCCTCCCGAACATTGCTCCTTCCCCTCCCTCCCCACTGCCGTGCCTGCTCGGGGGCTCCCTGCACATGCTGTGGCCAGTGACCCTGCTAACCCAGCCCTCCACCCCAGCTGCCCTCCCCAGGTGGATGGCTGCAGGGGCTCTCAGAGGGGGCTCCTGGGCACTGGTTAGAAATGCAGGCTTTCAGGATCCACTGATCCCAGAACTCTGCAGGGGGATGCGGCAGTCTGGCCCAGCAAGCTGTCCGTGTGATTCTGCTGCTGCCAAAGTCTAAAAGCACTGACCTACTTAAAGGCCCCCAGTGGCTCCCACTCCCAGGCCAGGCTCCTTCTCAGCCTGTGCAAAACCTCTGGGACCCACTGCCTGCCTGGCTGCTCCTCCCCACGCCCTCCCACCAACCCCTTCCCAGCAAGCATGGTGTCCGTGATTCCTGCTGCGGGACCCCTCCCCTCCCATCCACACTCCACACTGGCCACACCTTCCTGGGCACCCCTGTCCCTGCCTAGCCCACCCACTCTGTCCCCAGCCATGGGCCTGTGGGCTGGCTCCCTGTGCTGTGAGCTCTCTGAGGACAGGAATCCGGGTTGGTATTTCAGTGCTGCAGCACCCTGCCCCTGTGTGGCCCCTGACTCAGAGCCAGGACTGCAGCACGGTCCATGTATCCTGCCAAGCTCAGACAGACAAGGGTGGCTGCATTCCACAGCTGGGCTTACTGTCCCTGCAGCAGAGTGATGGGGCACACTCACGGTCACACTCCTGTGGTGTGCAGAAAGAGTGACACAGCTGGATTCCAGCCACCTGTCTTCGGACCCTCATTTTGCCAATTTCCAGCCCTGTGACCTCTGGAGAAAGCCCAAGACACAATTTTCTCATCTGTAAAGTGAGTCCCTAAAATACATTTTCAAAAAGCATTGTACTAAACTTGGGTAAGCATAAAAGAGCTTCAGAATATTTGGGGAGGTGGAATGAAAAGTTCATACACATTTTCCGTGAGCTTTATGAAGCCTCGTAGAGATATCCTTTATTAAAAAAAAATCTGTTTATTTGAAAGGCAGAATTATAGACAGAGAGAAGGAGAGACAGAGAGAAGCCTTCCATCTGCTGATTCACCCCATGGCCAGGGCTGTGCCAGGCGGAACCCAGGAGCCAGGGACTTCTTCCAGATCTCCTGCATGGGGGCAGGGGTCCAGGGACTTAGACCAACTTCTGCTGCTTTCCCAAGCACATTAGTAGGGAGCTGGATCGGATGTAGAGCAGCCGGGACTTGAACCAGCTCCCGCATGGGATGCCGGCACTGCAGGCTGCAGCTTTACCCGCTACGCCACAGTGCCGGCCCCTCACAGGGACATCTTAATTTGCGTCCCTCTGAAAGCAGGATTTCACAAAAGGGCTGGGTGCAGGAGCTTCTTCAAGACATGGTCCTGGGGTGTTGGAAGGCAGATCTGTGGAGAAGGAAGTCAGGAAGGAGGAAGCAGCAGCGAACACCATCTCCGGGGGACGGGGGGTCTCCCACTGCGGAACCAGGACCAGAAGTGGGGTCGTTGACCAGGGCCCCTGTCTCCCAGTAGCTACGGGCTGGCAGGCCATGGGCGGCCCAGCCCCACTCCCTGGCTCCTCTACCGAGCCGCTGCTCTTGGTGGGGCTTGGCCTTCCAGAGCTGCAGGAAAGACCCAAGGTGCGTTGGGCAGGGACCAGCGGCCTCAGTGGGGGCTCACAGGAGACTTCCCACCACTGCCATCAGGAGGTGCAGGGGCACTGTGATTGCTTCTAATGCCATCCCCAGGGGCGCTGGGGACAGCGACAATGTCTGCCGTGTCCATCGCTGGGTCCCAACACCCAGGAGGGACTCTGCAGACGGGATGATCTCAACATCCACGCTGCCTCCCAGGGTGCACATTAAAAGGAAGCAGAATCAGAGCTAGGACTTGAGCCCAGGCCCTCCATACGGGATCCCAAGTGGGCATCCCAAGTGATGCCTTCGCCACTGTGCCGAATGTCTACCCCAAACTTACCATTTGAGTCCATTTCCCACCAACTTTTGGAAGGATCTTGTGTATGTCTGAACTGATCAAATCATACATGTCAAAGTTAGCCACTGTACTGTATCTGTATTTCGTAGCTCAATAAAGCGCTTTGGAAGAAACATGAGGGGATCAGTATTTCTGTCCTGGAATGGGCACGATTGCTTCAGAAGAGCACACGGCGTCCTGCAGTGGCGCCACTTGCAAGCCGGAATCCCACATCGGAGTGCCAGTTCCAGTCCCAGCGACTCTGCTGGGTTTTTTTTTTTTTTAAGGATGTATTTATTTGAATGCCAGAGTTACAGAGAGGGAGGGAGGGAGGGAGAAGAGAGATGGAAAGAGAGGGGGAAGGGAGAAAGGGGAGAGACAGAGAGAGGTCTTCCATCCACTGGTTCACTCCCCAAATGTCAGCAATGGCCAAGGTTGGGCCAGGCTGAAGCCAAGAGCCAGGAGCTTCATTCAGGTCTCCCATGTGGGTGGCAGGCGCCCAAGTACCTGGGCCACCGTCTGCTGCTTTCCTGGG
Organism: Oryctolagus cuniculus; assembly: GCF_964237555.1. Lineage (NCBI taxonomy): Eukaryota > Metazoa > Chordata > Mammalia > Lagomorpha > Leporidae > Oryctolagus > Oryctolagus cuniculus. The sequence continues at coordinate 146,746,901 of NC_091435.1, forward strand.
CCATTAGCAGGGAGCTAGATTGGAAGTGGTACAGCCAGGACACAAACTGTCACCCATATGGACTTCCGGGACTGCAGATGGTGACTTTACCCGCTACACAACTATGCTGGCCACAGGTACTCTGCTTCTGATCCAGCTTCCTGTTGACGTGCCTGGGAAGGCAGCGGATGATGGTCCGAGTGCTTGGGCCACGTACATGGGAGACCAGGATGCAGCTCCTGGCCCCTAGATTCAGCCTGACCTAGCCTTGGCTGTTGTGGACATTTGGGGAGCAAACCAGAGAATGGAAGATCTCTCTCTCTCTCTCTTTCTCTGTGTGTGTGTGTCACTCTGCCTTTCAAGCAAATAAATAAATCTTTTCAGAAAATAAAAGTGCATGCAGAGCTCATTTAATGAGTAAGTTAGCGGGGCCTTCCTGGTGACGTCAGAAAGCCTCATCTGGCTGCTGTCTGACACAATATCTGTATCTAAAACTCGGATCCGATTTCCAGTGTTGGGGGGAGGGGTGGTGGTTCAGAATTGTGTCACCAGGCCCATAGGATGGGAAACGTGGAACCCATAGGTTCCACGGGAGGCTTCGCCCACGCAGATCAGAGCTACAGCCACAGGCCTGGTGCTTTTCCCTCTGGGGCCTTCGATCTTGTTCCCTGCACCCCACTGCCTGCACCCGAGAGACCCTCAGACTCTCCTCCCTGCAGCTTCCCCGCCACGCTGGGGTCCTCAGCCCCTGTCCTTTGATGCCTTCTGCACCCACCCTGGCCCTGTTCACAGCCACACAGGCTGCTCACTTGGCGGCTGCTGCCACATGACCCCTCACTGCCTTCCTGCCCAGTGCTGTCCCTGGGGAGGGCGTCCCTGCAGAGTGCACGATTCTTTCCAAATCGCAGTCTGTTTGCACAGCAGCGTAGAGCAAGCACCTACACACACCCTGTTCCCTTCCTCCTGAGCGCCCACAGGTGTTCCTGGCAGGCTGGGCTGGGGCGCATGCGGGGCGGCCTAAAGCTGCATGCTCCTCAGGACCTGAAGCCCAAGTCCAGCCACGGGGTCCAGCCCCTTCCGTATTAATGTGTCCCCTCTCTTCTCTCAGGGTCCTACGGTGGCGTCAGCCTCAGAAGTGCCCCCCCACTGCCCCGCCGCCGCCCTGTCTACAATCAAGCTCTGTGTAAGAGACTCTCAGTTGTGGACATGGCTCTGGTGATTGCCCATGGGATTTGGAGCACACGGTGGACGGCTGCAGTGGGGTGAATGTCTCACTCCGCAGGGACCCGCAGGCTTAGGTTTGCAGGTCCCGGGGGTTCACTCGCAACTGCGCAAGGAGGCCTGTGCTGCCAACACCTGTCTTCTGGGGACAGTGCCACGGGAGGCCGAGCTGGAACTGCAGGGGCTTCTCTTCTCCCGGGGCTTGGGGAAGGGAGCGTTTCCTGTGCTGAGGCTGGACTTTTGATGGGAGACCATCAGGAAGAAGGGTTTGGGAGGGACTTTGTGCAGGCCAGGAAGCCGCACCAGCCGGGAGCCCGTGGCAGCTGATGTGTTCAGCTTGCAGCCTGGGGCTCAGGGGATGGGGAGAGGGAGATGACTGGTCTGACGTCACGGCGGAAGCCTGCTGTGGACTGTGGCAGTCGAGGGCCGTGAAGCCAGGGCGGGACTCAGCTCCACCGCAGTGGAAAACCCTGTGCTGGGGATACAGCAGTGGCCATCCTGCCTCAGACGCTTCCAGGAGACCCAACACCCCCTTTGCCAGCCGAACCCCCTCCTCTCACCCAGGCTCCCCCTGCAGTGGCCCTGCCTCCAGCCGTGAGCCCCCCCACCAGGCTGCCTTTCCTCTCTCCCAGCAGAGAACCTTCTAGAACAACTGTGACCATGTGCTCTTCTGCTGCCTGATTCTGCCTCGTGGAGGACACACACACAAAATCCCATCGCATCCCAAAACCCTCTGACTCCTGCCTCCCAGTGTCCCCCCAGCACAGGCCCACGGTCCTGCCACTGTGGACTGTCACCACCCAACAGACACTCGAGAACCTCCGCTCGCCTCAGTCTCTGCTGTGAGGTGGGAAGGAGCCAGAGGAGGAGGAGAAGGTGGAGAAACAGGAGAGGAAGCAGACCCAAGAGCTGCGGGAGGGAGGGGCGAGGGGGCGACGCGGGCGGGGGAGGCACGGAGGTGCTGCTGCACCCCCACTGTCCAGACCAAGGAGGGAACAACGGGGCTGGGCCGCTTTGAAACGCTCATGCCCCCTGCTCCCTTGGGCCCCTCCAAAGGCCCCTCGCTCTGCTTCCTGTCGGCTCCCCGCTCTGTGTGAGCCTCCCTGACACTTGAGGATGGACTCCCGAGAGGGGCTGAGGCTGAGCCCCTGCAGGTCACAGGGCACCGGGCAGGAGGGGACCAGGGCTCCCAGCACGGATGCGGCCTCCGGGAGTGGGAGCCTGTGAGGCAGCGTGCACTCCAGGCCAGCAGGGGGAGTTACGGGCTGTTTAGCAAGTTGTGCTGACACTAGAAAGGAGAAACAAACAGCACTCGCCCTGACGAATCAAGGTGGACTTTGTGGCAATACTGACTCGGCTATCATTGGGGGAATAAGAAAGCACCCCTGGGTTAGAGAGATGGGAAGTCAGGCCTTGCTGTGCAGGGTGGGGCAGGAGGGCAGTCAGGGGCAGAGAGGGAGGCCGTTGGGACTTTTGCATGTCACCCTGGAGTGCATGGATTTGAGTCCTGGGTCCTCTTCCAGTCCCGGCTTCCTGCTCATGCACACCTGGGAAGGCAGCAGGTGATAGATCAATTATTGAGTCCCCGCTGCCCACGTTGGGGACCCAGATTGATTTCCCAACTCCTGGCTTCAGACGGGCTCCTCTGAGCTGGTGCAGGCATTTAGGGAGTTGGGGAGTGAACCAGCAGATTGGAAATTCTCTCTCTCTCTCTCTCTCTCTCTCTCCCTCTCTCCCTCTCTCCCTCTCTTCCTCTCTTCCTTTCTCCCTCTCTCCCTCTCTCCCTCTCTCCCTCTCTCCCTCTCTTCCTCTCTTCCTTTCTCCCTCTCTCCCTCTTTCCCTCTCTCTCCCTGGAGAAAGGCTGCTGGCTTCCACTCTAGCACTCCAGGCATTGTGGAAGATGTCCAGGCACAGTGTTTGAGACCACATACAAAGACCACAGCGGAGAGGTCACGTGAAGGCACTGTGGTCCTGAGACCACGTGGAGAACTGGGGAGTCAGCCCAGCAGGACCAGAGCCTGATCACAGAGCCCACACTGAGCCATGCTCGCTGGGATCCGACTTCCAACCACACGAAGTGGGAAGCAAGAAGCCCTGTGCACCTGCACCTCCGGGCCCAGCAGACATCCTATGGGGCAGGGAGAAGCTGTCCCCACCAGGCCCATCCCAAGGTTCTGACCCATAGAACAGCAGGAAATAGTAAAAGGTGGGTTCGGGGTGGTGTTTTAAGCAAGAGGAGAGAATAAAATGGCTGTGCTGCTGGTCAGCTGGAGCATCTTCATGCATTTGCTGTCAGTCTGCTTTCTGTTGCACAAATGACTTATCTCTGTCTTTTGTCTATTTTTAATTGCATTGTCCTTTTGTTATTTGATTTGCAGAAATTATCTGCACCGTCTGGATCTGAATCCTTTATTGATTGGGGCATTTGCACATTATCTTCTCTGGCTTCTCCATCCATCTTTTGTGATCTTTGCACAGTTGTGAATTTTTAATTGTAAAAGAGTTGAGTTATCCAATCTTTCCCATTAGATTTTGCACTTGCTACATTTTGTGCAAAAAATCTTTTCCTACCCTAAAAGCCTTAAAAATTTCCCTATATATTCTTCTAAAATGTTTTTTCTCTTTTTGTTAATGTTTAAAATCAGCCTGAAGTAGTTTTTTGCTTACACTGTTAGATCGAAATTCAGTTTAATTTTGTTTCCACATAAATAACACTTGACTTTGTACAAGGGCGCTTCAAAAAGTAAACGGAAAATGGAGTTAAAAGATAAGCTTATTTTTGAGTGATTTTTTTTTCAAATCCATGCATAGTTTGCTCAGAATGCACACTTCCCGTGAATCGTCTGGAAGATCTCATACTGTTAATTGAATAGTCTTTGCCTTCTCACTGGCCATGGCCGACAATGTTATCTCTTGCAGAAAGCAAGCTTCCCGCGTGTGCGTGCTCTATTTCAGGCCGAGTGTTCCATTAGTCCATTTGCTCAGCCCTGCACCAGTCACACGTTGTCTCTCTGCCTATGACATTTTAAGGGGTTCTGCTATCTGCTAGGACAAGGCACCACTCTTTGTTCTTCCTCACAATTGACCTGTCTGGAGTCATTTTTATCCCATTATCCGGGATAAATGTTCTTTCATGTAAATTTTAGAATCAAGTTGGCAACCTCCAAAGTAAGCCCTATAACAATTTTGATTTATAGAATACTTTGGGGAGAATTATATTTACGATACTGAATTTCCTTTCTACGAATGTGATACATCACTCCATTGATGTAGGAATCTTTCAGTGTCTTTCCATAAAGTTTAATAATTTCTTTCAGAAAGGTCACAAACATTTGTTGTTTGTTGCTGTTGCTCCTGCAAATGGTATTTTTTTTTTCAAACTGTATTCTGTATTTCTGACTATTCATGGCTGGACAATAGGGGGTGCATTTAATTTCTGCGCATTGGCCTTATGTCTAACAACCATCCATCTTCTGAATTCTGCGTAATCACGTTACTTTTAAATAATCTGTGTCTTCCTTTCTAATCATGCTTTCCTCCTGGTCTTACTTAGTGAACAGCATCCTCTGTGGCGTGTGGGTACTAGTGGCGAATGCGGGAATTCTTTCCCACTGCCAGTTTGAAATGCTATTGCCTCTGCTGCTTCACCAAACTGTGTGGGCTCTTCCATCAGCGTTGTGCGGACACGCACAGCCTGTGTGATTTTTTTGGGTTTATTTTTTAGTCTGGGAAGGATGAGCATGAGCTTTTCAGCCACCTTGATCTACTACTTTAGTGACCATCGTGAACATGCATAGCTGTATACTTTTCTCACCCAAACATTCCTAACTCGATCATGCTGCTTTTTCCTACTTGCTATTGGATTTATCTGGGATTTTGCCTAACTTTTTAGTCTATTTTCTCGAATCCTACTGGTTTCCTTTCTCGTGCTATCCTTGTCTTGTTTAGTGTTGGGGTCTCATACAGTAAATGCAGAGGGGATGCCTTTTCCCCCACCCTATGCTCTGGGACGACTGAGTTACAGAAGAGCTTGGCAGAGCTGCCTGCAAAATCGCTGGAGCTCAGCTTTGCTTTTTCGCTCTTCAGCGGTTCTAGCTGATGCACTTCACTGATTCTGTGTCGTCCCCGCCCTGTTCATGAATTCTGCATCTGTGGAGCACCTACTCAGGAAAGTGCACCTGTGACTCCCAAATCAGTGCTTGTGGCGCTGCCGTGGCGAGCAGTTGAATCATACACCTGAGGTTGCACACGATGATGCCCTGTCTTCTTGTTTCCGTCCCGGCACTGTAGATTACGTATCATCTCCCCAGTCTGTTTGGTAGTACCGCATTTTTCACATCCGGGGGCTTCCGGGGCGGGGTTGTGCTGTTTGAAATGTTTCCAAGCCCATGTTGCTGTGCTGTCCGGCCCCCACGCGTGCGGGAGCCTGCAGTGTATCTCCTGGAGAAAACAGGCACATGACAGCGCTGCCTCCGGGCCTGCGTTCCAGGGCCATCAGCTGCGTTCACCAGTGATTCATCAATGACTCGGTGTATCCAAAGACGCAGAAAAAGGAGGAGGAAGAGGAGGAGGAAGAAGAAATTGACAGACAATGATGCTGCTGCAATGAAGTGCATGGCGAAGTATGGAAAGCAGGCAGATTTGTGAACTTGAGACGATAACGGATGAAAGTCAGTCAAGCAAGCAAGCAGAGCTGACGGCATTGTTGTGAGACTGAATGCAAAAGAAAATACAGTCTCGTTGGCCAGGCCAGGAGAACGTGAAGCTGTTCTTAGCACGTTTCAGAAGAACGCAATGCAGGTGAGGCAAGCCCTGCACATCAGGAACCTACAGGAGAATTTGAAACAGCTGCGCTGTGTTGTGCAGGAAAAGGCTTGCGTGAAAGAGCAGCTTTCTGACGCTGCAGAGCCTGGCTTTCTGTAAACCTCACATTGGCAGATGCACCGATAGATGCGAATGTGGTTTCAGCTGGCAGGAGGTTCTCCGGGGACCTACCCCGGATAGTCCCTAGGAGCAGATAAACGGTTGTCACCTTCAACCCAGCGCTGATGGCAGCTGCAGAACACACGCACTGTGACCACAGTCCACGATGATGAGACAGCGCCTAGCGTCAGTATTGGTGGGTAAAGTTTCCATGAGAGTGACTACTTTGTCCAAATTTTCAAGTCAGTAAGAACACACTTTAAAGCTTATTATCTTTAAATATATGAACATGTTCTCCTTTTCCTCAATGGTATTGTTCTCTTTGGCCATCTTGTTTTTTCTTGATCTAACCTGACTAACATTTCTCTACTTTCATAGGCTTTGCAAAGAACAATGCTTGATTTTGTCATTTCAAGAACACTTTGTGTAGGGGAGGCTGAATCCTGAGAGGCCTAGAGGAAACTTCCTGAGCCTGCCTCGAATTTGAAAACCTGTCTTTGGCCGGCGCCATGGCTCAATAGGCTAATCCTCCGCCTTGCGGTGCCGGCACAGGTTCTAGTCCCGGTCGAGGCGCCGGATTCTGTCCCTGTTGCTCCTCTTCCAGGCCAGATTTCTGCTGTGGCCCGGGAGTGCAGTGGAGGATGGCCCAAGTCCTTGGGCCCTGCACCCCATGGGAGACCAGGAGAAGCACCTGGCTCCTGGCTTCGGACCAGTGCGGTGCGCCGGCCATTGGAGGGTGAACCAACAGCAAATGAGGACCTTTCTCTCTGTCTCTCTCACTGTCCACTCTGCCTGTCAAAAAAAAAATAAAAATAAAATTTAAAAATAAAAAAAAAGAAAACCTGTCTTTAAGTTTCAAATCCCTGGTGGCAAACGCCCCAGTCCCAGGGCACTTTAGCCTAAGGATCTTTAAGGTGGTATAATAGGTATAATGCACCCTTTTGCATCACATCACCCCACCACTCACCCACATCCGGTCATCTGCTCTGTACCTCAGCTATATATACACCTCCCTTTTACAATAAAGTGAGATCCTGCTTCGACTGGGCTCCCCACCACTCCTGATTGTCCCCCGGGTTTGGGGAAGGCTGAGTGGCGGGTGGCCACTTCCCCTCCTCGGCCAAGGCAAGCTGCAGGTAGCCTGCCTAATTCTCCGGTGGTGGCGAGGAATAGTCACCGCAACTTTGGACATGGAATCCGTCACACAGCATGCGACCTTCAGAGGTTGATTTTGTTTTGTTCAACGTATTACCTTTGCACTCATCCAAGTTGCTGAGTTCCTTTTTATAGTGAGTAGAATAATATGGAATGATGATTTATTTGAAGGCAGAGTTACAGAGAGAAAGAGAGAAAAGAGAGAGATCCTCTATTCACTGGTTCACTCCTCAAATGGCCGCCACAGCCAGGGCCAGGTCAGGCCAAAGCCAGGAGCTGGACTCCATCCTGTCTCCCATGTGGGTGGCAAGGGACCAAGTATTAGACCATCTTCCAATGCTTTCCCAAGCATATTAGCAGGGAGCCAAATATGATGTGGAGCAGCCGTGACTGGAACCAGAGTTTCTGTAGGATTCAGCCGTCACAGGCAGCAGCATAACTCCCTGGGCTGTACTGCCCATGTGTAGGTTTTTACATTTCTCTGTAGTACGTTCCCAGAAGTATAATGTTGGCTTTGACTGGTAAGTGTATGCAAAGATAGGTTCACTTCTTTTTAAATTCTTATGCCTTTAAATATTTACTCTCATGTAATTATATTGGCTATATCCTCAAGGACAATGTTCAGCCATATTAAAGAAAGTAAGGGCCGGCGCTATGGCGAAGTGGGTAAAGCCGCTGCCTGCAGTGCTGGCATCCATATGGAAGCCAGTTCAAGTCCTGGCTACTCCACTTCCAATCTAGCTCTCTGCTATGGCCTGGGAAAAGCAGTGGAAGATGGCCCAAGTCCTTGGGCCCCTGTACCCAGGTGGGAGACCTGGAAGAAGCTCCTGGCTCCTGGCTTTGGATCAGCCCAGCTCTGGCAGTTGCAGCCATTTAGGGAGTGAGCCAGAGGATGGAAGACTCACTCTCTCTCTCTCTCTCTCTCTCTGCTTTTAAAATAAATAAATAAATCTTTAAAAAAAAATAGTGGACACCTTTGCTCTAGTGGGAACACCTCTTGTGTTTCCCTCCCTATATACCACGTGAAGGAAGTATCCATCTGCATTAGTTTCCAAGAGCTGTTGTAACAAAACACCACAAACCAGGTGGCTTCAAGAAACAGAATTTGTTCTGAGAACTGGAAGCGTGAGATTAAGTTGTTGGCAGGGCCACGCTCCCTCAGAAGCCTGCAGGGGAGAAAGTTCTCTAACCTCAGGGCACTAGTTAGACATCCCCTTGCTGGTCCCCGCATCCCTCCAGGGTCTGCCTCCACTGTCACATGGTGTCCTACCTTCGGAGCCTGCACCTTTGTGTCTGTCTTCTTTTAAGTACACTGGTCATTTTGGATTAAAGGCCCAGCCTAGCCCAGCGTGACCTCATCTTCACTAATTATATCCGCAATGATCCCATTTCCAAATAAAGCCATGCAGTGTGGATCTGGAGAAGGCTGGTGAGAGCCGACTTTTCTTGTGCATCTCAGTAATTCTGACAGCTTTGCATGGAGTCCCTGGGGATTTGTCTTTGTCTTTAAAGCCCAGAGTGTTCCTAGGACAGGTTTCAGACTTGAGATTGAATCATACAGGACGGTTTTCCAAGTTCATGTTCTGGGAGACACTTCTCTGCCGGTTGCTCATGTTTCCAAACATATGGTGAGTGAGGCACTGAGTGTCATTTGTTTTGGACTGTCTTTTCAAGAAAGATGATGTAGCAAATACTCTCTAAAGATAATGTCCCCTGGGGCTCGCTGCCGCCTGCAGTGCCGGCATCCCGTATGGGCGCCGGTTCGAGTCCCAGCTGTTCCACTTCCAATCCAGCTCTCTGCTATGGCCTGGGAAAGCAATGGAAGATGGCCCAAGTGCTTGGGCTCCTGCATGCACATAGAAGACCCAGAAGAAGCTCCTGGCTCCTGGCTTTGGATCAGCACAGCTCAGCCACTGCAGACAACTGGGGTGTGAACCAGCAGATGGAAGACCTCTCTCTTCTCTCTCTGCCTCTCCTTCTCTCTCTGTGTAACTCTTTCAAATAAATAAATAAATCTTAAAATATTAAAAAAAAGCCAATGCCTCCCTCCAGGACAAACGAAGGGTGTGTGTAGTACCCAGTCCAAGAATATGGAGCAAAGGGAAGACACTTCCTGCCTGAGCTCCGTAAGCTCGGAGCTCTTCTTCTAGAACATTGTGGGTGCAGATGTCACCCAGGCCTTTCTGCAGCACCCTGTGGTTATTGGAGCACAAGGAACCAGTACAAAAATGACAATCCTTTGGGCACTGCGATCGCTGTAGCCGAGAAGCTGTCTCTGCCCCCTGGCCCAGAAATCCCATGTTTTCTCACGGTATCTATACAACTGTAGCAAACGAACTTGTTAGCTTGTAAGTAGAAGAAAATATAAGACCCTTCGTGGTTCTTGACAATAGAATAGGCCCTTTCAGTTGTATTATTTAATTTTCTCACATTTCTGAAAATTATTCTTGAATAGAGCTTTAAATATTTGTTTTATTCCTGGATTTGATCTAATTTACTTCCAGGGTCTCCAATTACCTGTAGACTGAAACTTCTTTGTCCATCTTCCATTTCTACCCTTCTCCTTCACATTTTACTTCTTTCATGAATTCATTTTCATTATGTTGGATGTTTTGGTTGTTTTGATTCCTTTCTTTAGGGTTCCTTTCTAGGTTTTCATTGAATGCATTTCTTCCTTCACATTTTGTAATGTATTATTTATTTATGAAATTGTGCTTTTTTTCCCCTTCATTTTCTTTCCTGATTTTGGATAATTCTCATTATATTTTTTTCTCATGTTTTGTTCGTTCTGTTTCATTTTTATTTCTGGTTCTGTTTTTTTTTAAATCTCCAAAATCTTTTTTAGGTATATTTAATTCAAATTGGAACATCATGTTATTGTTCTTTTTTCTACTTTGTGGGTGTTTGCTAGGAGAGAATTTTTATAAGCTAGTAGTCTTGTATGGATTGCGTTAGATTTAGCTTTTATTTTTTCCTGTTCCCAAACACTGTTTGCACAGGGCTCACAATTTCAGAATGTGTTCTTCCATGAGTTTAGTGAAGCAGGTTTTTTGTGGGTGACGAGAACAGAGAGGGGTGGCTTCTCGTTCATTTCTCATTTCTGTAGGACTGGTACATTTCCTGTCTTACTTTCAGCATTCCCTCAGCTGCTACAGCTGCATGGGGCATCGCTCCTCTCTGCTTATCTGCCCATCTCCTAGATGCCATGGTCTCTGAGGCTGCCACTTCTATTCCTGATCATGGCGAGCACTGTGAACCACCTGTGACATGCACCTGCTGCTGGGCTTTCTCTCTGGAATTGATTTTGCGTGTGCTCTGCCCATGCCCTCTCTGCCTATTTCCATTTTCACAGATTCTCTTAAGCCTCCCCTGCTCTCCTACCCACAGATCTGTGGCAACAGCAGGAGCTCTGCTGGAATGCACACATATTTACCAACCTAGAGTGGGTATCAAGAGTGTGGCTGTCTCTGTTTCCTAGCAATGTGAGGGTGTGGATCGTAGGTGGTTTTATTTCCTCTCCCACTTGACTTAAGTGATTTTAGAGATAATGTATGTGTGGAGCCACATTCGGGTGGGACATTAATTTTTAGACCTGGAAGCTCTGCCCCTTTTTAAGTATTTTAAATTTTGCTTTACTTTCTTTTTGACTCATGAATTGTTTAGAACTGCATTCTTAAATTTCAAAATGTGTGGTTTTTTTTTTAAGATTTGTTTATTTATTTGAAAGGCAGAGTTACAGAGGGGGGGGGGAGGGGGAGAGAGAGAGAGAGAGGTCTTCCAGCTGTTGGTTCTCTCCCCAGATGGCTGCAACAGCCAGAGCTGAGCCCATCCAAAGCCAGGAGCCAGGAGTTTCCTCTGGATCTCCCACATGGGTACAGGGACCCAAGGACCTGGGCCATCCTCCGCTGCTTTTTCAGGTGCTTTAGCAAGGAGCTGGATCAGAAGTGAAGCAGCCGGGACTCAAACCAGTGCCTATATGGGATGCTGGTGCTGCAGGCCAGGCCTTTAACCCACTGTGCCACAGCGCTGGCCCCAGTGTGTGGGGTTTTAATTGCTTCTCACCTTATTGCCTGGGGATCAGATACGTGATCTTTATGTCGTTGATTCTGTGAAATACGTAGTAAACCTACTACAATAGCCTGCTTCTTAGTTAGTTTTTATAGGTAATCCTTGTGTACCTGAGACATATGTATACACTCCACTGTCTACACTCCAGGGTTCTATATATATCCAGGATTCATTCTCTCTCTCTCTCTCTCTCTCTCTCTCTCTGTCAAAATGAGCTAGTTCTTCAATCCTCACAACCATCAGAAGCAGAACTTATTTTAGGGAGAAAAGCAAGATGGGAAATATCTTATATGGGGAATAAAGAATCTATATTTCATTTGTTTATGTTACATAAACAATTCACAGGAACAAAATAAAAATTATTACATCTGATGTGAGAGTGGGGGGGTGGTAGCAAAGCAAGGATTTAAGGTAGGAGTGGGAGTGAGATTTTTCACTGTCCACTGTGTTTTTGTTTTGATTTTGAAACCATGTGATGATCTAACTTACTAAAAATAAAACTAGAAAGTTTCAAAAATTTGGGAATTATAGAAAAACCTCAGGAAAAACTAACAACCCACAAGACAGGATTGTGGTGTGGCAGGTTAAACCACCTCCTGAGACACTGCATCCCGTACCTGAGTGCCTGGGATCAAGGCTCGCCTCCGTTTCTGCTTCTGATCCAGCTTCCTGCTAAGCACAGCACAGAGGTATCAGGTGGCAGCTCAAGTACTTAGAACCTCATCACCCATGGGGGAGACCAAGGTGAAGTTCCTGGCTCCTGGCTTTGGCCTTGCCTTGTTCAGGCTGTTGCAGTCATTTGGGGACTGAGCCAGAAGACGGAAGTCTCTCTTACTCTCTCTCTCCCTCTCCTTCTGTCACTCTGCCTTTCAAATAAATAAACAAACTTTTAAAAAATCGTCCTTCATTCCAGCACTCAGTGGTAACTCTGCTAATACTTTGCATATTACTTATCAGTCTTTCCTTTTATGCATTTTTACATATACAACATTTTAATCCTATGTTACCATAAAGCAAAGCCATCTCTTGCAACTTCTGTTTTCAACTCCACAGTATACCTTGTTGTATAAATAGCCTTTTGCCACCTGCTATCTATCCATGTCCCCACTGTCCTGTCAGCTCCTTGAGGATAAAGGCTGTACCCGATCCATCTTCGTACCCCCTGCGTCTGGCACATAGAGGGACCTTGATAAGTGAGTGCCGGATACACACGCACATTAATTATTCTAAATCATCTAAGTGAATGCTTATTGTTGGGCGCTTGGGTGCTTTCCAGTCATTCTCAGTCCTCTAAATAACATTAGCACAGTCATCGGACACATAAATCACAAATCACTGAACACATCACTACTGTTTCCTTAGGCGAAATTCCTAGAAGTGGAATTACTGGCTCAATGGCTAGGAAAAACACTAAAGGTTGTTGAAATCACATCGCTAATTTGCTTTCCAAAAAGCTGTCCCAGCCTGTTCTCCCGGCAGCTGCTTAGTGTGGCTGGGTACTGATGCTCCCTGGAATTAGGAACTCTTACTCCCTATGTCGCTGCCCATTGCACGGGGTGGGGAAAGGCATCCTGTTGCCTTCGCTGACATTTCTGTAATGAGGGGGAGCAGGTTTTCAGGCTCTGTGAGATCTGTTTATTTTCTTGTTTACCAGCTGCTCACACACTTCCTGCTTTCCTTCTCTGTGTTGCCGGTCTCTTTCCATCGCTTACCTGGTCATCAGAGGCAATGTTCACCAAGGTGTAGACAAGATGTGTGCATGGGCACTGTCCGACCGGCACAGACGTGCAGAGAATGGGCTGCTGCACCTCCGACTCCAGCAGTCCCCACACGTTGGCTCTCGGGTCTGTTGCCCCGTTTCTTCCCAACACAGCACACCCAGGCACCGGTTTGTCTTGTTTTTACTGCGGCACATTTTAGGCAAATCCTAGATGTCGTAGCATTTTACCAACAAATATCCAAAGACTCTCTAAGCTGCCAGATGAGTACTCATTTAAGAAATTCATGGCTAATGGGACCCAAATCAGAGTTACTTTGATGGAATAAACTCCTCACAGTACACAGCACAGTGGGCTGACAGCCATGGTCCTGGGGAACGTAGCATCTATTTTATAGCCAAAGAGAAGAAAGGAACTCCAAACCTCCAACCACAAAGTAATGTCCAAGAAGGGGACATTTAAAAGAAAAAAAGGTGTATCTATTCATTTGAAAGTCAGAGTTACAGAGAGCAAGGAAAAGAGACAGACAGATCTTCCAACCCACTGGTTCACTCTCTAGATAGCTACAACAGCCAGCACAAGGGCCAGGCCAAAGCTGGGAGCCAGGAGCTTCCTCCAGGTCTCCCACACGGGTACAGCGGCCCAAGCATTTGGGCCATCTTCCACTACCTTTCCCAGGCCAGTAGCAGGGAGCTGGATCAGAAGTGGAGCAGCCAGGACATGAACCGGCACCCCCATGGGATGCTGGCCACACAGGCAGCAGTTCTACCTGCCACACCACAGCACCGGCCCCAGGGGAACATGCTGATTGCACGGATCTTATCCGTGCACATTGTATGGATGGACTGCATAGTCAAACGGTAGCCCATAAATATGTACAATTTCTGTTGATGAGAATGTTTACAAAGAAGAAAGCCACGGCTTACCCTCAAGATGAGGAGTGTGTCTGCAGCACTTCAGAATCCCACCCTCAACACACCTCCCCTTGTAAAGGACTCACTCTTTCTGTAAAATGCAGCACCTGTCCCTTGATGGCCCACCCAGGTGTGCTCCTGCACCATGGGTAAAGCATTGCAGCCGTGCGCTTAGGACACATGAACAGGCGAAGCTTGTCAAAGTCACCAGGACCACAGGCGAGGAGAATCACCGATCTGCATTTGCTGAGCACATAAACAACTGGTCTCCCAGGCCTGCATTTTTGCTAACTGATTACCCCCTTAATCAAACTCATAATTCAGCAGCATTAACACTGTCAAATCTTAATTCATCTTCATTAAATAATGGCTCACTTGGAGGGAGGAAGATGAGTGCATTCCCCCTCCCCTCCCTTCCAAGGGGGCTTCTTTGCCAGGAAGCCCCCACGCTCCCTCTGCAGACCCAGCTTCGGGCTGGAAGCAGAACTCTAAGTGGAGGCGCTATCTTTATCTCCTCTTTTGGAACCATTTATCCAATTTCAAAACTCAGCAGAAATCAGAATCTGAGCAGGCAGCCTCAAACATGAGGACCACGACCGGGGAGAGCAGAGGAAAGAGAGAGCGAGAGAGAGAAGAGAGAGAGAGAGAAGCAGAGATCGTGGAGGGAACATGTCTGCAAGACAGCAAAAGTACTTTTTAAAAAAGCAAATGCTTGCAAAGACGTAACTGCGGCCAGGCTGGAAGAAGAGAAGGCCACCCTAGCCCTGCGCTCCGGCCGGCCGTTCCCTGTGCTAATCCCAGTGAGAGCAACAGGAGCCGCAGGAATCCGAGCCCCCAGCCTGACTTCAGCAGCTGGCGCTGGAGGCTGGGGCTGTGGATCAGGGGAAGCTATGCTGCGTGGGTGAAGAAATACCAGCTTGTCAAAGCCCAGGATCAGCCGTGGCCGGGATCCCAAGCCTTCTCCAGAAAAGTCAAAATGCCCTTTGTGGACCCGTGCTTACATTCGGGTCAAGCTTTCGCCCTCTTCCACGCGCCCTTCACAGCTCCTGGCTGTGTGCTGCAGAGGGGGAGAGGGGGAGGGGAGCGCAGTGGGGGAGAGGGGAGACAGCCCAGCCTTTCCATAGTCTCAGGGTACATTCTTAATGGGGTATCCGTGTTGCATGTGTATGTGTGTGTCTGTGGATGCACATTTACAAGTGCGGCTGTGTGTGCATGTATGTGCACATGTCTGCATTCAGGGGTGTGTGTGTCTGTGTATGTATGTGTCTTGTGTGCATGTGTGCACTTGTGTCTGTGTGTGCAGGAGTATGTGTGTGTGTATGTGTACATGTGCCTATGTATGCATGTGTGAGCATACATCTCTGTGTGCAGGAGTGTGTGCATGTGTGTGTGTGCATTTGTTCCTATGTGCCTGTATGTGCACATGTACATGTGTGTCACATGTGCAGAAGTATGTGTGTGCATGCATGTGCTCATGTAGCTGTGTATGCATGTGTGAGCATACATCTCTGTACAGGAGTATGTGTGTGCATGTGTGTGCATTTGTTCATGTGTGTGCACATGTACGTGTGTGTCTGTGTGTGCGGAAGCATGTGTTGTATGTGTCTGTGTGTGCATCTGTGAGTATGTCTCTGCATACAGGTGTGTGTATATGCATGTGTCATGTGTGTATGCAGGATTATGTGTGCATGTATGTGTGTGTGTGTGTGTGTGCGTTAGTACCTGTGTACCCCTGAATGAATCCGTCCAGCTTTGGGAGCTCCAAGTTGCCAAGCCCCTTGTTCAAAATGAGACCTGCTGTCAAGCGGTACACAAGAAAGAGTCTGGGGGGGTTAAAATGTCCAGCCCCCCCAAAGCCAGGCCCTTGCTAGTGTGCACGGTGGCCGCGCGGTGGCCCGGTGGCGCCCGGACAGGCTTTGAAAGGCTTGAGGCCGGCACGAGGTGAGTGAAACCAGAGCTTGGCCTTTCTGTGGAAAAAGCCAGGGGAGAACACGCAGGAGACAGGCTCCCTCGCCGTGAAACGTGTTTAGAGGAGAATCTTTCGAATTAAAATAGACGCGCTCCCGAAATAATCTTGTTTTGACACATCAGAAATCTTAGGAAGAGGAAAAGGCTATCAATACACTTACCCTTTGAATCTGCTACGGCCCTTGCTATTTATAATGTATTTTTCCTCCACGGGGCTTAAAATAATCAACAGACATTAGCACGTTAACTCTTGCAATCCCCTGGTTCTTCCACAGTCTCCTGCTCTTCAGGGCCCCGGAGGACACAGTCCTGGCTCTGGCGGCTGCGGCCTCTGCTGCCCTCGCTCCTCAGAGCCCCCCAGCTTGCCTGGGCCTGCCAGAGCCTCCTGGCACTGCAGCTGGGGGGTCCTCTCTCACAGGCCCTAATGCCAGGTGGCAGGGAGCCTGCCGGAGGGAGCCGTTGGAGCATCAGCCGACAGGACCCTACTGCATGGCAGGTCCTGACCCGCTGGTGTCCCCAGGAGGCCTGTGGGAAGTCACGTCCCCACCGCAGACCCGAGATTGTTCACAAAGTAAGTCAGGGCAAAGCTTTCTCAAGAGAGGGTGAAAACGATACGTGTGTGCTAACTTTTCAAGCTCAGGAGCGCGCATGTAGAATTCATCTTTGTCAGTGTCTCTTGGAAAAGCAAAAATCTGGCAACCTGGACCGGGCGCCCTCAGGGGTCAGCGCTGGGCTGGAGCTGGGTGCCCCAGCTCCTGTGTGATCCTGGGTGGGCCCAGCGCTTGCTGGGAAGGCACTGCTGCCCCTAAGGGGCATTCCGGGTGTGACCACTGCCACGTAGGGGCAGAAGCCGACGCCTGGGCTCTGAAATCCGTGCAATTTGAGGGGCACATTTTAGGGGAAAAAGTTATAAATTTATACATCCACACTTTGGTACGAAATGAATATTTATCGAGAATGAGAAAGGAAATTACTGGCAATCACAGGTTTGATGACAAATGTCCCTGATGACAATTACAAAACACAAAATGATGAGAAACACAAAATTATCACAAAATCCAGAAACTCCATAACTTTAAAAAAATTTTAATTTTTAAAAATTTTTTAAAAAATTCCTTGCCTGCCTGACTTGCTTCCATAATGCTTTTTTTATTTTTTTTATTTGACAGGTAGAGTTATAGACAGTGAGAGAGAGACAGAGAGAAAGGTCTTCCTTCCATTGGTTTACCCTCCAAATGGCCACCACGGTTGGCGCTGTACCAATCCAAAGCCAGAAGCCAGGTGCTTCTTCCTGGTCTCCCATGTGGGTGCAGGGCCCAAGCACTTGGGCCATCCTCCACTACCCTCCTGGGCCACAGCAGAGAGCTGGACTGGAAGAGGAGCAACCAGGACTAGAACCTAGTGCCCATATGGGATGCTGGCGCCACAGACAGAGGATTAGCAAAGTGAGCCACAGCGCCCGCCCCTCCATAATGCTTTTTTGATACCGTGATTGGTTGCATAATTTTTTACTAAGTCTCTTTTTGAAAATAATTGTACGCTATTTTCTCTAGAGAGAAAAAGGAAATTTACTGCTTGCTCTAGATTAGCGGGCTGAGATTTATTTCAAACTACGACAGCTTGGATAGCTTTCTTTCGGCTTCAGCCCTCACTCTTGGTAGTATTGTATGCATTTTTAGGAGGGTTGTCAAATTTAGGAAAACCTTTATCAAGTTTCTTTCACACATGGGCGGTTGCAATGGTATTTGTGGTTTGAAAGATGGCTGCAGGCTTATGCCTGTAGCATAGGAATTCTCATCAAATCTGTTACATGCTTCCCATCAAAAAGAGATCTAGAAGGTAGTTAGAATCGTGTGTCCTGCCTGCCTGAGTTCTGAGCCTGTGTGAGTGGGTGTGTGTTGACTACGCATTGGTGAGAACTGCATCCGTGGCTTGGGATTTGACATGCCCAACAGCCAGGGGGATTAGCCCGCAGACCCCCGTAGTCTCTGTGTATTTCAGGCCTTGAATTCCTGCACTTCCCACCTCCATCTGGAGTGGGATGCCCTAGGCACCTTCCTGTCACAGTGCTGAGAGAGTTTGCACCCTGGGCCGTGAGGATGGATTTGGGAGCCATTGCTGTGCAGGAGAGGCAGTGGTGACTTATCCTTGAGAGCGATGCAGACCACAGAAATACACCCCACCACAGCCAACCCCAGCACCCCCGCCCCAGCTCAAACGCCCTTGGCAGACACCAGAACGCCCCTGGCCACTCCAAGGCCACTTGTCCAACTGACAGAGCCCAAGAGAGAACAGTACGGTTCCAGTTACGCCCTCACCTTTGCAACAGCTGCCTTGTGGGAGCACTGCTGAGGACCCTCCCACGGTCTTGAACGTGGTCTGCTGAGTGAACAGCCTGAGGTTGAAGTGTTACTGGCTTCGGTGAATCAGCCTCTGCTGGTGGATATAATAATGATATCATTCTCCTGTTGTCTTGAATGGAACATTAAGAGATTTAAAAATCTTGGGGTCGGTGCTGTGGCATAGTAAAGCCACAGCCACATAGAAAGCCGGTAAAGCTGCCGCCTGCAGTGCTGGCATCCCATATAGGTGCAGGTTCGAGACCCAGCTGCTCCACTTCCAGTCCAGCTCTCTGCTATGGCCTGGGATAGCAGTGGAAGATGGCCCAAGTCCTTGGGCTCCCGCACCTGCATGGGAGACACGGAAGAAGCTCCTGGCTTTGGATCCGCACAGCTCCATCCATTGCAGCCATCTGGGGAGTGAACCAGCGGATAGATGACCTCTCTCTCTCTCTCTCTCCCCCTCTCCCTGTGCCTCTGCCTCTCTGTAACTCTGCCTTAAAATAAATAAATAAATCTATCTATCTATCTTAAAAAAAAACCTGTAGGCATCCTGGACATTTATTTCACCCATGCCCCTTAGAATCTAAGCCAGGGAATGTGTCTTGACTACAGCACTACTTGTAGTGGCTGTAAGTTATTGTCATGACTTATTTCATTAAGAATAATCTTCTGGAGTTTTCTCATATGGAGGAAATGCATTGGAGACAAGACCATTGCCTGCCAGGTATGCCACACCTATAGAAAAATGGGGGAGGTCTTCTGGGCCAGTGGGAGGCACTTGTTATAAAGAGAGAGGGAGGAGGAGGAGTTGTTCTGGGGTTGTTGGGGCCAGCTAAATTAGGCCCTGCTAAACCATCCTTAGCCTGAAGCTCTTTCCACCAGTTCAGAGCCTCAGTTTTAAGGTGGTTCTGCCATCACTTCTCACACCTGGTGAATTAAAACATAGCCAGCCTTCCCATGGGTCTCACCTAGTGTATCAGCTATGTATCAGCTATGACGTCAGCTATGATGTCAGCTTTGACTGGCAGCAGCTGCCCTTTGTTGGCTGTGCTCCATGGGTGGCCTGGATGGGCTCCGCCTCACGCTACACAGAGTAGGCTGCATTTCTCATGCTTCTTGGGACCAGGGGACTGGTCACCTGTTTTTCCCAAGGTAATGGCAGGGGTACAAGATGGGGAACAGAAACCTGCGAGGACCCCTAAGACTTGCAGCTTGGGACTAGCACACTCTGGCACTCACTGTCTGCCACTGGCAGAGGACACTCACGTGACCAGTTTCAAAGTGAAAGGTGGGATTGCACTCCGCTCAGCAGGAAGCTACGGCGAGGATGTGGATGTAGGGAGGGTGGAACGTGGGGGCAAGAATGCAGTCTACCTGCGTACTTCAGGAGGGGCTCTGAGGACAGACAAGGAAAACCAGCAGCCCGCTGTGGGCGTGAGGGAACTGGGCGTGCCACAGACAACACAGCTTCACTGGGGCGTTCAGCAGGGCCGACGTGGACAACCGATGATTGATTGTTGAACCCCTGTGCCCGATGGATGGATGTCCGTCAGGAAGAGGTTTGCAGTGCCATACCATCAGCTTCTGCTTTGTCCCCCTGTTTCTATTCGCATGGAGGATGTAGGCATTGGGATCAGGTTTTATCAGATTTGCAGATGATACGCAGCTAAAGCAGCATGGCCAGATCCCATGGATGGCAACATCATTCAACTTGGTGTCAACAGGCTGGATTTATGGGCCCCAAACAACAGGGATGAATACATGAAGAACTGCGCACCTACTACGTGCCAGACACACACTTTATTTGATCCCTGCAACAACACTCGGAAACAATGTTATATTCTTATTTTCTCATTAGAAAAAAAATCCTAGAAAAGAAAACAACAAACCATATCCTGATAAAGCATAACAAAGGAAATAAAATGAGAATGTAAATTAATAAAGCATAAAATAGAGAAATAATAAAGAAAATTTTAAAAGCCAATGTTGGTTGTTTAAAAAGGTCAAAAAAAACCTAAAAATCATTGGTTGGATTAATGAATTAATAAGAAAATATTCAAATTATTAAATCAGAAATGAAACAGAAGACACCATTACCAACCTTACAAAAGTAAAAAGAATTATAAAGGAATCATGTAAAAACAATATGTCAACAATCAGATAACTTAAGTTGAAATGAACAAATCCAAAGAAAAGCACACATTACCAAGATTCACTCAAGAAGAAATAGAAAGTATGAGCAGGCTTATATCAAGTAAGGAGATAAAATTAGCAATCTAAAAGCTTCCCATTAAAAATGTGCCCAAGCCCAGAGGAATTCACTGGTGAATTCTATCAAACATTCAAAGAAGAGTTAATACCAAATCCTTCAAGAGCTTTCAAAAATTAGAAAAGGAGGAAACACTTTACAATTCATTTTATGAAGCCGGAGTTTCCTTGCTATCAAACCCAGACGAAAACATCACAAGGGCAAAAAACCCAGCATAACAATAGCCACCATGGAGGTACATGCAGAAACCCTCAACAAAATTCCAGCAAACCAAATGCAACAACATCAAATAAAATGATATATTATACATGCATGGAATTTGTTCTGCAGGTTCAAGGGTAAACATCAAAAATTAAATTAATGTAATACACCATATAAATAGAATAAAGGACAGAAGCCATAAGATTATTTCAATAAATGCAAAAAAAGTATTTAATTCATACCATTTCATGATTTAAAAAAAAAAAACACTCAACAAACTAGAGGTAGAGGGGACGTCCTCAGTCTGATAAAATAATTCCATGAATACACAGCAGACTGATAGAATGGCAGATGTCCTAAACAGCACTCTGGCCTCAGAATCAGCCCTTAAGGCATTTGGATCTGGCTAAGAAGCCCATGAGAGCATTTCAGGCATGGAAAACCAAGACACTGTGGCAAAAAAAAAAAAATGACCTACATGGAACATCTCTGTGAGTGAGATCCCAGTGGAAAGAAGGGCCATCAAAGAAGGAAGTACCTTTCTCTGAAGGGAGGAGAGAACTTCCACTTTGATTATGGCCTTGGCTAGATAAGGTCGGAGTTTGTGAACTCAAGAGGCTTCCATAGTCTTGGCAGCTCATGACAAGAGCCTCGGGTGATTACTGACGTCATAAATAAGAGTGTCAATTGTTAAATCAACAACGGGAGTCACTGTGCACTTACTCCCCATGTAGGATCTCTGTTCTTAATATGTTGTATTATGAGAATTAATGGTAAAACTAGTATTCAAACAGTACTTTATACTTTGTGTGTCTATGTGGGTACAAACTATTGAAATTTTTACTCAGTATAGAGTTGGTCTTCTGTATATAAAGATAATTAAAATGAATCTTAATGAAGAATAGGATGGGAGAGGGAGTAGGAAATGGGATGGTTTGGAGGTAGGAGGGTGGTTATGGGAGGAAGAACCACTATAATCCAAAAGTTGTACTTTCGAACTTTTTATTTATTAAATAAAAGTTTTCTATAAAAAAAATAATTCCATGGGCTGGCGCCGCGGCTCACTAGGCTAATCCTCCGCCTTGCGGCGCCAGCACACAGGGTTCTAGTCCCGGTCGGGGCACCGGATTCTGTCCCGGTTGCCCCTCTTCCAGGCCAGCTCTCTGCTGTGGCCAGGGAGTGCAGTGGAGGATGGCCCAAGTACTTGGGCCCTGCACCCACATGGGAGACCAGGATAAGTACCTGGCTCCTGCCATCGGATCAGCGCGGTGCGCCAGCCGCAGCGCACCGGCCGCAGCAGCCATTGGAAGGTGGACCAGCGGCAAAGGAAGACCTTTCTCTCTGTCTCTCTCTCTCACTGTCCACTCTGTCTGTCAAAAAAAAATTCCATGAAAAACTAAACAACTAGAAACCGAAACGCTTCTTTCCAAAGATCACAAACAAGATAAGGAAGTCTGTTCTCACCTCTTCTGAACTTGTCCTTGTTGGTGCCATTAGTTAAAAGAAAGAAAGAACAGCCATCATGATTGGGAAGGCAGAAGTAAAACTCTATTTGAAGATGACATGATTCTGCATATAGAAATCCTGAGAAATCCACTGAAATTCTATTAGAACTAATATTTTCAGCAATACATCAGTTCAATATACCAAAGGTCAATATACCAAAACTGACTGTAATTTTATACTAGCAATAACACTTCAAAGTTGGAGTTAAGAAAACAATTCCAGTGGCAGGCATTTAGAACAGTGGTAAAAATACTGCTTAGAATGCCCACATCCAATACTGGAGTGGCTGATTCCAGTCCTGGCTTCTTCACATTCCATCTAGCTCCCTAATAGCGTGCATCCTGAGATGCAGTCATGATGACCCAAATATTGAGTCTCCATCACCCACTTAAGAGGCCCAGATTGAGATCCAGGTTCCTGGCACTGGCTTGGCCAGGCCCCGGCTGTTGTGAGCATTTGATGAGTAAACCAGCAGATAGAATCTCTCTCTCTCTCTCTCTCTCTCCTTTCTCTACCTCTATCTCTATCTCTCTCTCTCTCACCCACTCTACACTTTGAATAAATAAGTAAAAAGAAAAAAAGAAAAGAATTCCATTTATAATATCATCTAAAAGAACAAACACTTAGGTATACAATTCACAAAACAAATGCAACATTTGCATGGCTTATATGCTGAAATTTACAAATTGTTGTTGAAATAAATTAAGGAAGATCTAAAAACATGAGAAGACATATCACATTTACTGACAATATTTTTAAGGTGGGAATGTTCCCTAAATTAATCTATACATTCAATGAAATCTCTATCAAAATTTCAGCTGCGACCATTTTCTTTGAGGAATTTAAGAGCAGGTTCAAACATTCTTGCAGAAATTTTAGAGACCGAGAATAGTCAAAACAGTCTTGAAAAAGAGGCACACACTTGGAAGACCCACACTTTCCAATTTCAGAAGTTACTACAATATGTGGTACTGGCATAAGGACAGATGTATAGATCAGAATATGGAAATAAATTCTTGCATTGATGGTCCATCAGTTTTTTAAAGATTTATTTATTTAGATCTACAGAAAGAGGGAGAAATCAATGGAGAGAGAGAGACAAAGAATTTATTTACTCTCAGAGGGAGATCTTCTATCTGCTGGTTCACTCCCCAAATGGTCACAATGACCAGGGCTGGGCCAGGCCAAAGCCAGGAGCCTAGAACCCCATCCAGGTCTCCCACATGGGTGCAGGGGCCCAAGGACATAGACCATATTCTGCTGCTTTCCCAGATCCAGCAGGGAGCTGGATCAGAAGTGGAATTGAAACGGCACCCATATGAGATGTTGACTACATGGGTTGTGTCTTAACTCGCTGAGTCATGGCATCAGTCCCGATTAATTTTTAACAAAGGTGCCAATAACACCAATGGGGAAAGAACAATTGGTTCTGGGACAACTGGATTTCTGCATGTAAAAGGATAAAATTGAACCCTCAGCTCACACCCCTAGCTCACAAAATTAACTCAAAATGGATCAATGACGATAAAATCAATGACGATAAAGCTCTTAGAAGAAAACATAGCAATAAAATTTCATTACTCAAGATTTGGCAATGAACTCTTACAGATGCTACCAAAGCATGAGCAATGAAAGAAACAACGGACTTAATCAAAAGTAAAAACTTCCATGCTTCAAATGACATCATCACGAAAGTGAAAAGCTAACCCACAGAATGGGAGAAAATATTTGCAAACCATACAGCTGATAAGGGAATTGTGTCTATAATCAGTAAAGAATTTGTATAACTCAGTGATAAAAAGACAGACTACTCAATTTAAAAATGGGCAAAACATTTGAATAGATGTTTCTCAAGAAATATGCACAATGCAAATGGGCACATGAAAAGGTGCTCAGCTTGATTAAATATTAGGGAAATTCACATCAGGACCACAGTGAGATCCCACTTCACAGCTGCCACACAAAATCAGTCTTAGAAACGATAGTTGTGTTTGTGAAGAAGTGAACACATTGAAACCCTTAGACACTGCTCGTGGGAGTGTAAAATGCTGCAACCGCTTTGGAAAACAACACGGTAGTTCCTTTAAAAAGTAAATGTAGAGTTAGCACATGACTCAGTAACTCCACCCCTGGGTGAATATCCAAGAGAAATGCAAACAGACACCCATAAACACCTATCAACAACTGTTCAAAGAAGCGTTATGCATAAGAACCAAAAAGTGAGAGTCCCTCAGTTGATGAGTGGGTAAACAGAACGAGTTCCACGCGGACAAGGGACAGTACCTGGCAGCGACAGGGAGATGGAGCCCTGTCGCCCGGTGGGTCTTGAAAGCAACCCGCCCAGTGGAAAGAGTCCGCTGTGAGACCCCAACCACACAGCTCCCTTTATATGAAACGTCCAGACTGGTCACCCACAGAGACACAAAACGGGGACAGGGACTGCGGAGGGCTAGCAGAGGAGTGAGAACGGAACACTAAATAGACACAGGGTTCTTATTAAAGGGGACAAGAGTTGTTCAGAGTTAGATTGAGGTGCTGGTGGCACAACCCTGCAGATGTGCTAGAAAACAATGAATTGGGGCCGGCGCCATGGCTCACTTGGTTAATCCTCCGCCTGCGGTGCCGGCATCCCATATGGGCACTGGGTTCTAGTCCCAGTTGCTTCTCTTCCAGTTCAGCTCTCTGCTGTGGCCCGGGAGTGCAGTGGAGGATGGCCCAAGTGCTTGGGCCCTGCACCCGCATGGGAGACCAGGAGGAAGCTCCTGGCTTCTGGCTTCAGATCGGCACAGCACCGGCCGTGGCGGCCATTTGGGGAGTGAAACACTGGGAGGAAGACCTTTCTCTCTGTCTCTCTCTCTCACTGTCTGTAACTCTACCGGTCAAATAAAAAAAAAAAAGAAAACCATGAATTGTACATTTCAGTGGGTGAATGATGTCGTATGTGATTTATGCCTCAATAAAACCCTTTTTAAAAACTGGTTGTGCAAGGAGGAAACAGAGCTATCTGCAAGGAAAACGCTTCTCCTATCTGATTTACCACATGCACACACCAAAAATGCAGATTGTGATTCTCAGTCTGGGATGGAACCTAAGACTCTGCATTTCTAACAAACTGCCTGAACCGTGGACTGCAACTTGAGAAGCCAGGCCCAGTGGGGAAAGCCAGGATTCGAGTTTGTGTGATAATGGACCTCAAAATGATTGGTTAAGTGTAGGTCCAGTTTCTCAACAACTGTTAACAGGAAAACCATGTGCTAGGTGATCCTAATCACAATGTGTGTAGAGTTTTCCACAGCCATGGAAACTATGAGCGGAATCCCATTGAATTGGCAGAGTGGCCATCCCAGGGGGGCAGGGGCAGCCTGTGAGCTCCCACCCCGTCAGACCTGGGAAATCCAAGGCTCAGAAGCAGGTGCCACATTAAGAGAAGCAATGGGCGGGTGGGGGTGGGCAGAGATGTTCTTCTAGAACATGGTAATCTGCCTGGCAGAGACTTGAACAGGGAAAACGATTGGTGATGCTTATACTCAAGAAGTGACGACGTGGGCCAGTGAACAAGCCCTTAGGGGAAGGCTGTCCCACGAGGAGAGGGCTGCTTGCCACATGACCCAGAGGACGGAACAAAGACTGAGAAGGGAACATCGTAAGGCTGTCTTGCCAACAAACAAAAAGTAATAAAAGTCTAATCACATTAGTCTCCTCCGTCATTCACAACTCAGAAGCCAAACACAAATTGGCCAAGTGGAGAGTGTACTCACACGGCACAGAAGTCCAGAGAAAGAATTCGGCAGTCACTCGCCTTTCCTCGCTCTTTTCCTCTGTGTGGGCTTCCTCTCCAGGTGCCTTCTCCTGACATGATAGCAAGGCTCAGCGCCATCTACTGAACCACCAGGAGAAGGAACGCAGCTTCCCCCCGGGGCTCCAACCCAAGTCCCAGGGGTGATTTCATCAGCTGGAGTCACAGGCCCATTCTTCAAAAAAAAAGATTTATTTTGAAAGGCAGAATGATTGAGATAGAGGGAGAGACAGAGAGAGAGATGTATCTTCCATCCAGCAGGGGCTGGGCCAGGCTGAAACCAGGAGCCTGGAACTCCATCCAGGTCTCCCCCATTTGTGGCAGGGGCCAAAACACTTGGCCCATCTTCCATTACCTTCCCAGGAGCATTAGCAGGGAGCTGGATCAGAAGTGGTGCAGCCAGGGGCTGGCTCTGTGGCATACCAGGTTAAGCCATCACCTGCAGCACTGGCATCCCCATTTGGATGCTGATTTGAGTCTTGGCTGCTCCACTTGTGATCCAGCTCTCTGCTAATGGCTTGGGAAAGCAGCAGAAGATGGTCCAAGTCCTTGGGCCCCTGTCACTGATGTGGGAGGCCTGAAAGAAGTCCCTGGGTCTTGATTTTGGCCTGGCCCAGCCCTGTGTTCTTTCCAGGAGAGAAGTGTATTAGTGAGCCGCTAGATTTCTAGAAACTGTCCAGGAATGGAAGAGGCCCCTTTCGGAGAAAACAGGAAGTGGGTTCCCCATCCCTGGAGGCACCCAAGCAGAGGCTAAGTGGCCAGCATCACCCCTGCCCAGCAGGGAGCAGGGGATGAGAGTCACATTTTAGACCAGCTTCTCTCTTCTAAGGACGATCCTGCGTCGTCTTCATTTTTCCACTCAAGCACTCGTTTCTGTCTCAAAATACATTGCAGCCTGAGGGAGCCGTGTGATTCCCATTCCTCTAATTGGAAACAGACCTATTTCCTTCCGTCTTCCCTCTGGAATCAGCTTGTGGCCCGGATGTGTGCACATCCCATGTCAGTGGCCTTGGCCTGTGTCTCTGCCCTCATTAAACATTCCCGCTCCCAGGAGACGTGGGAATGGGGCTCCAGCAGGGCGCAGTCATCTCGTCTATATTGCTGATGGGTAAATGGCTCCTTACCTGAGGCAAGGTATTTTGTTTTGCCAGAAAAAAAGGGTAACATGAAGAAGGTGGAAGGCAGGGGTGTGTGTGTGTGTGTGTGTGTGTGTGGCACCTGTCCACATGTGCATCCATGTGTGTGAGCCTGTGTGTGTAGTACTTGTCCATACGTGCATCCATGTGTGTGAACATGTTGTAGCATCTATCCACACATGCATCCATGTGTGTGAGCCTGTGTGTAGCACCTGTCCACACATGCATCCATGTGTGTGAGCCTGTGTGTAGCACCTGTCCAAACATGCATCCATGTGTATGAGCCTGTGTGTGCAGCACCTGTCCAAACATGCATCCATGTGTATGAGCCTGTGTGTGTAGTACCTGCCCATATGTGCATCCATGTGTGTGAACATGTTGTAGCATCTGTCCACACATGTATCCATGTGTGTGAGCCTGTGTGTATAGCACCTGTCCACACATGCATCTATGTGTGTGAATGTGTGCAGCATCTGTCCACATGTGCATCCATGTGTGTGAGACTGTGTGTTTATAGCACCTGTCCACACGTGCATCCATGTATGTGTGTAGCATCTGTCCACACGTGCATCAATGTATGTGTGTAGCACCTGTCCACACGTGCATCAATGTGTGTGAGCAACAAGAGTTCACACAGCCTCATCTGATCCCTGCCATCGCGCAGCTGGCTCAGCCGGTGGCCACACAGCAGAGTCTTCCCACTCACTACCAACCACCTGCCTCTCACTGTCCCAGTCCCATATTCCACAATAAGAATCTCGTGGAACCAACCCCAGACAGCACGCAAACCCAGTCTCAGTTTCCATCCCCTTTCCAGGTGCCGTGGCCAGGAGGGAAGGAGTGAGGGGTGGCACGCGTGTGGCAGTGGGAACATCCTCCAGTCCGTCTATGGCCAGCGCCTCAGGAACGCAGTACTCACCTAACCGGTGCCCCGAATTTGCCGTGTGCCTCCCTCCCTTTGAGAAGGGTCAGACTCCCTCCACAGTGTTCTCCCAGTCAGTAACCAACCACCTTCACGAGCGTAAAGTGATCAAGCCGTCAGGGGAACACAGAATTGCTGCCTGTTCAGTGGCAGCCGGGAGGCTGCTGTGCAAGGCTCTGAAGGCAACAGCAGGAGTGCCCCAAAGAAAGTGTCACTGACAGCAAAGCACGCGTGTCCTCGGCACCCCTGGCCCGTGGGAGGGGAGCTGCCCATGTCCATCTCATGGTCTACCCAGTGAGGCTGCATGTACAGAAGCCTGGGCAAACCCTGGGAAGTCCAAGTTATGCACATGAGTCCCCATTGTATCCCCAACTCACAGATTGATCCCCCCTCCTCAAATCTTCCATCCACTTCCCAGCCGGATTTCTGGAAGATTTCCTGGGGAAGGGGCCATATCTAGATCCTAAAGACTCAGGAAGAGCCAGACCAGGAAGTGACACAGTCAGCTCTGAGCTCCTTCCCAAGAAAGAGACTAAAAACCCCCGGCAGTGTGAGTGCCAGAGCTCACCCGCCCTAGCCTGAAGGGCTGGATGAGAGTCCAGGCACTGCGAGGGAACCGGACACGGTAACGGATGGAATCTTATAAAACAGAGCCAAATCGACCAGTCAGCAAATGAGAGCGTGGCCACCCAGACTGAAACTGATTTAAAGGCACATAAATTAAGTCCCTCGTAAATGTAGAGGAAGGCAGGAATCTGGGGAGACTATGATGCTGCGTTCCTGGACTTGATGCTATTTATTATAGGGGATTAATAGTAATAAAAATAACCTCCCCTGGTAAAGCCTTTGAAAGTATCTACATTGTAAAGCATGAGTCTATAAATAAGAGTTGGTCTTGGGGGCTTAACTGAACATATCACAGAGAGGACAGTACTTTAATTGAATATAAGATGATGATACCTTGGTGTGGCCGTGTCTAGTCACAGAGGGAGACCTTGCACCGACTTGCATGGCATTGGGCCTCAGCATACAAAGGGTTTGCAGTAGCTCGAGCTCAGCACTCAGGGGCACTTGTTTGGTGCCAGGCACAAGTATGAGCTCCAGACCAGCAGCATAGAAGGAAGTCCCACTGATTACGGTCATCTTACAGATGAGGAGCCCGTTCCAGGAGAGGATGAGCTGCACCAGGTCACTCGCCAAATGCACCTGCTGATAAGCTGGGGTTCCAGAGCTGAAGCTCTAACCAGGAGACTCCACCACCTTAATACCCATGCCCCGCCTCTAGCACTGACCGTGTGCCCCAGGACCAGGGAGTTAGGGTTAGGGTTAGGGTTAGGGTTAGGGTTAGGGTTAGACTCCCTGGATGAAGTCTGCACCTGGCTTGGACCCCTGTGCCCAAGCACCTGCTTTGGTCATAAGCAGGCCATAAGGGATGGTTGGCTTACTCACCTCCAAGGACACTCAGTGAGGAAGACTCTTGGCACAAGAAAACAATCAATGTAGTTACACAAGAAACATCCATCACCTCATCTAGCAAGGAACCCTAGGGGGGTGTCTGTGCAATGCACAGATAAGAAGGGGAAAGGGCTGCTTCTTCCCATGCGTCTCCCGTGTGAGAGCGAGGGAGACCTTGCGAGCAGATCTCCGCCATCATTCCTTGGCTGACGTGTGACTAAGTGACACGTCCATTCCTGCACCCATTGCTGGGAAAGGGAAATGGATTGATTTGGTCACCTTAGCCTGGTTGGCAGGTGCCACTGAATTACAAGGTGGATGTATGAACACAACCATAACTGGGCCTGAGCCCATCTGGAAGAGGAAGGAATGGCTGGACCAGCTCCTGCCCCTCGCACCCATGCTGGGACTTTGGGGTAGGGGACAGTGGCACACCCACATTTGTTGAGACTTCTGTATAGTTTGTTCTGGAAGTTTCTCCAGACTGATGCTGCCCTGTTGCACAGACAGAATGGGGGAGGACTTTACTGCACAGATGAAACCAGACACACTCTAGACAGGAGAAGACTGAGGCTGCCAGTTGGGGATAGAGGGGGGGATCACTGCCCTCTCCTGGTCGCAGTGGCTCCCAGGTGGCCAGGTTTGTGTCCGGGCAGCAAACTGGAGGGACATCCTCTGGGTTTGATATGAGTTCCTCCCAGAAAACAGCCTGGCCTCCCTCCAGCGAAGCCCCCAGTCACCAAACACCACCCAGCCCAGAGCGCCGGCTCTCACAGGTGAGCCACGGTGAGGGTGGGCAGAAGGGCAAGACCCAAGACCAGATAGAATAACCAGGAAGAAACTGAAGGCGGGAAGGAAAGAGAACCCAGAGGGAAGCAGAGCACCCAGCGGGAGCAAACGCCAACAAGCAAAACAAGCAGAGGAAAGAGTTCCCACACAAACAAGAGCACAGGGTTGTTTGGGAAAGGAGAAAAGAGTGTGATCTTTATGAAATGCATAAAATAATTGAAAATTTTAAATTAATAAACAAAATATAAAGTTAAGAAACAATGTTTTTAAGAAAGATGAAAACTGGAGAGAACAAATAAGAAATCAATTAACTCAGGACTTCCGAAACGCAACAGCAAGAATCCCAGGAAGAGAGACCAGAGAGCGGGGAAGAAACCATGACAGAAAGAACCTGAGATACCTCGAGGACCGAGGACGAGAATTTGGAGATCTAAAGGGCTCTGTCAGTGCCCAAGAGGGTGCTGGGTAAAAAGAGAAGCCCACCCTCACCAGCACCAGGGTGAAGTTAAGTTTCCAAGCAGAAACCAACGGTAACAGGTGAGTGAACAGAGATGAGAATGGCGTCAGACCTCGCTAGATGGAAGCTTCTGGCACTCGGAAGACATTGGTGCAATGTCCTCAACACCACGAGGAAAGATGATGAGGAGACAGGAGTTTCACAGTCACGTTGCTGATCAGGTGCCAGTAAGACGCCTTGGAACGTTCAGGGTCTCCAGTCCCTTTCTTAGGAAGCCATAGGTGGCATGAGTCGCCCGACAAGGGAAGCATCTAAGGAGAAAGAAACACAGAGGCTCTGTGCTGTGAAGCGAGGTCTGGGATGACAAGTCCCAGGTGCACCGAAGGCCTGCAGGGAAATCAGGAATGCTGGGAGGAGGGCAGAGGGGGTGAACCCAGCAGACTGTGGACCTGACAGGTGCTGTTCATGTTTGCAAAGGGAGAGCGGGGAAAGTCAACGCCAGAGACACGACGTGGAAGCAGTTATCCCCACTCCCCAGCCCTCCAGGAAAGCACTAGGGAATGAGTTGCTGAAGGTGGGAAGGAATCCTAGGACAGCAGGCTGCTTGGTGTCAGTTGTGTTTATAGCCGTACAACTGTAAACACTGAATATTTATTTAAGCAAATCTTGTGAGATATGCAGATTGGGAGGGAGGGGCAAAGTAGAAGAGTGTGTGAGTGTGTGTGTGAGTGTGTGTGAGTTGTGTGTGAGCATGTGTGAGTGTGTGTGTGAATTGTGTGGGTGAGTGTGTGTGTGTGTGAGTATGTATATGCATTAGTCCAGTTTCTGATGCTGATAACACAATAGCATAGACTGCGTGAGCTATAAAGGGACCTCTTTAGGCCCGTGGGTCTGGAGATGCGTGGCTGGGGGGCCCTGTCTGGTGTGGTCTTCTGCAGCACAGAGCCACCAGGGCCGGAGACAGAGCAGGTGTGGCCGTCTGTGTCTCTCCCGCTGCTTCTGAAGCCGTCTGGTGCTGCCTGTGGGGCCTCGGCAGAGACGACCTTACCCAATCCTCGCCGCCTCCCCAGGGCCCCGTCTCTGCACAATGTTTGAGCCTGATTCAGGTTCCACCTGCTTAGTCCCTTACAATGGGGATTGAACTTGAATGTGCCAGAGACAAGCCAGATTCAAACCAGAGCTGTGTGTGTGTGCGCGCACACGTGTGTGTGTGTGCATGTGTGTAGATAAGGGCTAAATCCCAATATTGACATAAACATTCAAACTGGAAATTAAGAAACTGAGGATCAATCACACCATGTAGGAACTGAGGCAAATGGAGGAAAATGGGAGGGGGCTCTCAAAGGCGTGGTCCCTGTGGTGGCAAGGATGATAAGCAGGTGCCTGTCCAGCATAAGCCAAAGCTGAACCACACTATTCAAACTGTTCAGTTGTGCCTGTATCATTTTTGTAAAAATACATTTTTTTGAAGTTAGAAACGACATTCACTTGGTTGTGAGAGATTTCCCCCAGAGCCAGCGGAATCTCTTGCAATGAGCTTGTGGATCACGGGACTGGTGAGGGTTCTGGCTGGAAACAGCTGTGTGCTCACCTCGGCAGCTGCAGAACAAATGACCCAACTGCTTTTCTGGTTGGCCTTGAACTTCCACTGTGGCCTTCCTAGATGCCTGAGACCAACCGGCAGCAGGGACCGTGCCCCAGGTCTGAGGTCTTGTGAGATCCTTCATGGGACTTAGAAACAGCCCTGAGCTTTCAGACTGCCATCGAAGATGCTGGCAGGCAGAACTGTGGAGTCGGGTCCCCTCTGCTGGGGACTAAACACTGTTTCCCTTCTCCCGCCCCACGGGAAAGCCAGTGAGTGGAGAATGACTCGGTCTTCAGATCTGTGCCCAGTCCCAACTGGCAGCAGGATAATCACAGATTATTTTTTTCTCTGCCATCTGCTGACCACCGTCATATTCCAATGTCAGGTGCATTCTAAATATCTCACTTTTCTTAATCGAGACTTCGGGTGGCTCACCCGCAACCACACAGGTAGTAACTGCTAACTCAGCCCTGCTGGCCCCAGCCTCTGGGTTCTTGCCATTATTCCAGGCTGTCTATAAACAGGAAAGGACGTCTCTTATTCCCCAGGGGGATGCGACTTCTCACTGGGAGGATATTTATAAACAAGCACTGAACTCCACAAATGTCTGTTTGTTAATTCAAAACTGGTTCATGCAAGGCCTGTGTTTGGTGCCTTCCCTGTCCAATTTTGAACTGGCAAGTGCAAGTCTGATGTGGGCGGAAGCCGCCATCAGGACAAATAACTACCCTCTCTGCCCCCCGCCCCCAGCACGTCTCGCATGCTTGCGAATGTGCCCCATGAGCCTCCCTGTGATCACAGAGTGGCAACATTCCCCCCCACTTCCATCCCTTATTCTCCAGGGCGATCCCGGGGCTATCTCCCAGCACCCCAGTGTCCAGAGGACAGCCGCCCTTACCACGCATCCGTGTCACCATGGCAACAGGTCAGGCCTCAGAGTCTTGACGTTGCCAAAATGAGGTTATAGCACCCGGAGCCCAGCAAGACTGAAGCCACACTGCGTTCTGTGCCTAAAGGGAGAAAGCGTTCCCCTTCCTCCATCCTGCCCCTGGGAAGCCCTGGTGCCAAGCAGGGCTGCTCCTGCTCCCATGGCCTGGCAAGGTCTCCACTGAAGCTTGCGTCCGGCTGCACCCTGGGTCTTCCGCGTGAGTGACAACGCTTACCAAGACGGAGGTTTCAGTCCTGCCCAGCTTCCTCTTCTAAGAGGCTCCTTAATCACTCGTGAAAAGAATCCACCCAGCAGATGATCTCTCCACACCGGCGTGGCTGGTGCCTACAAAGAGATGGCATCCTCAGTACAGATACACACGTGCGCGTGAGCACACACACACACACACACACACTCTACCTCCCCCACCCCAGGGTGGAGCATCCTGCCTGGCCGTCTCTCCACAGTCAAGGCCCAACATTCTCCAACCTTGTCGCTTGGGGATAGAAAGGGACAGGACGGCCTGGGACTCCTCTGATGCTCCCTTTTGCAACATCTCAAGGAAAAGGCCCTGGAATTCCAAGGGCTGCAACTCTTTAGTAGCTGATGGCTGTGTAGCAGAACATAAACCATGGTGGTCATTGGCCCAGGCAGTTAAGACACAAATTGGGGTGCCTGGGTGTGAGACCAGGCTCTGCTTCATTTTCCAGCTTCCTGCTAATGTGCACCTGCGAGGTAGCAAATGATGGCCCAAGTATCCGGTCCCTGCCACCCATGTTGGGAGATCCAGGTTGAGTTCTGGGCTCCTGGCTTCAGCCTGGCCAAACTCTGTATGTGATAGGCGTGTGCGGAGTGAGCCTCACATGGGAGGTGGAAGATCTCTCTGTGTATGTATCTTTCAAATAAATAAAAATAGCATAAAAACAGCAAGGCATTCTGGGAGGCAGAGGTATGATATGGGAGAGAGCAGCCAGAGCTGTGCTATGAGGGGGTAGAAGGTCCAAACTTCTCAGCCAGTGAGACCCTTCAGAACGGAGAGCTCCCAGGGTCTCTGCAAATCTGGAGAGGACGGACCGACAGGACCTCTGCCACAGCTCTGTCAGACAGAGCCTATAAACCCCCAGACTTCTTACTCCCCCTGTGACCCATCAAGATAATGAACTACCCTTCCCCTGCACCCGCAACCCAATCCCCTGGGACCCTGTCTCCATCAGGTTAAGTTTTATTGTTGTTGGGAACCCTTGACAAATTAATTAATCGGATGCATTAATCTCTAATAAAAGATTAATGCAAGGGTGGTAAATGGATTTCATTTCTGCTGCCAACTGTGATTGGTTGGGGCTACCTAGAGTACTCCTTTGAGAAGAACATGGCCAGGGCTTAGCTCAGCAAACAGAGTGCCAGGGTTTATTCGCAATGTCTGCCCTGAGCCCCTTAGGAGCAGAAGCATTGCAGGTGCTGCTTGCTTGGCATCCTGTGATGAGCTGTGTTCACATCCTGCTCTGGGTACATCTTTAAATTCAGCATTGACCCTTAGGGGAAGGAAGGCTTGTCCCAGCCAACGAAGCATCCTGAGCCCTTCAGCTACATGGAGCAGGTGGACCCCACCAGCCCTGGTGGGGACAGCCCTTCTTCACATGGCTAGGAGGGCTGGGCCTTGCCAGCAGCACCTCAGGGGCCCTGAGCAGTGCTCACACCCAGAGTGAGAAGGCCGCTGAGCAGCCATCATTTCCGGTTCATCTCAGCGGGCATCGTTCACTTGTGTCCTTCGAGGAAAGGAAACGGATGAAAGCATACAGCTCTCTCTTCCCGGCCAGGAATGCACTTACCCTGCTAGAGAAGAGAGGCCTGCACGGCTAGCATCACCGCGGTGCCACCCAACAGCCATTGCAAACAGTACCCTCTCTCTACAGGTGGGGGAGAGCAAGAGCGGAAGCAATGGCGTTAACTACACGTGGAACTGATTCCGCTCAGTTAAAGGACGATCTCCAAGCCCAGGAGGAAAGAGAAGCAGGCATATAATTGCTTTTGTTAATCTCGCTACCTGCGCTGCCCACGCATTTGGGAGAGGCCAGCCCTCTGACCATAGCCGCTTTGGCTCCTGGTGGCCTGAGTCTTCCTTGCTCATTCGCCCACGCCAGGCAGGGCTATCCTGCCTCTGAGCTCCTGGAAATGCCTCTGCCTATCTCAACCATCGCACTTACCATGCAGCACGGTGCTCACCTACCCTGCTTGTGCCTGGGTCCTGAGAGGCCTCCATGCTTTTTAAGGCAGAGACTGTTGCGGTCTTGGCACGATAGCACAGGGCCTGGGGGGAGGGGGTAAGCACACAATAGACTTCGTCGAGTGAATAATGGGATTTAAGACGATAGTGGTTGAATAGGGCACCCCAAAAAGACACAGTCAAGTCCTAAATCCTGCACTTGTGACTTTGACTTTCCTTAGAAAGGGAATCTTTATAGGTATACGTGAGTTAAGATCACAATCTGAGATCAGCCAGGGTTTAGAACGGGCCCTAAATCTGACGAGTGCTATCTTGGTTAAGAGAAAGGAGGGGCAGCTTCGGCACTCAGGGGTACGCAGCAGGGAAGCCGCGTGAAGACCGAGGGGGTGACTGCAGTGACGTGGCCACACGACAAGGAACAGCAAGGATTGCTGGAGACACCAGAGCCAGGAGCTCAGAACTTCTGGAAAGATCCAAACGTTCCCTTCCACACCCTAATCCCACACTTCCGGCCTCCGGGATTGCAAGAGAGCTAATGTCTGCCACCAAGTGTGTGCTCATTTGTCAAGGCAGCCCTGGGAAACTCATACGCAGAGTCTGCCAACTGCCAAGGGGAGAATGAATCGGGCAGGTATGGAGGCGAGGCAGGGGAGGGGCCCAGGACCGAGCCCGAAGGAGGTCCTCACTCAGGTCCCGCAGTGCCCCCCGCCCCCGGAGGACCCAGCCCTGGAGCTCAGTCCTCCACCCAGACGTTTCTTCTCCTCTTGGCATCTCAGCTGGAGGGCCTCCAAACACGTGCCCACCCGGGAAACTGAGCCTGTGTATGTTAAAGGACTCAGCCTCAGTAGGAAAACCAGTTAACGGAAGACCTGAGACTCGACCTGACTTGAGGCCTAGAGATGTGGAAAGAGCCTGAGCGAGCAGTCATCCCTACCCACTGCGCACCTACGAACAGATCAGCAGCTCGCCTGAGACCTGCTGGGAAGAGGCTCCACACCCAGGGAACTGCCAGTCACCTGCTAGCACGGATACCTCTCAGCCCCTTCCTCTCCCTCGAAGCCCGGCGGATCCTCCCAGCTGAAACCGCTCTGGGTCTCCCCATCTGTGAAGGGAGGGTCAGCACTAGTGGGCTCAGGATTTTCCAATTCAAAAGTTGCTGCTTTGTTACCAATCCTGAGATTCTTCACTGAAAAAGCCACTTACTGCCCAGCAAGTTATAGAAGACCCCGAATCATAAACCTGCAGCTCAATCAAGGCTGTAATCAAAGACAAGGGGAAATTCACGTCTCTGCCCACCTGTACCCGAACCTGTCCCATCAAGAACCTCCAGGGCCGTGCTGGCCACCCGGGTGTGGCTGGTATTGGCATCGGGCCAAGCACAGGTGAGCAGCCACCACCTGCTCTGGCTGCCTGGAAGAGGGCTGCGGCCTGGGTGGGTGGGCACCCACTACCTTGAGAAGAAAAAGAATCAGCCTTAGCCATGAACCTGGCAGTATTGAGGCCTGCACACTGGGACCTCACAGTGGGTCTCAAAGGCAGGCTGCCTCTGATTTCGTTGGCTTTGCCTGGGCTGCACAGGCACTTCCTGCAGCGTTCCCTGCAAGGGTCTCTGAGAAGGAAGGCACACCCTGGAGACACTGGAAGGGACACAGATCTCCTGGAAGCTGGGTGCAAGACGGCAGATGTCAGAAGAGGCTCCAATTGTGGAGCTCTGCTTCCGTGGTCGGTCTGGCACCCTCCAGCGGGAGCCTGCCGGCCCCTCCTCTCCCGCAAGCCGTGGCCCTTCCATTCTGGGATCCGCACACTATTTGCAGATGTTTTCAGCCCACAAACAAGTCCCAGCTTGCCCAGTTGGTCCAAATAAAGCACCCAGGGCCCGTGATGGCAGACTGGCTCACAGGAGCGCGTGCTGCCAGTGTCTGGGAGCAGACTCCTCCCGCAAATAGCAGGCGTGCACTACCCCTGCTTCCAGAGCAGCGCCAGAACCACTACGGACTCCCCCGGACACGCAGGGCTGGGGCTGGAATCTGTCCTGATTGTGATGACCTCCAAATCAACATTTCCAAAACGGGCCACCACCATTCATTCTCTCTCTCTCTCTCTGCGTCTCTCTCTGCTTCTCATTCTTAAACCCTTTCTGTCTTTTCCTCCATCTCTCTTCCTGCTTTCATCCTCCCTTTTTCTTTTTTTTAAATATTTTATTTTTACTTATTTGAGAAGTAGAGTTACAGAGAGAGAAAGGTCTTCCATCTACTGGTTCACTCCCCAAATGGCCTCAATGGCCAGAGCTGTGCCTATCTAAGCCAGGAACCAAGAGCTTCCTCCGGGTTTCCCACATGGGTGCAGGGGCCCAAGGCCTTGGGCCATCTTCCACTGCTTTCCCAGGCCATAGCAGAGAGCTGGATTGGAAGTGCAGCAGCTGGGACTCAAACTGGCACCCATATGGGATGCCAGCTCCGCAGGTGGAGGATTAACCCACTGCGCCGCAGCGCTGGCCCCCATCCCTCTTTCTACCATGCAGCTGTCTCTTGAAAGTCCAGAGTGGTCCTAGCTGCTGACAATGAGGCCCAGTCCCCCATTAGAGAGCTCACAGACTGAAAAGGGAGGTCCTACATTGCATACCCAAGAAGCACAAGGCAGTCAGGAAGTAGAGGAGATGGGGCGCCCAAGCCTGCGGCAGAGGACAGAGTGTTTGAGTTGGAATTTGAAGACTAACAGGTAGAAAACCAGGAAAGGGCATTTCCCATTAAAACACTGAAAGGCAGGATTGTCCAGGCCTGGGACAATGTGCAGAGTTTGGGACAGCGTGGGCAATGAGATACTGCCAGAGTCGGCTACGGGGCGAGCGCAGGTGATGAAGCTGAGAGATCACGGAGAGCCAAGTGCACTGAAAAAGACAAATCCTGAGCCCACCCAGTGGCGGGGAGGGTGCAGCAGTGGGAGAAGAACTGCCTGTTGTGATTCACCTGAAAGACACCTCTGTATCCAGGAAGCATCATGGGGAGGTGGGTGTGGGGAGCAACCCGGACTAGACTAAGTTACTGGAATTAAGACTTATTCTATGCATCTGCTCTCCCACAATATGGCGCTGAGAAGGGAGAAACAGCTTCTACACAGCTGCCTCCAGTTCAACCAATAAACTGTAGGACCTACTCCTGATTGGAGGAGAGCAGCGTACTCGGTGTGTGGGTAGCAGAGTTGGGATTGGCGGAAGAGGACTATAAAGGAGGAGAGAGACAACATGCACCAGGAACATCTAAAGGGAACATCTATCTGAAGGAACACCTGTGCAGCCCCCGAGAGAGCCGGCCAGCGGTGTGCCGCTCCCCTGCGGAAGTGGGGAAGGTGGCCAGGGGGAACCGCCCTTCCACGGAGGTGGAGGGACGGCAGCCAACCCGGGAAGAACCAGCAGCAAACCCGGGGAGGGCCGAGCAGACGAAAGAACAACGCAGAATCCTGTTCGTTCCTCCACGAAGACGGGGAGCGACAGGTGGGCTTCAAAAAGCTTGTGGGAAATGTGCATAATGGAAAAACCACACATGGGGGCCGGTGTTGTGGGACAGCTGGTAGAGCTGGATCGGAAGCAGAGCAGCCGGGACTTGAGCCAGCTCCCGCATGGGATGCCAGCACTGAGGGTGGTCACGAGAAACGTGAGAGTGGGATTCGGGAGGTGAATCGAGGCGCTAGTGTCTCTGCTGGTCTACAGTCACTCTGGGTCTCCCATCGGACGTGGACACAAGAGCCCTTCACAGACTCCCTGGCCAGTCGCTGCAACCGCATGGGGTCAACTCTCTACAAAGAACCCCTTATCCCATATCATTCTGTGGTTCTGCTATTCTCATCTGACACTAGCTGGTCCACCAGAAGTTGGCAAACTTTGCACATAAAGGATCAGATAGTAAATATTTTAGGGCTTGGAGGCCAAGAGACAATAGAGGGTATTATGACCAACAAACCAGAAAGCAAATGTCCATAAAGTTCTTGGCCAAATTGAAAATACAGTAGTGACTGAATAACTTTTCTGCAATACAGGTCTACTTATGAGAATAACAGAATTCTTTTGGGAGGGCTGGCACCATGCTTGATATGGATTCAAAGTTAGTATTCCCTGCCATCAAAGAGATGGCAAACTGGGGCCTCCGCTGTGGCTCCGCAGGTTAAGCTGCCCCTTGTGACGCTAACGTCCCTGTTTTGGAGTGCCAATTTGAGAACAGGCTGCTCCACTTCCGATCCAGCTTCCTGCTGCCGCACCTGGGAGAGCAGTAGATGATGGCTCTTTCTTTAGTGCTATTACACACTATGACCAACATATAATGAAAAATTTCTGCATATGCAAAGTGCCTGAGATGCCGTTGATCAAAGGGAAGAAATTAGACGTCAGTTAGAAGTTAAAATAGCTATCATTATTATGTCAATGAAGGCAGACAGTAAACTCCAATACAAGTCACGCTTACGTGCAAAGTGAGGCACAGAGACACTTATCTGAAAGATCATTCTGACTATAGAATTCAGGACGGATTGCAGGAATGAAAACACCTTCAGGGATGGACCGACAGATAGATGCTCTATCGAGTCATCTGAAATCGACCAGCTGAGGTGCCAACAATATCCAAAGCACTACGCTCCACCCACCGAAGACAAAAGGAAATTCTTCGAATGCTTTCCCTTCCTTAGACTTAATCAACTGAAAGCAAAGGCAGAAGTCTCTGTGGGAAACGTCCGTACCTAAGGACTCTTCATTTCTATTCAATGTGCATTTTAGCTCGCCTTGGGCCCGGAGGAAGAAATTGTAAGGGCTCCCAAACCAGCTCTTCCTTGGACAGGAAGGAAGAGCCCCAGCCTGATGAGTGCCTCACCTAGCACGGATCCCGAGGACATTACGAGGTGCTCCTCCACCAACACCCCTCATGGGGAGCCAGAACCTCCCAGCTGACCAGGACTTATGAAATGCAGCCCCAGGTCTTGGCAGAAAATCAGTTCATGTTAAAACCTCATAGTAGGGGCCGCGTTGTGGCATAGCAGGTAAAGCCACCACCTGCAGTGCCAGCATCCCATATGGGTGCTGGTTCGAGTCCTGGCTGCTCCACTTCTGATGCAGCTCACTACTATGTACTGGGGAAGCAGTAGAAGATACTCCATGCCCTGCCACAGGTCAAGTCTCATGGAAGGCTGAGTAATCCGAATGCCCCCACCCAAGAACTCTGGACTTTCCTTACCCGGCTTTACTGTTGGTTTCTTTTATAGATCCCATCACCTTCTCACATGACCTACAATTTGCCCAGTTACTGTGGCGATGTTTACCCCTGGGTTCCCCCCAAAAACAAGGCCAGGTTCCCAGGAAGTTAGGCATCTCGTCTGTCTCTATGCCAAACCTCTAAACCATTGTTTATCATATACTCAATGCTCAATCAATATTTTCTAAAGATTTATTTATTTATTTGAAAGTCAGAATTACACACAGAGAGAGGAGAGGCAGAGAGAGAGGTCTTCCATCTGCTGGTTCACTCCCCAATTGGCCACAATGGCTGGAGCTGCGCTGATCTGAAGCCAGGAGCCAGGAGCTTCTTCCAGGTCTCCCACGCAGGTGCAGGGGCCCAAGGACTTGGGCCATTCGCCACTGCTGTCCCAGACACATTAACAGAGAGCTGGATTGGAAGTGGAGCAGTCAGGACTTGAACCATCGCCCATATGGGATGCCAGCACTGCAGGCTGGGGTTTTAACCTGCTGCACCACAGTGCTGGCCCCTAGATCATACCAATCTTGAATACCCTTTATAATATAGTGTTTTGCCCAATCAATAAAGAAAGCAGGAAGCAATTGTCTAAAATTTCCTTGAGATAAAAGTTTTGAGCACTGTGTGCCAAGTACAAACGGACTACATTGGCTTCTAGCCTGACTTAGTATTCTAAATATACATGTCCTCTCCAAACCCCAGCAAAATGACCAAAAAGGAAATAAAAGCAGAATTAACTCTCAGACTAGAGGGAGATGATGCATATGAAACTATCAGCAAAAGGTACTGTGGGAAGCAGGGGCACAGAGACAGCCCTGTTGGAGGACCAGCCACAGTTGAGCAATGTGTGTAGGGGCCAGAGCTGTGGTGTAGTAGGTGGAGCCTCCACCTGTGGCACTCGCATCCCATAAAGGCACCACTTTGAGTCCCAGCTGCTCCACTTCTGATCCAGCCCCCTGCTGATGGCCTGGGAAAGCAGTGGAGGATGGCCCAAGTGCTTGGGCCCCTGCACCCACGTGGGAGACCTGGAGGAGACTCCTGGCCCCTGGCTTCAGATTGGCTCAGCTCCAGCCATTGAGGCCGTTTGGGGAGTGACCCAGCAGATTGAAGACCTCTCTCTCTCTGCTTCTCTCTCCTCTCTCTTTTTGTTTCTCCCTCTGTCTGTCTGTAACTCTGCCTCTCAAATAAATGAATATATCTTTTTTTAAAAGAAGAATGTGCCTCTGAAGGGAGGGAAGCTGGGAACGCGAGCTGTATGAGATGCCGAGACTCCCATGTCCCTCCCCATCCCACACAGGTGAGCTGGTGGTTTGATGCCAGCTGGCAAGGTGTTGTTGGGGAGGACATGCATGACGGGGTGAGACAGATGAATCTTATTTGATGGTTGGAATTTCATAGAACATACTGGAAACCTAAAACTCAAAGGCTAGCACCGTAGGGAGGGTGGAGACCACCACGGTCGCTGGACACGCGCACCTCTGGGAAGTGTGAACTGTGCTTGGATGATGGGACGGGAGTCCGCTGTTTCTCCTTTCAAGCTGCATAGAACTCTGTCTTTTTCAGCTCTGTCCCTGTACCGCTTTTACAAGACTAAGGCTGGGATTTCTGGCTGCTGTGTGGAGAGAAGGTTGGAGGAGGGCCAGAATGGCACTGAGAAAACCCATTCAATGGACCGAGGGAGAGATGATGAGGGTCAGGGCCAGCAAGGAAGGCATGGGAGTGGAAAGGACTGGACATGGCAACGCAGCTTTGGAGACAGCGTCGGTGCGGCTTCCTGGAGGACTGAGCGCAACGGGTCAAGGACCAATGCGACTTCCAGGCACTGGGCTGGGACAACGTGGTTGAGGCAGGGCTGAGGCTAGGGGCGACACAGGCAGCTACCAGGGGCACAAATGTAAGGAGCCCCTCGCTTTTACATCAGGCGAGTGCAGGGCAGGCACCGGAAAGCGAGCTCCTCCTTAAATACTGTGCCGTGGCATCCTACGGCCTCACGCTGGCCCAGATTTTGTGCTATGTCACTCCCCCTCTTTGCGGAGGAACGACACAGGACCCTGCGCTGTTCTTTTGTCTGCTCGGCCCTCCCCGGGTTTGCTGCTGGT
Source organism: Oryctolagus cuniculus (assembly GCF_964237555.1). Taxonomy (NCBI): domain Eukaryota; kingdom Metazoa; phylum Chordata; class Mammalia; order Lagomorpha; family Leporidae; genus Oryctolagus; species Oryctolagus cuniculus. The sequence continues at coordinate 146,789,790 of NC_091435.1, forward strand.
TCTTCCCGGGTTGGCTACCGACCCTTCCACCTCCGTGGAAGGGCAGTGCCCCCTGCCACTTTCCCCACTTCCGCAGGGGAGCAGCACACCGCCGGCCGGCTCTCTCGGGGGCTGCTCAGATGTTCCTCAGGTGTTCCCCTTAGATGTTCCTGGTGCATGTTGTCTCTCTCCTCCTTTATAGTCCTCTTCCACCAATCTCAACTCTGCTACCCACACGCCGAGTACGCTGCTCTCCTCCAATCAGGAGCAGGATCAACTCCTGCAGGTCATCACTCAAGTTGGCGAGAGACAGCTGCGTAGAAGCTGTTTACTCCTCTCCCAGCGCCATATTGTGGGAGAGCAGATGCATAGAATAAGTCTTAATTCGAGTAACTTAGTCTAGTCCGAGTTGCTCCCCACAGTGCTATTTACAGAGACGCGGAAAATTGATGGGGCAAGCATGGGTGCCACAAGGGAGGACAGCGAGGGAAATGAGTTTTCTCTCGGGTGAGTCACAATGGGGTCGTCTATGAGTGACCACATGGGGTGGTCGAGCCGAAGCGTCAGGGGCAACAGAGGCTGGAGGCAGAAACTCCAGCATCTCACGCAGGGATGCTTTAAGGCTTGGGTGGAGCTTGGGTAATCCAGAGCGAGTGTCAGAGAGGACAGGAGGGGCTCCTGGTCAGGGACACTCAGACACTTAAAACTGGGGGAACTTTCAAAGTGGACAGAGAAGAGTAGCCAGGACATTGAGGGAGAAGCCAGGGGGAAGCTGGACTCTCAGAGGCCAAGGGTAAGAAGGAGACTGTCCCGAGTGCTTCCTCCCGCCCCCCGCTCTGCACCGCAAGGGGGCCCACATGCTTGGGGCTTCTGCCTTGCCCAAGGCTAGCCCCATGTGTGTCCGCCTGGCAACGGGATAACCCTCTTCACCTGCCGGAGTGCCTCATTGCCAATCCTGCCCTCCCCAGTCTCTGGGCCACTGGTGGCTCTGCCCTATCCCGCAGGTCTGCCCTTCCCCAAGACCTCACAGTCCAGCTCAGCACTCCTGGTTTGATGCTGATGGTTTCTGAGGATTAGGCTTTGGTCATTCACTCAACAACAGTTTACGAAGCACCTAATATGCCGGGAAGGGTGCCCAGTACAGTGGATCCAGAGGGGACAAAGACAGATGTCGTTATGGAGGGAATCCACACTCCTCTGAGACCCTTCCTGCTTTTCCCCACCTGCCCGAAGTCTGAGTTCCACCCCAGGCTCCTGGTGAGTGCCCAGGTGAGCCCACTAAGTGCAGCCTCATTGGGCTGGGATAGAATCGCCCAGGAAGAGCCAGAGAAAAGCTAGCAGGGGATGGGTTCATTCAGCCCAGAACCCAGCCTGGTGCCAGCGCACAGTGGTACACAGGATGACAGACGGGCTAGAGCAGTGCTCACTCTGTCTTAAGCACATCATCTTTGGCAACAACAAAAACAAAACCCAAAATAACCTTTTCCTGGGAGAAACTGATGGAGATTGCCTGCAGGAGGGAAGAGCAGAGTGAGTCCACCTGGAGACAGGTGTGCCCGGGGCCAGCCCAGAGATCTGCTCCCCCTACTGGGCCCCGTGCAGCCTGGGCCCCCACCCATGCAGCTGCACCCCCCCACCCCACCCCACCCCAGCTGCAGCCTGGCGCCCACTCGGCTCCACCGCATTCTCCAAAGCATGTGACTTGAACAGCAGCTTGGAGCCACCCCCAGTGACAAGCTGGGCCTGACAGGCGGCAGCTGCAAACTCCCAGCAAGAGATCGCATTCTTGGCCATTCCTGGCCTCCTGATCTCATCTCTGTGGAAATTTTCCCTGGAGGCAGAGGCTGGGGAGGCAGCCCCCAGGCCATGCATTTGCAGGCAAGCCCACCTTGGCTCACAGCCCAGGGCCCCTCACTTGGAATCCAAGAAAAACTAGCAGAGGCATGAACCCATTCACAGGTCTCTGCCTCAACCACTTATCTCTGCCAGCCCTGTAGAACTTTCCAGAATCAGCTGTCCAGGCACCTATATTTGGCTACCCCACTGACATCGAGAGTTGGCCTCCACTGCAGCTGGGAGCTGCTTTGGGGATGTCTGGGCACAGCCACACAGATTGCCTGCTGATTTCAGAACAAATGCTGTTGAGGGCTGCTGGCAAAGAGGCCGTCGGGAAGTGCGGAATCCAGGTCACGCCACAGGGGGTCGGGCTGGCGGGGCATCTGCGCACGTCTCCGCCGTCCCCACATGCACCCAGTGCAGCACAGTGAGGCCGTGCAGGCAGCCTCCTGTGTCTTGGGGCAACCTGCACCTGCACACTGTGTGCACCGCCATGGGTGTGGCTGTGGGGCCCGTGTGGGGCTGAGATCAGTCCATGTTCTGGTGCAGGACCCTGTCTGGCGGCCAGCCCACTGCAGCTCTGCCCCCAGCCCTCCCAGCATCCTCCCTGTTCTTTTCCCCCAGGTAGCTGAAGAGTGGCTGTCCCTCACCTTGTATATAAATGCCTGGGAAATTAGAAGATCAATCGAAGTGACAATATGGGTAAGGACCAAGTCTGAAAGGCTGGACACACAGACGCAAGCGTGAATATCCATAGGCATTCCTGGAAGAAGCGAAGCTGTAGGCTCGAGCTGGGGCTCACTAGACTTGGGCCCATCAGCCGTGTGTGCATGTGCATGTGCGTGTATGTGCAAAATGCACTTGTCAGACACTGGGCCTGCCAGCAACCATGTTCAGATTGCGGAACCCTGCCCTCTCCCCAGCCCCTTTTCTTCCACGGGATCCTGCTGCAGGGCCTGTCCACATCGCACCCGCACACCTGTCCTCGGAAAGACAGGAACCCAGAGACACAGGCTTCAGGGTACAGCGTCCATTCGCCTCCCGGTGGAGAACATCCACCTGGCAAGTTTTCTCATCTGCCTCCTCCCAACGCAAAGCTTGCTCCGTGGTGCCAGTTTTGCCGTCTGGAGGCTTCTAGGAGAAACCTGCTTGCCTTTCTCACAGGCAGGGCCTTTGCACACTTGAAGACAGCTGTGGCCTTCATCCCACCCCTCTTTGCCGTGGGAGAGAGTTCACACCTCCCAGCAACTCCTCAAGGGAGCTGTAAAACAGCCAGGCCGGTCACTCCCCCCTATTGTGTTATAGCCCCCGGAGATGAGCTGATGGGTTAGCAATGTACATCAAGGAGCTACCAAGATTCCTAGTTTTTATTGCCATAATCTGACCCCCTAGAAATCCAACCCAAGGAAATGATCACCTGCGTAGCCAAGTTTCTCTCTCGTAGTTCTTTCCCAAGGTGTTAGGCTTGGTTATCAAAGAATACGCAATAACAGGAAAGCAAGTTGACAGAGCACGTCCCATCTGGCTAGCGACAGAGCCTCACACAGCCTGGGCCGCATGCTCTGGTTCACTCCCCAGGGGCCTACAACTGGCCAGGGCTGAGCCAGGCTGAAGCTGGAGCTGGGAACTCAATCCAGCTCTCCCACACAGGTGACAGGAACCCATCCCTGCTGCCCCGCAGGGAGTGGAAGAATGGGGGCGGGGCGCTTCCTCTCATGCCCCTGCAGTGATGGTTCACGCGGGAAAGTGCCGGCCATGCTGGGGAGCTCCTCATCTCTGAGCCCCACAACAGGTCCACGGGACACAGTTCAGAGAAGTCGAGTCACCCACCCCAGGTCACACAGCCCTCCATGCTTTCCTGGAGCAGAAAGCAGGAGTTGGGAGGGGGGCATCTCAACCAGCAGCTTAACAGGCCAAAGCCCACCCCCAAACCCTATCTTTTTGAGGCATGCAGTCTGCCCAGCACAGGGTGACTGCTGACTCCTGCAGTACAAGTGCCCACTGTCCACCACCAGCCCCGACACCTCCTGCACTCCTGCTGTTGGCACCGCATGCGCGATGACTTCCACTCCAGGGCAGGCTTGTTCCAGGCAGAGCAAGAGAAGGTGAAGGTGGGGATTTGAGGACAAGTCAGGTTTAGGAATGAAGAGGCTACTGTCCACACAGCTGGCCTGGTCCTCTGGGAACCAGATTTTGCCAGGATGCTCCCATGGACAAACTTCACCTATGTGATGGGCTCTCCCACACCGCGTGTGTGTGCAAGAGGCCGTGGTGGGGAGAGGGGTCTCACCACCCAGACTGGCAAGGTGGGAGGCAACACCCAGAGGGCAGCGGAGAAAAACAGGCAGGTGGTAAAAAGCTCCAAGCACTTAGCCATGTGACCCTGGCAACTTACTCAACGGTCTCTGAGCCTCAGCTTCCACGGGTGTGCGATGGAGACGCCCCTGCTCCTGCTTATTTGAGAACTTGACTGCAAGTGAGTTAGTACCTGTAGGTCTTCAGGACAGTGTATACAGATTTCTCACAGCAGACCAGGTGGCTGTGCCTGCGTTAGCGCTCTGCTGTTCTTTCTCTCTCTCCAGCCTCCAGCAAATCCCCTCTGTGCGGACGAGCTGCAGAAGTGGCTCATTCTTTATGTTCACCTCTCTGGGCGTGGTCCAGAGCCTCAGAGGACCCTACACGTGCCCCTACGGTGCAGCGCCTCTGTCTGGCTTCACCGCCATGGCCCGCGCGTGTGGCTCAGGCTGCACCCGCCAGGATCCACCATCATCTGCTCATAAAGACCAGATGGGCCACGTGTGCCGCGAGCTGCCGTCGGGTCCCTGGAAGCGGGAAAGGTCACCACGGCGTGCAGGCAGCCCCTCTCCCTTGCTGTGAGTGATGAGAGTTGTGCTCAGGGCTCCCGGCTCGGGGCTGTGTCTATAAACCTTTGACTTTGGTGGGAAACATTTGCTTTCAAAGGAAATGGGATTTCCCCTTCAATATCCCTCGAGGATGACAGGTCTGTGATTGGAATCGGGCCATGAAAAATCAGGCCCAATGCTCCTTTCCATTAGTGGCTTTTGACTCCGAAGAGGCACCTGGAGCGCAGAGCCCCGGGCTCCACCCACTCCCCACTCTCTACTGCTCAGGCAGGTCACCCACTGCAGACCCAGAACTCCCTGGTGTTTCCTAGCCCTTGCTCCCTGCTCAGTAGCGTGGCTATCTCGGCTTTGCAAGAACCTCTCCCGTCATCGTCCCACATTGCCCCTTCTCTCGTCCATGGTTCTTCCACTTCACAACATAATGGAATCACTGACACCAAGTACACACACACGTGTGTGTACACACATGTACAGGGGACCCTTGGTTCTCTGTCTATAATAAAGAGACCTTGGAGAGAGCCATTGGGTTAAGCTGCTGCCTGCAGTGCCAGCAACCCATAGGAGACTGCTGGTTCCAGTCGCAGCTCCACTGCTTCTGTTCCAGCTTCCTCCGATTGTGCCTGGGAAGGCAGCAGATGATGGTCCATGTACTTGGGCCCCTGCCACCCATGTGGGAGACCCGGATGGAGTTCCTGCTTCCTGGCTTCAGCCTGGCCCAGCCCTAGCTGTTGTAGCCATGTGTAGAGTGAATCAAGTGCTCTCTCTCGCTCTCTCTCTCTCTCTCTCTGCCTTTCAAACATACATTTTAAAACCTTTCAAAAGAAGACCCCTTGGGAAGAGCTAATGTGTTATATGTGATGAACAAGACAAAGACTGCTGCTCGCCTAATGCTCTGAATGTGATTTGTCCCTGGAGCTTCAGCAGGACTTACGTCAAATGCTAATGATACTAAGAGAGTGGGACTGGACCCAGCACTGGTGCTAAGAGATGAGGCCTTTGGGAAGCGACTAGACTAGATTAGGTCATTAGAGTTCCACGACTGAATCCCAGACACCAGGGGAGACCACACGGACAGAGAGAGCTACACAGATGCCTGCTCCCTGTCTCCTGCCCTGTGACGCTCTGTGCCAACTTGGGACTGTGCCAACAAGAACATCATCGCAGAGCTGGACCAGGGGGGACTGCCCCGTCTTGGACAGTGAGTCTCTAGGAGTTGTAGACCCAAATAAATCCTTTTTCTTTACAAAGTAGCCTTAGGCATCTTGGATGTTTTGTTTGTTTTTGTTTGTTTGTTTGTTTTTCTAAGATGTATTTATTTATTTGAGAGGCAGAGTTACAGGCAGAGAGAGGGAGAGACAGAGAGGTCTTCCATCTGCTGGTTCATTCCCCAAATGACCACAATGGCATGAGATGGGCCTATCCGAAGCCAGGATCCAGGAGCTTCTTCTAGGTCTCCCACATGTGTGCGGGAGCCCAAGCACTTGGGCCATCCCCCACTGCCTCTCTAGGCCATTAACAGAGAGCTGGATCAGAAGAGGAGCAGATGGGATATGAACTGGTGTCCATATGGGATGCCAGTGCCACAGGCCATAGCACTGGGCCCAGGTATTTGTGATAACAACAACCATTCAGCCATTTGGGGAATGAGACAGCAGATAGAAGATCTCCCTCCCTTCCTCCCTCCCTCCCTCCCTCCCTCTCTCTCTCTCTCTCTCTCTCTGTGTGTGTGTGTGTCCCTCTGAATTTCAAATAAATGAGTCTTGTTTTTAAAGAAAACAACTGTGTTTGGTAGAAGAAACTGCAGAAGCAGTGGCTGAAGCACAGTGGAATGCCCTGAAGGGGTCTGGGAGAAGTAGCCCAGGGCTTTCCGGGGGCCCCACAAAGCCTTCAGGGGCCCAGTTCCTTTCGGGCCCCCAGTCTTGCCGAGCTCCCTCCAAGTGTGGCCCTGGGCCCCAGGTCTGCAAGATGGCTCTGGAGCGCCACTCCACCCCCGGGGTTCTCCAGACAGGAACATGGGAAGGGGCAAAGTGGGTGTACTCTGAGCCCACACTCCTCTACATGAACTTGCTGGAACCCCACCTGACAATTTTCTTGAGCATTGTTTGTCCAGAACGATGCCACACAAACATCCCAGCAGCCAGGAAAGCCTGAAACACGTCTCTTCCTGGCTGTGTTTCTGGCCCAGCAACATGGGGTTCCTGCTAATAAAACAGACGGGAGTGAGGGATAAAGGCAGGCAACCAACAGTTTCCATCAAGCTCCTGTGAGACAGCACTGGCCTCAACCAGTTAGTGGAAGGGTCTAGGAAATGAATTGAAGAGAGGAAATGGAACTTCTTCAAGGCAGAGAAGGCAGACAGGAGCAAGATGCCAAGGCTGGTTCAATGAATGCATGTGTGCCTGTGAGTGTCTGAGTGACCAACATTCAGAGGTTGCCCAGAGCATGGATTTTTTTTAAGATTTATTTATCACCAGCGTCGTGGTTTACTAGGCTAATCCTCCACCTGCAGCACCGGCACACCGGGTTCTAGTCCCGGTCGGGGCGCCGGATTCTGTCCTGGTTGCTCCTCTTCCAGTCCAGCTCTCTGCTGTGGCCCGGGAGTGCAGTGGAGGATGGCCCAAGTGCTTGGGCCCTGCACCCGCATGGGAGACCAGGAGAAGCACCTGGCTCCTGGCTTCGGCCGCAGCGACCATTGGAGGGTGAACCAACGGTAAAGGAAGAACTTTCTCCCTGTCTCTTTCTCACTGTCCCCTCTGCCTGTCAAAAAAAAAAAAAAAAAAAAAAGATTTATTTATTTATTTATTTGAAAGGTAGAGTTATAGACAGAGGTAGAGACAGAAATAGAGGTCTTCCATCTGTTGGTTCACTCCCCAAATGGCCACAACAACCATGGCTGGGCCAGGCCAAAGCCAGGAGCTTCTTCCAGGTCTCCCATGTGGGTGCAGGTGCCCAAGGACTAGACTAGGCTGCTTTCCCTGACGCATTAGCAGGGAGTTGGATTGGAAGTGGAGCACCCAGGACTCGAACCAGTGCTGAAAGCCGAGGCGGTGCCACAGCACCAGCCCCTAGAGCACGAGTCTTAGTATCAAAACAGGACTCAAAGGCAACCGGGATAGGCGACCTCTGCCTGTGTGTGGGAAGGAGGTCTTACTAAATTAGACGTCGCAGCCCAGCATTCCTGAGGATGTTGTCCAAGGACCCCTGAGGCCCTCAAGACCCTTTCAGGGGGTCTGTGAGGCCAGATTAATTTTCCAATCAGCTGTCATTTGCCTAGTTCTCCATCTTCCGCCTTGTGTGTTTAAGGGGTGCTGCACGCATTCTGCTTTGGGATGTTGCAACAGACTTCGTGCGAAGGCAGGTAAAGAAACCAGGTGTCTTCTCTTCGTCAGCAGAAAGAAGCAGACGCCAAGCACCAAGGAGTTCCTGGCTAAACATAGCACAATGCCTCTATTCTTACTCTTTTTTTTTCTAGAAAATAGAGCTGTTTTCACTACAAGGAGGTGAACATGCAATGATTTATGACGGTTATTTTTAAATAAGTTTTTTTAGGATTTTCTTCATTTGCATTTCTAATATAATAACCATAGTAAGCTCTTTGGCTCCCTCAATAACTGTTGAGACTTTCAAGGGGTCCCAAGCCCAAAGGACTGGGGAATCCACTGTCCTAGACTAGACTAATACGGGCCTGGGGGTGGGGAGCTAGAGGATGGGAACAGGAGAGCCTGGGCCTGGTGGAAAGCAGCGGTAGAAGGGAGCAGCTCCAGGAGCCGCTGCAGCGAGGGGTGTGGATGCCCCCTGTCCCGTGACACAGCTCAAACTGGGGCCCAGGGCCCAGGGCCCAGGGCCAGGCAGCAGAGCCTCCCCCGCCCCACCCCCGCTTGGGTGGAGACGAGCACCGGAAGAAAAGAGAAGTGCTTGGCGAACTCCAGGGCATCCTGACAGCGACCTCCGTGTCTGTTGAAGCCGCGAGCACCTCGGGCAGCTTCCTTCATACTACTTTCCAGCAGCTCGTTTTTGTTATTCCACGATGCCGCGGACATTTCAGCAGTTTATGCCTGAGACGAACTGTAAAGGAGAAATAGTAATTATCCCAGTGGAAAGTGGGACAAAGAACTGTATTATAGAGAAAAATGCGTGCTTCAAGGAGAATGATACTCCGTCTAGGGCACATCCTTTCTGATGACGTAATTCTGGCCCTTCCTTCAGCCCTTTTGCAATTTCACAAATAATTAATAGCAGTGCAGAGGAATTTCTGCCTACAGCCAGGCAAAAACCGGCTCCCCTTTCTCATCACGGAAGAAGCCACTTTCATTTATTCAATAGTTCTGCTCTCTGATGATACCCGTGTTTTGGAATCTCCTTTGCCCTAGTTGTAACATCTTGCTGGTTTCTCCATTAATGGCTTAAATAGGATCCTTAAACCACGTTCACTGAACGGTAGCAGAGATCTTCACGAGATTCCACACTCCGGGCTTTGGAAAGCTCCGATCGTGGGCTGCACCATCAGTAACTCCACATCCTTGTGGAAGCTTCTCCCCTTCTCTCCCCGACATCCGTGTTCTCCTTGCTGTACCTACTTTCTATCTCACTGCTCGCCTTTCCTTCCGGTTTTGTCTTCCTCATTATTTTGGCTAAGGGGTAGGAAAGGGGCCGCGAGCAGTCTGAAGAAGCCAAAGGGAAAGCAGACGATGGCCTGGAGAGACAGAGAATCAAGTCCAGAAGATTGATTAGACGGGGACCAAGGAGTCACTCCGTGTGCTCCTTCGTACATGAGATAGAGACAGCTGTAGTGTGTGCCCAGCCACCACTAATCTGTCGCCTCTTGTTCCTGTGAGCAAACTCAGGCACCCATGTGTTCAACGGCCCCACGCTTCTCCTTGGAAGTCATCCCCAAGGTCTCCATGCCCAAACTCAATCCCGGCCCCGAGAGCGAAGCCTGTGCAGAAGAAACCTTCTATCATTCAGGTATTAGAAGCTGGCAGAGGTGGCCACGAAGCCTGAGACCTCCATGGCAGAGGACAGCTCAGTGGCCAAGGGCCCGGCCATTGGAGGAAGCCGAAGGGGTAGTTCCAGCCACCTGGTCTCCTGGGGACGTAAGTGGGGATTTCTGAGGACCCCATCTGCCTGCATCCCTTCTTCCCACTCGTAATGGTGATGGGGCAGTGCTGCTCCACTTCCCATCCAGCTCTCGGGTGTGGCCTGGGGAAGCAGCAGAGGATGGCCCAAGTGCTCCGGCCCCTGCACTGGTGTGGGAGACCCGGAAGAAGCTCCTGGCTCCTGGCTTCTGATCAGCTCAGCTCCAGCCATTTGGGGAGTGAACCAGTGGATGAAAGACCTCTCTCCCTCTCCCTCTCCCTCTCCCTCTCCCTCTCCCTCTCCCTCTCCCTCTCCCTCTCCCTCTCTCTCTCTCTTTCTCTGCCTCTGGCTCTTTGGAACTCTGCCTTTCAAATAAATAAATAAATCTTTTTAAAAAAGCATGTTGTAGATCATAACATTCTTTAGTTTTAGCTGTGTTAGCATGTTGATCATTACTTCAATTTTTATGAAAAAATACTATTCCACTGTAAGGATGTGAAATATTTTGTTTATAAAGTCACTATTTGATGTATACTTGGATGGTTTCCACCTATGCCTCTCATAATGTGCTATAAGCCTTCTCACACAAGTGTTTATGTGGACCTGAGTTTTCATCTCTCCTGGGAAAATACATAGGAGTGAGATTTCTGGATCGCGTGATAACTTCATGTTGAACTTTTTGAGAGACTACAAATGGTCTTCCAAAGGCACCGTGCCATTTCACATTCCCACCAGCAACGTCCGCGAATGCCGGCTCCTCCGCACCCCTGCCGGCACTTGTTATTGGCTGTCCTGTTTTATCTCGGCCATCCGTGGGTTGGGAACTTGAATCTGAGCCAAGTGAGGCCAGGACAGCCTGCAGCCATGGCTGCCCCATCCTGAGGACAGTGCCGCACAGAGACAGCCCTCAGCTACCCAGACCCCGTCTGTTAGGAGGGCCAATGATTCTACTCTCATCGAGGTCCGTACGTAAACCCCACATCCCTCCAATCAAGTGCTTTCTCCACAAATCAAAGTCAGGCAGGGTGATGTTCTGCAACTTGCAACCGCATCCATTCGAACTGCACACTTCCCATTGCCGTGACCCAGCGGGTGCCGGCATGCCCTTGTCTGACCTGAGCACTGCCTGCCTATGGAGACGAGCGCAGCAGGCGCTGTGGAGGTCAGCATTTGTTCTTAACAGAGGCAAATGGAGGAAAATCCAAGCAGGACACGCATCCAGGCTGCAGCTCTCCTCTTGGGACCTGCCGATGTCTGAGTCAAGTTCAAGTTCAAGTTCAAGACCCCCCCCCTTCCAGAGGATCACTTGAATGGTGAGAGAAGATGGAGGCCTGCTTGGTGAATGTCGGGAAATGTACTTAGAGACTTCCCCATGTTGCCTTTTTCTTGGCCACCAAAGCAATACCAGGAAAGCATGGAGGGCTGTGTGACCTGGGGTGGGTGACTTGACCTCTCTGAACTGTGTCCCGTGGACCTGTTGTGGGGCTCAGAGATGAGGAGCTCCCCAGCATGGCCAGCACTTTCCTGGGTGAACCATCACCGCAGGGGCATGAGAGGAAGTGCCCCGCCCCCATTCTTCCACTTCAAGGGAGCCCCGTCAGCATCCTGATTAGAAAGATGACCTTCCGTGCCAGGAGTACTTAGCACAGTCGTGTCGTTCTTGCTGTGTGCAGACAGCTCCGCCCGTCCCTCAGCTTCAGTCCCCGCATCTTCCCACGGCATCCACAGTATGGCGGGGCTCTCTGCGGTGCTGCGATGCTCGCATGACCCTTGGCGAGAGCTCGGGAGCCCGGAGCCCCGCCCTAGCGCCTCAGAACCCCTCAGCAGCATCTGCTGGCTTTGCAGCTGCCACTGTTCACATTTTTCTGACCTTTCCCTTCCTCATGCTGGCTTAGGGGGAGGGTTTGTGTCTGGTGTGGACAGAGGGGAGCCAGGACAAACGGAGGGAAGGGAAAGGCCTGGAGTGGCTCCTGCTTGCCCACCAGGCCCCTGCAGTGGAAGCCCGGCCTCCACTCCGGCTTGAAGGTCCTAGGCTGCCAAGGAAGCGGCTGACCCCAGCCCAGGTCAGAAGTGTGCTCGGTCACCTGAGCTCCCCAGCCCCTCCCGGCCCAGGACAACAGGTGTATGTGCCCGGTAACCCGAGCCTACTTTCTCAAGGCCTGAGAAATTGAGAGAGGACAGACAACTCTTTCTTCAGGCAACCACGAGGCCAATAAACAAGTTTTCAGGGAGACCATGGCCAGCTCTGGGCAGAGCAGAGCCGGCTGTCCACTTGGGGACCATCCAGGACCTGGGCTTTTCATAACAACAGCCGCCGCCGCCGCCGCCGCCGCCACGGTTTGTTGAACACCCAGTGGGCGCTGGGCACCGTGCCAGGTTCTTTCCATGTCCCTCCTGTTTCTGCCTCTCTGCAGCCCCTGGAGAGGAGTGGTTGCTGGGGGCACCGGGTCGGACAGGGCAGCCTGCAGCAGGCTGACGGCTTGCCCTTGAGCCAGCCAGTCAACCTAGGGGTTTTGAGAAGTAGCCGGGGATACAGGGAACGTGTGCATCCCAGAGTCTGGCATGGGGACAGCCCCCAACACACGGCAGCCGTATGCTGTGCGTGTGGCCTTGGGCAGTGTCCCCACTTCACACCTGAAGACACCGATGCCCATTTATCCAGATCCCAGCTTTTGTGCTCTCCTCTGATATGTACGGAAAATCAGCTTCCCCTTGACTCCCCAGCCCTGTGGACTGGAGAGCCCAGGAAGAGGGCAACCCCAGGGGGCGGGGCTCCAGCCAGAAGGAGGCGGAAAGCCCCAGCCAGCTCAGGTGGCATCATCTACTGCCACCTGTTGCCCAAGGTCTTTGGCCCCCAAACCAGAACAAGGCTCAGAACGGGCTGAAGGTGGGCATGCACAGATGGAATTCCAAATGTTCTTCTTCCAGACCCCCAGTGATCAGTATCCACAGAGCCACAGACCACAGATCCGAGCTCACACCCTAGGACGAGGGCAGAGAGCACAGAGGAGCCCCTCGGCCTGAGTGTGTGCTCACGCAGGTGCTGCCATTCAACACCATCGGGGGCCCCGGGGATCACAGCTCCCCCAACAAGGTCTTCATAATGTTGATCATTGCCTCATCTCGACATAACTTACATTGGTATAAATGCACAAGCTGAGGACATGCATTTCCTCCATACAATCTTACCTGTGATGTCGAGGTTAGACATTTAACCCGTAAGGTCTGTTTTAAACCATAATACGGAAGTGATATTGTTCCTTAATGAAAAACACGTGTGTAGGAACACACTGGGCATATACAACCTGGTCAATCGCAGCACATGATTGGCTGCATCCAGTGCCTCGTCCCTCCTCCACTCAGGCCATGTCATCCCTAGGACCCTGGACCAGCCCTGCCCCGGTGAGGATGCCAACAAGTGGAGACGTCATGATCAGCGCATCTCTGGCCAGTGTTGGGTTCAGGGATCCAACGGCTACTGTCAGGGGGAACTCTAATGTCTCAGTCACTCCAGTCACATGGGAGGAACAATCTTTTGCCCTGTGGGTGAAAGACAATGTTCCTTGCTCTGTTGCCAAGTAGAAATGCATTGTCCCATTGCAGCTGGAGGCCGCCTTGCACGCACAGCTGAGGTCGGCCTGAGCACAAGGCCGCAATGGATAAGCACAGAGCCAGGAAGACCACAGGGCGACCAAGGCTGGCTTTCCTGTGCCATACCCTGTTGGCCAGACCTCGGGACTTCCTGTTCTGTGGGCTCAGTCCTTTGCTGAATCCAAGAGAGTTTCCCGTGATTTGCATCTGGGACCCTAACCTCAGCCCAGAACAGCACCACACCCTGTTATTCATGGAAGAGCGAGAGTAGGGCACAGCCAAGGCAGTGGGCCCACCTGGGAGGGGGCGCTGAGGGGCTCCAGGATCGACTGCCCTGAGCACCGCCAGCTTGCAAGCTCGCAGGTGTGCGTCCAGGATCTGCCGGCAGTTCTGTCCCTAAAGTTCTGGAGTCATCCACAAGGCCCTCCTGCCGGCCTCCAATACATGAAGGAGATCCTTTGTCTTTCCCTGCAGCCAGCAGCATCCTTAACCCCTCTCCACAGCCTTGGTGAGTCCCGTATCTCCTTCCGCAGTGGAAGCTCAATGAGCACGCAGAACGTCTTGCCTTCCATACACGCACTTGTCAACAGTGCCCCATTTCCCTCAAGACAATGTGGTCTGCAGTGAGCTTGATCCCACCCCAGAGCCATGGGCAACAGGTGGCTGTCCTCTCACCAAGAAGAATACAGCATCACTCCAATCATAGTGACTCACTCAAGTGCAGACAGGGGACTGTAACTGAGCCAGTAGATGGAACTACTACTGCTGGGAATAGGCCAGGGGTGGGGGCTTTCCCCTGCTAAACCCCATCTTGGAGGTGCTGGGTCCATGATGGTGATTGGTGAGAAAATTTACTTGAAAATGAGGCCAACATGGAAAGAGGAAACAGAGTGAGAGACAGACTCACTCCTGATGACCCCGTTGGATCCCCAGCTGAAGTCAGCGCCCTGGGCCTTTCGCGTCCAGGAGCGGATGCTATAGCAGCGTTAAATCTGAGCTTCACCGCTGTCAATGGTTTTCCTTCCAACAAATCTCAGCCTCAGAAAACAACGCCGTTGCTTCCGTCTTATTATTTAGTTCTTGGTCCTGTGAAAACCGGGGTTATTCCTCATGTGCATCAAATTCTGGCGGTCTGACCTCGAGAAAGTCACATCCGTGTGTCCTCAACAGTAAAGAGAGGGGGTTGGACTCCACCTCCCAGGTCCCTTCCAGTTCTGAAATTTTATACTTCTATGAATAGTCTCTTAGCAACACCCACACTCACAGAATTAGATACAAAACTATTTTCTTCAAGAGTTTAGACTCAAAACACTAAAATACCATTCGTAAAAGTTTAATCATATGTCACTGGATGAAAACCCACACAAGGCCTCTTTGCTTTGGAAAAGCAAATAGTCACATTGGTGATGCAGAGAGAGAGGTGTTACCTGCTAGTTTCCGGTGCCTGGAAACTTCTACTCCTGCTTCCAGCGAGCGGTGCCCATCTGCAGCTGCACAGCTACCCCACAGGCTCTTCCAGAGGTAGGGGAGGCATAAGATTGTGAGGACCTTCACAGAGTTCTTCTACGTATGTATAAAGATGTATTTACTTACTTGAAAGGCAGCTTTACAGAGAGAGATCTTCCATCCCCTGGTTCACCACCCGGATGACCACAACAGCCAGAGTTGGCCCAAGCCAAAGCCAGGAGCTTCATCCGGGTCTCCCACATGGGTGCAGGGGTGCAAGCACTTGGGCCATCTTCTGCTGCCCTCCCAGACACTTTGCTGGGGAGCTGGATCAGAAGCGGAGCAGATGGGACTCGAACCAGTACCCACGTGGGATGCCCACATTGCAGACGACAGCTTCACCCCGCTACGCCACAATGCCAGCACCCTTCACAAAGGTTGAAAGCAGAACTATGGTTGCTTGGTCAATTTAGTAGGATCCAGGGTCGCTACTAAATGCTCGCTAACAGCTTTGTCATCCCAGATGTCAAGTCTGATGCCTGCCCGCAAGCTCCCATCCTCCACTCCTGCCTGCCTCTGTGTTTATCCCGGGGGCATCGTTTAATCTCTCTGTGCCTCAGTCTCCTCATCTGCCAATGGGGATAATAACAGCACCTTCCTGTGAGTGCTGAATGAGTGCACTGCTCGCAAAGTGGCCAGCAGACGGTACGCATGGAACAAATACCAGATCTGGTTGAATCGTTGTTATTTCTAGTATTCTCTTCGGTGGCTGAACGGTGGCTTGGAAACAAATGGAGTAGAGTGTGAATGAAGAGCTCAAAAGCACTTCCCACACCAGAGGGTGTTATCAGGAAATAGTCATTAACCATGGCGTTCTACAGATCCCAGCGCGGCCCGCCTCTGGTTCTAATCACGCAGCCCGGCTCCCCGTCCCGCACTCCTGCAAACTCCTGCCTGCACGTCTCTCTCTGCAGCTTCCGCCGTCGGCTCACAGGGCCTGGGATGGACGGAGAACAATGCTTTGCCGCTCAGTGTAAATCTGCTGTAGCTGTACTTGGTATCTCACGTGAACACTTCTCCTACACAATCACAGACTCACTTCTTCATTATGTATGTTTTAGCTAAAAGCACCCAGAGTGACCAAATGGCCCAGAACTCAATTCTGCAGAGCACTCAGAAGCAGAAGGATTTAGGAGCCAATTCTCCTGACAGGCTCTTACATGAAACCAACTGATGAGTCAGAAAGTCCATTTATCAGGCGTCGTGCGAGACGGATTAGCCCAGAGCCCAGTTCCCGGCCTGGCTCAGATGCAGGGCTGTGAGAGCTCATCCGGGGCACTGCTGGCTGCTCTCTGCACACACACGAGAGCCAGGCGGGTCCTGGTGACCCAGGAGCACCGCGAGGGCAGCAGAGGGGCCAGCAGCCGTGTGTCTGTGAGCTGGTAACTCTGGGCCATGTCTAACTTCTCTGAGCCTCGGTTTGTGCAGACGGAAGATGGGGCCGTGTCCTCGGGGAGTAGCCACAGAAACTGAATGAGATCACACTCCTTCAGCGCGAAAGCTGTGCCACCCCCTCGGGTGAGAGCGGCGGTGCTGTTTAAAACTTGCTTCTTCCCGTGGGAAGCGTTCCTGAGCCAGGAGCCGGTCCTCGCCCCAGATCGCTTGCCCTCCCCACTGCCACTTCGGGGAGAGATGCCCCAGGCATCCATGCTAAGCCCCTTTCTCCAGACTCCACCACCTCCTGCCACAATCTCACAGCCATCCTGCCCCTGACACACAGTGGAGCAGGCTCCAGGTTAACGTTCGACATTCCAGCCCCGAGTGGGGCCTCTACATTCTTGCAGGCAGAAGTGTTTGAGCACTGAGTGAAAGCTATGTAAGAAGGACCACACACAGGCCAGCAATGTGGCGCAGTGGGTTATACTGCCACCTGCAGTGCCGGCATCCCATATGGGTGCCAGTTCCAGTCCCGGCTGCTCCACTTCCGATCCAGCTCTCTGCTATGGCCTGGGAAAGCAGCAGAAGATGGCCCAAGTCCTTGGGCCTCTGCACCTGTCTGGGACACCTGGCTTCAGATCAGCGCAGCTCCGGCCATTGTGGCCAATTGGGGAGTGAACCATTGGATGGAAGACCTCTCTCCCCCTACCTCAAACTCTGCCTTTGAAATAAAAATAAATAAATCTTTAACAAACAATGACATCATGTTTGTGATTTTAGGGGCTCACAGCCTCCATGACACCTCCCTGGGGAGCCTCATGTACCCCCACATTGAGATCTCCTGCCTTAACTGAGCCCCGGCAGCCCCTGACCTTCCCCGTGTGCTCCAATAATGCTCTTACGGGCCACGTGTTCAGGAATCATCCCCAAGGGTGCAATGAGAGAGTCCCTCACTTCACAGTTTACAAAGTGCCCCAGAGCAAAGGGACACGCACTCGCTCGCCGGAACAGCCACAGAAGGCCATGTGTCCCCTGCCCCCACCCCAGCTCCCTTCCCATGAAGTCTGCCTGGCAACACAGCCATCTCCTCAAAATCAGAGGTCCCCCTGAGAGGCCAGGGGAACCCCTGCACGGGGTCCACTTCGCCCCTCCCCCTCGGCTCGCTGCAGCCCTTGAACCTCGTCTGGCTCCAGGACCCACCCCCGCATGTTCCCGGGCTCCTGTCCCGACTGCCACCTGTCCTGTGGCTTCACTAATAACTGCCACTGCCTGCAAAGCCGCTCTGGGCTGCGCCGCCAGGGCAGGCGGGAAGAATTAAGACACCAGAGTTGAAAGATACCGGGCTTCAGAAGCGAGTTCTAAACGGACTTGAATAGCAGGAGGGCTCAAAGGCACTCGTTGAAGTCCTTGCAAAACTCCTGCCACCTACTCCATCCCTGGCAGTCCCAGGCTCTTTGAGATCTCTTTGAGCTCCCCGCGCCCAGCACTCGATCTCGGTCCTGCAAAGGAACCAAGGGCCTTTTATACTTCAGGCTTTCAATGGAAAGAGGCCGGTGGGGGCATCGGGCCTTCCTCACCTGCAGAAATTCCACCCACTCACCCACCAGGGAGCCAAGGCAGGTTTGAGCTGGAAGAGACCTTGAAGTCAGAAGCCTCCACGTGCTCTGCTTGAACCTGGGAGAGCACAGGCTCAGTAAAGTGTGCTGATCGCCCCACACCCCGCGGGCATGACTGGCCGGCTGGACAGGCACGTGGGAGCCTCACCATCGGGTCCCTCGGTGCACACCCACACCCCTTTCCCCAGCGGCCACTGTCAGGGTGAACTTAACAGTGTTGATGAGACTACTGAAAGCTGGACATAAATGCTCACAAGATTAATCCCAGGTTTCGAAACTCTGTGTGTGTTAGCTGTCTAGGGCAGCCCTAACCACGTGCACCGTGACGCATGGATGGCTTCAGTAGCACACAAACTCCTGTTCTCACTTTGCTGGAAGCTGGAAGTGCAAGACCAAGGGGTCTGTGGGAGGGAGCACCTTGTGGGGCCTCTTTCCTGGCCCTGTCGATGGCCGTCTCCTCCCCGCGTCTTCACAGCCTTCCCTCTGGCTGTGTCCAAACTCCCTCGTTCCATAAGGATTCCAGGTATATGGGATTTGGCTGCACCCTAATGGCCTCATTTTCCTGGAGCTCCGTCTCAGTCTCCCAGGTAGGCAACAGGAACCCAGGACCTTTTTTTTAAAGATTTTTTAATTTATTATTTATTTGAGAGGTAGAGTTGTAGACAGTGAGAGGGAGAGACAGAGAGAAAGGTCTTCTATCTGCTGGTTCACTCCCCAGTTGGCCGCAACGATCGAAGCTGCACCAATCCGAAGCCAGGAGCCAGGAGCTTCTTCCCAGTCTCCCATGTGAGTGCAGGGGCCCAGGGACTCAGGATATCTTCTACTGCTTTCCCAGGCCACAGCAGAGAACTGGATTGGAAGAGGAGCAGCTGGGACTTAACCGGCGCCCCATGGGATGCCGGGCTGCAGGCGGAGGAGTAACTTAACTGCACCACGGCAGCGGCCCTAACCCAGGCACTTGTGCCATCACCTGCTGCCTCCCAGGGTGGGCACTGGCAGGAAGCTGGATAGAACCCAGAGCCAGGACTAGAACCAGGCACTCAGATGGGGATGTGGGCATCCCATGTGGCATTGTAACCACTGCACCAAATGCCCACCCCATGCATGTCCTTAATAGAGAAAAACATGACTAGCATGCCAAAATAAGAGCCCAGCGGCTGGCTTCATGACGGGTCAGCAGTGCGGGGAGGGGATGGCCTGTGGGCCACTGCTGAGGCTCCCAGGTGCAGGCCTTGGCCTCGGACTGGGTTGGAGCAGGAAGCGGCAAAGGGGTGGGGGTGGGGGACCTAGGAACAAAGAGACAGGGCAAGCCACGGGGTGCTTCCAGAGGACAGCACCATCACCCTGCAGCCTGTAAGCAGCCAGTCGCGGGGAACGGAGCTGCGAGCCCTGGGCACCTAGGCAGCAGAAGGAGGAACGGGAAATAGAGGCCGGCAGCCGAGACCCAGCTCAGGAGCAGGGCGGGGCAAACCTACAGCAAGGTGCAGAGGCTGCAGAGGTCAGAGGGACAGCCAGAGGTCTCAGAGTATCCCCAGATGCATGAGGGCTGGCCTTGGTCAGACTCGGCAGGGACACCATGGAGGGAAACACCGGCCAGGAATTGCCAGCCGGGTTTGGCCACTGGAGGGCACTAGAGTGCCCGTGGAGTGTGGGCCAGGGACCCAGCGGTGAAGAGGTTGGGGATGCAGAGGCAGAGGCAGCCTGGGCCAAAAGCAGGACAAAGAAGAGGTGCAAAGTGAAGCCAAGGAAGAATCACTGTGTAAATGGGAGATGCCCAGCAGGAGAGGGTGGACAGACATGTCGCCCCCAGGAGGTCAGAGGGCAGCCGTGGGGACCAGCGACAGACAAGCTGCCTGCCCTGGCCTTTGTGGCTCCAAGCCGGTCGGCCTTCCTGGACACCGGCTGTAGGGCTCGAGCCATGTCACAGCTTCCGGGTTCTCTGTCTCTTCACCCTGGATCCGGTTCTCAGATTCACCAATCAATGCATATACCCTCTGACTTGCTTTGCTGTGTTTCTCTGACACCACTGTGGCTGTGCAGCCATCCCTGCTAATTCCGCCACATTCTCATCACTCCCCACACCTCAGTACACAGCCCCAACCCCCACCTCCTGGCTGTCTCTTGAGATTTGCCCACTCTGGACGTTGCATACGGACGGAGTCACACAGTGTTGTGGTCCTCTGTGGCTGGCATCACCATTCACCACAACGCCAACAGCGTTCCCCCAGCCTGGAGCACCTGTCAGTCCTGCATTCCTCTTTCAAGCCCCAGTAACATGCCCTCGGATAGGAGACATACATTTCGTTTACCCAGTCATGTTGATGGGCACTAGGGCTTGCTCCCCCTTTTTGGCTGTGGTGAACAATGCTGTTATTCTTGTACAAGCTTTTGTGTACGCATGTGTTTGCAATTCCCTTGGGTGCATTTCTGGGAGTGGAATCGCTGGGTCATATGGTAGCTCCATGTTTAACCATTTAAAGGACTCCAGCACTGTTTTCCAAGGTGGCTGTACCATCTGCCATTCCGACCAGCAGTGTGTGTGGGGTGCAATTTTTCCACATTTCCATCAACTCTTGTCATTGCTGTCTTTTTTTGTTATAGCTGCCCTAGTGGCTATGAGGTGGCATTCATTGTAGTCTTGAGTTACATTTCCCTAATTGCTAATGATGAACATCTTTCATGTGCTTACTGGTCACTGATCTTTCTTCTTTGGAGAAATGGGTAATCCCTTACCTGTTATTTAATTGTAGGGTTTTTTTTAATTATTATTATTGACTCATATGTGTTCTTCATATATTCTGGATAGAAGTCCTTTACGAGATACATGATTTGAAAATATTTTCTCCCATTCCATAAATTGTCTTTTCATTCCCTTGATGTTGTTTGGCTGCACAACTACATTCTTATTTTGAGGAAGACCAATGTAACTACTTTTTTTTTCAAGGTATTTGTGCTTTGTGTCATATCTAAGAAATGATGGCTTCATCTAAGCCAGGAACATTTACACATGTGTTTTCTTCTAGGAGTTTTACAGTTTGTGACTCTTACATTGAAATTTAGCATGCATCTTGATAATTTTTACAGACGTTAATATTTGTTTGTGGTATAAGGCAAGTGTTCAGAATCATTCTTTTCCTGTGGATATCCAGTTACCCCAGCACCATTTGCCTAAAAGAATGTTCTTCCCTACTTAATTGTCTTGACACCCTTGTCAAAAACCAATTTGAGCCAGTGCCACAGCTCACTAGGCTAATCCTCCGCCTTGCGGCGCCAGCACACCGGGTTCTAGTCCCGGTTGGGGCACCGGATTCCGTCCCGGTTGCCCCTCTTCCAGGCCAGCTCTCTGCTGTGGCCAGGGAGTGCAGTGGAGGATGGCCCAAGTGCTTGGGCCCTGCACCCCATGGGAGACCAGGAGAAGCACCT
This sequence comes from Oryctolagus cuniculus, assembly GCF_964237555.1. Lineage (NCBI taxonomy): Eukaryota > Metazoa > Chordata > Mammalia > Lagomorpha > Leporidae > Oryctolagus > Oryctolagus cuniculus. The sequence goes on from NC_091435.1 coordinate 146,811,058, forward strand.
GGCTCCTGCCTTCGGATCAGCGCGGTGCGCCGGCCGCAGCACGCCAGCCGTGGTGGCCATTGGAGGGTGAACCAACAGCAAAAGGAAGACCTTTCTCTCTGTCTCTCTCTCTCACTATCCACTTTGCCTGTCCAAAAAAAAAAAAAAAAAAAAAAAAAAAAACACACACACACAATTGAATGTAAATGTAGGCTTTTATTTCTGGATTCTCAGTTTTACTTCATTGATCTGTATGTCTGTCTCATCCCAGACTATACACTACTGATTACGACAACTTTATAGTGAATTCTAAAATTCGGAAGTATAAATTCTCCAACTTTGATCTTCTTCAAGATTATTTTGACTGTCTGGGTCCCTTGTATTTCCATATGAATTTTAGGCTCACCTTGTCAATTTCTGCAAAAAAATTTGACTGGTATTGTGTTGAGTCTGTAAATCAGTTTGAGAATCATAATATTAAATCTCCCAGTGCATGAATGCAGAATGCCTTTCCATTTTTTAAGTCTTTCTTTAATTTCCTTCATTGATTTTTGTAATTTTCAGTGTCAAGTTTTGAACTTGTTTTGTTAAATTTCTTTGTAAGCATTTTCTTTCTCTGGATGCTATTGTGAATGGAATTGTCTCCTTGGTTTCATTCTTGGGATGTTCATGTCTAATAGAAATATGATTGACTTTGTGTATTTATCTTGTATCCTGCTACACTGCTAACCTCATTTACTATCTCTGATAGTATTTCACAAATTCCTTGAAATTGCTCATATATAACATCATATCATCGACAAATAAATGGTTCTACATCTTCCTTTCCAATTTTGGTGCCTTTGGTTCTTTTTCATCCCCATTTCTCCCTGGACAGAACCTCTACTACAGGGTTGATAGAAGTGGCACGAGCACATGTTCCAGATCTTAGAGGGGAAAGCTGCAATCTCTTCCCATTAAGTTTGTGTCTGTTGTAGACTTTTCAGAGATGTTTTATATCCAGCTGAGAAAATTTCCTCCCATTCCCAGTTTGTTGAGTATTTTTAACATGAAAAGATACTGGATTTTATCGAATGTTTTGTTCTTTCTGTGTTAATGAGATAATAATGAGGTTTCGTCCTCCCATCTATTACTAGCATGTGTTACATTCATTGTTTTCCATATGTTTAACCAATCTTTCATTCCTAGAATAAATTCCACTTGATTGTAGTGCATGACCCTTTCTCTGTGTGGCTAGGTTGGGCTGCCTATCCTTTGTGGAAGACAGACTCTTCTCTTGATACCGCAAGATAACTGTCTTCGGCTGGAAGTTTGTGTCCGGCCAGAAAGGGAGACTGTCTCAGAAACCAAGGCCTGCCCCTCACAGGCCCAAGCTGGGTCGTGTGCTCTGCTGCTGTGGTTTGAGTAAGACTCGGCTCCCAGACACATACAGGCCTTTAATCCCCACCGGAAAGTTAACGGTGCTGAGAGTGTGGAACTGTAGTCTGGTTACGGGTGTTTAGAAGGTAGGCCTAGTGGGAGGTCCCTGGGTCACCGGGGACTTGACTTCAGAGGGCTTTCATGAGAGGATTAGTTGTACAAGCCCAAGTTGAGCCAACCTGCCCGCGCGCTCGCTCTCGCTCTCTTTCTCCTTCCTGGATCATCACGTGATAGTTCCTGCACACATACTCTGCTATTTCCTTCCCCCAGCCTCACTCAGCAGCCAAAATAATGGGGTCTCTTGAATCTTGGACTGTGAGCCTCCAAAACCATGAGCTAAATAAGCCTTTCTCTTTGTAGAGTTGGCTCCTTCCACGTTTATAGTCGCGTTAACCAAAGCTGACTAATACACCCACCATGAACCCTTCACTGGGCCCAAGGGGACAAATTTAGACCCGGACCTGAGCACAGGATCAATACAGGAAAAACTGGGGTCGGAGTGAGGGACAGTGGGCCCCCAAAGAAATTGCGGGGCTCCGGTTTATCCTAATAATGGCTGAAAATGATGGACAGCGAAAAATAATGGAAGCCCACCACAGAAGGATATCAAGATCCCTGAGTAGAGGAGTTGCCCCCTGAGGGAGAGAATGGTGTACCTGGGATGCTTCTGCAGGGGCCGGGCAGGGCAAGTCGGAGATGAGGAGCTCTTCTGCTGGAAGGAGCGGAGGTTGAGTGGAGGGCTCAGAGGAAAGGAGTGAAGGTTTGAAGATGAGCACGGAGGTGATCAAGCAGACACAAAATGATAGGAGGACTCAGCTGTCCCCAGGGGGCCTGGCTTTCAGAGCTGGGCTGCTGGGCCAAGGCTGAGGTGTCCACTGCAGGAATGGGAATGCAAGGGAGCCCTGGGAGCCAATCTAGGGAGGGGTGAATGGAAACCACTGGAGTTCACACAGCCCAGGGTGCTGAGACTAAGTCGTTGGTGGGTGGCGGCATCTTCCCTGGGTGATCCTAGGCTTCAGGTATGGACAAAGGCAGTGGCTTCAATCCTAAAGATCTGTCGCTGAGTGAGGGGGATGTGATTGGCCTCGGTGGGTGGAATCTAATCCCAGAAGTTTGCACAGGAGAGTCAGAAGAACCACAAAGGATTTTCAGAAGGTTCTTACGGGTTTTCAGCTCATTGCTGAGGCCACCGTGAGAACCCTGGTAGCTAATCTTCGAGCCTGTAGCTTCACCCTAAAGGGAAAGAGAAACTTTTGAAATTAGGTGAAGCCAGACACGGTGTGAAGGGAGCTGCGTTACTATACACTCTTTCTGTTGAGCTGTGGAGAAATGGACAGAGGAAAGCAGCTCCCTTGTCCAGGCAATGGTTGATAGAAGCTTGGAGCAGGGCATGGCCATGTGTCCAGACAGTGTCCAGCGCCGAGCTGGAGAGCTCGGGTTTGGGTCAAGAGAGAAGGGCCCATCAACAAAGCCCCAAATTTCTGTTTCTCTGCCTTCTTTCCTCCTTCAGAGGTGCAATTATAAACACTGCGGCACGTCCAGTCAGGAAAAACATCAACCAGAATCCCGACAATTTGGAAGTCAGCAACCAAATACCCCTTGGCCTTACTTTCAAGTTATAAATATCCCTGGATCTAAGTGAGCCGAGGTTTCTTGGTAGCTGTCTTGGGCTTGAACCCAGAAGTAACAATGGCCACAGTGACAACATTTGCTGACTGCTTGCTAAGAGCCACTCATATATGTGAAATCTCAGCTAATCCTCAGAATAACCCACCAAGGCTGACGCACTGCGGCCGCTAGTTTTTAGCAGCTAGAGAAAATCCAGAGGGGGGATGGAGTGAGTGAATGGCACAGACTGGGTGAGGGTCCGCACTCCGGCCCCAGGGCCCAGGGATGGAATTAGTGCACCCCCTTTTTTATGCAGAGGGGATTTTGTGTCCCTTAAAGAAGTGTCATTTTCAGGAGTTCTTTCAACAATCCACCCTACCCACTTCAGCATCACCCATTTGAAGACCTGTGTAACTGGGATCTTTCCAGAAGCTACCTCTGGCCAGCCTGGGGCATTGTTCAGCCCAAGTCACACACAGGAAACTCCGAACGATGGGGATGTGGCAGCCAACAGAGAGAGTCCACGAGCCGTGAGAGCCAGGCCCGGAGCTCAAGCCCTTTCTGCTGATTTCTGGGTGAACCAGGGCGGCCCCTGCCCTCTGTACCGGCAGCATTTTATCACTGCACCCTGCAGACACTGTTTAAATACTTCTACAGCGGCAAGGCTTGGGGTGATCCTTTTCCTGTGCACCTGTATTATTGTCATTAGGAAAGACTTGAAGCACACAGAAAAGAGCAGTTGATAATATAACAAATACCCAGCTGCCCACCGCTGCAAGTGAGCAAAGGTTAAGATGTGTTTTTATTGCTGGCTTCAGATCTTTTTTGAACAGGAAGTAAAATATTGCAGGCCTGTTTATGATCTGTGTTTGCTCCCTGTTCTCAGAGGAATCGCCATCCTACCAGCTTCCCCCACACGTACGTATCTGTGGGCCGTCTCTGGTACTGCCTACACAAGGCCACTTTTGGGACGTGGACGCTCACGTTCCCGGCTCCCTGGAGACCAGATCCCTCTGGGATAACTGCCGCTCAGACTCCAGTACCATGACTTACAAACCAGCCCCCTATCAGGAACATGTCCCAGTTTTTAACTTTTACAACCTCCGCTGTAAGAAAGAGCCTTGTCCCCGACCTGAGCTGGGTCGTGTTGCCAAATTTCTCCCTCAGTTCGTGACTTGAGCTCATCTCCCCACCAGTCAGGTATGAGCAGTGCCGTGGCCCCCAGCTAAGCTCGGTGCTACCCACTAGCCAGCTCGTGTGAGCACGGGGGAGCCCACGGCTGCTCTCCACGGCACCACGCACGTCTGACCCTAGAACCAAGGCTTGTTGATGGGGGAAGCCCCGCCCCTCTTGTCCCCAGCCCGCCTCACCATGTTCTCATCCACTGTGGGCTCAGCCTGCGGCCGGCTAAGTTGCCTGACGTGCCTTTCCTCAAGCACCCAATAGGATGCTGTGTAGTTAGCAACTAGTGTCCAGCCCAGGCTGGGATTCTGTGTGCACACAGGCTGTGTGTGGTTCAGGGAAGAGTGTGCTCATCTTGGAGGCAATCGATTTGTAACACTGTCTTTGGAAATAGCCTGGCCTCAAATATCATACCTGATTTGGATTACAGCCTTAGTTTAGGTCGCTGTAAAAATTCTCATGGAAACTTATAAACCCCCAAGATCTCTGTCTCACAGTTTGGAGGGCTGGAAGGCCCAGACCAGGTGCCGGCACAGCCCGGTTCTGATGAGGGACCCCTTCCAGGTTGTTGACTGCTGACTTCTCCCTCGGTCCTCACATCGTGGGAGGAGCAAGAGAGCTCCCTGGGGTCTCTTACAAGGGCACTAACCCTGTTCAGGAGGCCCGACCCTCAGATCCTCCTGACCTGATCAGTTCCCGGTGGCCATGTCTCTAAATGCCGTCGCTCCAGAGACTACTCTCCACCTGTGAACGCTGAGGGGACACAGTCAGTGTGGAACCCGTATCCAGGGCGTCATAGTTGAAACCCTTTTCGTGTGCTCAGAGATTATTTGCCAGCCCTCCAATTCCAGCTTCTTCAGGTGCACTGCCTCCGTGTCTGCAGCAGATCTTTGAGCCAACAATCCAGGCACCTAGTTCTGCGGAAGTGGCTAAGGAGCTTCATCGTCGCTGAAATTGCCACCAGCGTCATCAGTGACAGGAAGTGAGTAGCCCTGGAATCATGTAAGATCTTGAACAGTCCATACTGCACAGGAGCTGGTCAATCAGGACACCAGCTCTCACTCTCCTGGAGCGGCCCTACTGATGTGGGCAGGCAGGTAGGATAAAATCAATGAGATTTGTGAGCTGGAAGACCATGCCTTCACCACGCCCCCTGTGTGATCTCATGCCCCCACCTGACCCCACCTGTACACCCACCTGCCCATCAGGCTACGTAAACACGCCCCTTCATGACCCAAGTACTTGGGAGTTTCTGGCTCCTGGCTTCAGCCTGGCCCAGACCTGGCTGTTATAGGCATTTAGGGAAGGAAGCAGCAGATGAGAGCTGGGACTCTGACTCTGTCTCTCTCCCTCCTTCTCTCTCCTCCCTCCCTCTGTCACTCTACCAAAGAAATAAATAGATGTTAATTAAAAAAAAAAAAGGAAAGAACTAATCCCGGGGAGAAGTGGAGAATGCATTCACCTGTGTGGAAATCTAGCAGGTGTGTCAGTCCACCTGCGGAGCCACTGAGCTCAGTTAAAAGAAGGAACAGCAGTGATTTTGTCACAAGAGGGAGTGACCAGCACTCAGAAAGTGAGGGGCGAGAGGTTGACAGTCTACTTTGCCATCGGCAGCTCCTTGGTGTGTTCTTGCCTTGTCTCGTCGGTCCAGGGAGCATTGAACTTACAATGTCACCTCCTGGTTCTGCTCCCTGCTCAGTTCCTAGGGATGGATGTTAGATTTGGAATAGCTCAGGGTTCTGGTCTTTTGTACCCCCAGAGAGGAGAGATGGAAAAAGGAGACAGAGACCGACCTCAACAGAGACAGGTTGCTTTATTGGAAGCAAAGAGGTTGGCGACAGTCAAGGAGGGGATTTGCCACTATGGGGCTGGGGGGCAGGGGTAGAAGGCAGCTGGCAGATGAGTAGGGAGCAGGCTCTTTGAGGCCTCAGGGAACATTCCTCTTACCTGTTTCACAAGATGCCCTGAGCAGCTTATCTGCTTTGCCATTGGCACTACAAGGAGTCAGTCGGGAAGGGTCTGCTTGGCACCAACAAGGGAGGAAGTGGGTAGGTAGAGGGGGAAAGTTCCTAGGAGTGGAGGTCCTCCAGGAAGCTCCCTCTCCCGGCCAGCTCACACCTGGACAGCCAGTCCTCCACTGGCCCGCCCTCGGACATGGTGGGTTCTCCCCTGGAGCTCCCCTGGCCATGGGCTTCATGGCTTCCTGCCATCCCTAAGCCAGCAGAGGCTGCACGAAAGCAACAGGTCTCCCAGTGCAGGCCCCCACCCCCTCCTTCCTAGGCAACCTCGCAGTGTGGCCTTGGAGCCCCCACTAGCCCACACTTGCAGTTCCAGATGCTCCCATCAGCAGGATCGGGGCTGCAATCTGTGGTCTGACATCAGCAGCTCCTGCAGGTCCTTTCTTGGTGAGAACTCTGATGCTGGCTAGAGCGTGAATCACACCAGCCACCGCGTGTGGAGCCAAGAAGTGGCCACCCGCCGCCGCCTCCAGGAGGTGCCTCCAGGGCACACAAGTCGGGGGCAGACCCACGGGCCTTCCTGACCCTCTTGCTTTCCTATTGCCAAGTCTACGTATCTCTTAATACAACTTGAACTTGATCATCCTGATTAATATTTTATTGCCTAATTTGCTCTGTATCATCTTACTCACCAATAAAAAAACATGCCCTCCTGTCCCAGATCCAGTTTACGAGGCTCAGCAGAGCTGCTTGGCGCTCTCTGCCCCGTGGGCCTGGGTTCCCTGCCCAGAGGGGAACTCAGCCACCAGCAGCTTCACTGCCTCTCCTCGTGCCCCAGCCGCTGCTGCCTCCCCTGGGCGCAGCTTCCGTCGTGCAAGGTGCATCAGCCCCAGAAAGCAGTCAGTTGCGCCCAGGAGGGGCCAGGTAACTACCTGAACATGCAGGCTGGTTAATGCCCCAGGGGTGAACCTTACCAATAAGGGAGAAGAGACAGGAGGGCAGAGAGAGCTCAATCCCTTGTCCTTTCCACCACACACACACACACACACACACACTCACAGTCTGCTTCAAGGACGCTGCTCCATGAACCTTGTCTGGAAACAACCCACACACCTAAAGAGAAAGGCTCTGTTCCCGAGACTGTGGCCAGCGTAGAAACGCAGCCCTGAATTTGCTCCCAGCCCTCTCATGGCCTCACGCCTTCCCCCACCCTGGCCCCAGACTCTCTAAACTGTGAGCAGGTGCGTTTGCATCCAGCTCTGAATTCTACAGCCCCGAAAGGCAGCGGCCTCCATATTGAACTTCGGGTTGGAAACCACAAGCTGGAAGATGACCTCTTAGGTCTGCACAAGAAGGGCGAGGGCTGGATTGGGAGGCCGAGGCATCGCAGTGGGGAAAGGCAAGCTGTACTGGGAGGCGTCTTTGACAGGCTGGGACGCCAGGTGCAGGGGGCAGAAGGAGGAGGAGCCAACGTAGCTGAGCCTCGGCTCCTATCCTGAGAGACGATGGAGCCCGTGGTGGACAGGGGGAAGCTGGCAGTAAGCATGGGCTTTTGGGTAACTGACCTAGATTCCCATCCAGACCCTGCCATTTAGTAGCTGTGCAACCTTGGACATGCCATTTGCTCTCTCTGGCCCTCATTTCTTTACCTCCTAAGGCTGGTCAACAGTGGCCCCCTATTTCAGGGCCTGGTGTGGAGGAGGAGCTGGGATGAAGGATTGGTCTCATCCTCTGCGTGGCCTTGGCCCCCAGCCCAGCCTGCTCAACTGCACTGATAGGAGGCCTGGCTCATGGCCTCTAGGGTACCTCCCAGTGTGCCCCCCATGCTTGCCCGGCTGATGGAACAAAGACGGAAGAAGCTCCCCGGGGCTTGTAGAGGAGGTGCCCTCAGAATCCTCCCTGCCCGGCCCCAGCCTGGCCCCAGCCCACTAGGGACCCCACAGTGTGTGGCAAGGAAGAGTCAGGGGGAGGAGGCGCCAACTCCTGGCTTGTCCTGGTGCAGCCTTGCTGGTCCACTGGGCCCAGTCCTACAACAGAAGCTCTTGAGAGCACGTTAGAAATGCAGATTCCTGGCCTCCCGCTGACCAGGACGGGCGCAGGCACCTGAACCAGCTGATTCTGCTGCCTGCCAACCCCTGAGAGCCCCATCAGGACCCCAGACCCAGAGAGAGGCTCAACCAGGTGGGCCTCCTCCCTCGGGGTGTGCAAGGCCCAAGGCAACGAGGCCCGGCCCATGAGGTGGTCTTTCCCGGGCCACAAGGTGGTCTTTCCTCTCCAATGCCTGTATCTTTCTGTCCCTAGGTCTCTGCCTCTGTCTCTCTCTGCCACTTTCCTCCCTCTCCCTCTCTCTCTCTCCCACTGTCTTCTGTCTCCCTGGCAGCCTTCCGGCTGGTGGCTGACAGCAGATGGCTGTCAGGCCTTGGCCAGAGGCCCTGTTGTCCCAGAGGCCCCTCCCTTGGGGACGGCTTATCAGTGACCACCTGCAGAGTGCAAACTGTCCTGCCACAAACAGGTCTCTGTCACTGGTGTGATTCAGGGCCTGGCCCAGCCCTGGGCCCTGCCTCCCGTAACCCCAACCCCAACCCCCACAGAGGCCAAGCTCCCAGCCTGGCTTGCGCAAGAGCTGCTGCAGGGGCCAGGGCCCAGCCTCAGTGGAACTGGGGTGGGGAAAGGAGCCATCATTCAGCAGGCCTTGCCAGGCCCGGGGATGGCACGCGGGACAGGGGTCGTCTGTGGACACCTGGCTACTGCAGCTTCTCTCACTGAGAGGATGTGGTCAGGGCGGTTGAGATGGCCTGGACCATGTGCCCATCCCCACTCCCTTCTGCACCAGCGGGGACCGAGAGAAGAATCCAGACTGGTGGGATGCCCTAAAGGGCTGCCTGGTTTCCGGTGGGGTTTGAGTGGCCTGGTGCTACTGACCCCAGGGCCAGCCTGTCCACCCTGGTCTGCAGAGACCAGCAGCATCTGGCAAGAATCCGGGGCTACCCCCCTGCCCAGACTGTGCCCCAAGCATTCCCCTCCCTTCTCTGCAGCGCACCAGGGTGGGATGTCAGGGGACCCCCGAGGGCACTGTCCTATGCAGTAGGCCGGGTGCTGGCTTCAGAATGGCTGTGTTCAGCAAGAACCAATATACCCATTTCCCAGACGAGGAAAGCAGAGGGCCCAGAGAAGAGCAAGGACTCCTCCAACTTCCCACAGCACCAGGGAGGGACCTAAAGGTCAAATGGCCTAATCACAGGTATGAGTATGCACGTACACACTTACACACACATATACACACACATGTGCACACACACATACAGAACCCCAATTGCCCTGAACGAACCCTGGGGATGTGCCAGCAAGTAAATTGTTCCAGGGAAACAAGAGGAATGGCGCAGCCCCTGCCACCATGTCTGATGCCCAGGGTGGGTGCACATGCAAGGGGCCCTTTCTGTCCCTGCTCCCCGTGTCCAGCATAGCAGAAAGAGGCGGCAGCTGTAACTGCGTATGTGTGCTGGGCCCTGGCTTCAGACAGGGGCCTGGTGCTGCTTGTGCAGCGTCACCACCACGTGCCTTGCGTGCACAGGGCACCCTGCGCTCCCTCATTCTGGCACTGGCGTGATTGCTCTCCGATTACAGGTGAGACGGAGGCTCTGACTCGCCTGGGGACACTGCGACTTCAACCCTTTGGTTTCTGGATGGTCTCTGCCGGATAAAAAAAAAACTGAAATATCCAGCAGGGGCCCTCCCAGCACAGGGAAGCCAAGTAAGGCAAAGCTTCATGGGAGGCAGGGAGACTCTGCTGGGTGGCAACAGCCCAGCAGGTGCGAGGATGCCAGTGACATCAGAGCAGCCCCTACGTGCAGGCTCCAGAGGGCAGGCTGCCCGGGTCTTGTGGTTTGCACGCGCCCTGCAGGCTGCCCATGGCTGCAGCAGCCCAGAGGCAGCTGGACCTGAGAGCTCTCCCCCGGCTCTGCCCTTCCCTGTCCCCACCCCTGCCCTCCCCTTCCTGGCTGGCTGGAGGGTGGACAGGACGGCAGGCTGCGGAGGAGCAGAGCCGCCGGCTCAGGTTTCTCTCCGCTCATCCTGGCAGGGATTACTCGGGGAGCAAGGAGGACAGCTGAGCTGGCAGGTGGGCGGCCGGCTGTGCCTGCCCAGGGCAAAGCTGGGGGAGGAGGGATGGCCAAGGTAACTCAGCCCTGAGCCGCCTCTCTCCCCATTCCCCCGAGCTGTGCGTTCGGGGGATGATCCACTGCAGCCGGCACCAGCGCACAGGCGTCGGCACCCCCTTGGCCCCGAACTCTGCAGCTCCACAGACAGACAAACTGGCTTCAAAAAAGAGGAGACGTGCAAGTGTGTGGGGAGCAACAGGGCTCTAGGGAACAAAAGCCAAGCCCTCCTGGAATCCCCAGTGAGCGCCAACCCCTCCCCCAGCCCCCACCTCATCCCTGCTGCACAGTCTCTGCAGCTGTTGGAAAGCTTCTGTCTGGAAAACTACAGGTCTGCCTCCCCCTCCCCCGACTCCTGCCAAGCCCTCGTCCCTGAGATACCACTGGAGCTCTTGCTGGGTTGGGCCACCTATTTAACCATCTGGGACTGTCCCCGCCTTGGGACAGAGATTGTTGGCTAGTGGGCCCCAGAGCCTCATCGGAATTGGGAACAGTTCGGTGCTATTGACCCAGGCAGAACTGGATGTGGATCCAGAAAGTGCCAGGAATGATGTGTCAGCAGAAAACTGGTGCCAGAGGAGCCCAGGGCTGGGGATCCTGGGGCCCTGGCTAGAGCCTTGGTGGGCGGAGCCCATCCCTGCTGGGGGTTCTGCCTCCCACATCCCCAGAAGGAGGCCCTAGATCACAAAAGCAAAGCTGAGCATTGAACTGGCTGTGTTCACTGCCTACAGGTCTGGTCTAAGGGTACTTGCTAAAGCCTGGCCTGGACCCTGGCCAGCAGGACCCTGGATCTGGTGCAGGCGCCAAGGGATGCACCAGTTCCACATCAGACAGGTGCACCTGGCATCAGACTCCAAGAGCTGTGCCTGCCCCACAACCTCCATCCCCTGGGTACCACATGAGCCAACAGTCTTCGTGGTTTCTATCCATATCCAGTTCTGGGCAGTGCAAGCCTGAAGTTAATGGTCAAGTGCATGCTTTTCGATTGTCCTGGGTCTGTTTACTTCAAATACATCCTGATGCTATATAATGGCCCTGATCTTTGGTTTTTAGTCATGCTGAACAGGTGTCCCTCTGGGTCCCGGTTCTCCATCTCTCTAAGGTGGGTACCAACCACAAAGGTTTGGAATAGCTGAATAAGACTTGTGAGATCCCCCAACATAGGGCCCAGCCTGGAGTGGGTACCCATACATATTTTCACTTTCCTGCTTTCCCTCAGTCTCAGTCTATTCAAGCTGCTATAGCAAAACCCCTTCAACTGGCCAGCTTAGAGACAACAGCAATTCCTGTCTCACAGTCTGGGGACTTAGGTCCAGGTGCACGGCCCCCGCGTATGCGACAAGGACCCACCTTCTGGTCCCCAGATGGCACCAGCTCACCAAGTCCTTCTGTGGTGCGAGGGGAGGGGAGGGTTTGGGGGCTGCCTTTGCGAGGGCTGAACTCATGACCTGATCACTCCCGCAGGCTGGCCTCTGAGTGCCATCACCATGCGAGTTGAGTATTTCAGCACACGGATTCTGGGGGAGCATTCAGGCCATAGCACTCTCCTTCCCGACTTCTTCCTCTGGCGCTCTCGCTCTCGCTCTTTCTCTTTCTCCCTCTCATTCTTCCTATTGTATCTTCCCAGAAAGGAGAGTCCCTTGCCATCCTCATCAACTCTCCTGCAGGTCCCTCTCTTTTCCTTCAGATTCTTGGCATTGTCCCTCCCCGGAACTCTCTTCGATTCTGTCACTTTCATAAATGCACTTGCCCTCTGTTTTCTCTGTCAACCCCAAGAGAGAGCCTCCCTCATCTCCATGTGCCCACTACCACAGACACAAGGCCTAGACATGCTTGTGGTTCCTGGTGGAACGCAGGCATTGTGCTTGGATGGGGAAGGCAACACATGGATGAATACTGGATGGGCGGCTGATGTGTGGGGCAGGTGAGATGCCAGGGCTGGAAGGGTGGGGTCGGCAGAGGGGTTGAGGATGAGGGGACTGGGTGTGAAGGGGTGAGGGTGTGCGTGAGTGGATGAGGAGCAGACAGATGGGGCAGGCAGGCAGAGATGGATGGGGAAGAGGGCCGGCAGACCCCACGGTGGAGGAGTAGGTGGATTAACAGAGGACCATGCCACTTGCTACAGGCTCCAAGCATCGCCGAGACAGGGCTCAGAGCACACCCGCCCCACGTCATCCTTGGAAGACCCTTACCGTCAGCTCTGCCTGTGCCAGCAGAGCTCTGACCAGTGCCGAGGGCTGGAAACCTGCCAAGCCCCTTCCCAGCCTGTCTCCCCACCCTGAGAGCCTGCACATTTGCCACACTGCCCAGCCAGTGACAGCGTTCCCCAACTGGCACAGGAAACACGTTATGTGTTAAATAAATGGACAGGCTGTCTTAGACACAAGTGACCCTGAGGGAAAATGATGACAGACCTGGCCACCCCCCAGCTGTGTGACCTGACCAAGCCCCTATGCCTCTTGGAGCCTGTGTCTTGACTTTGAGCTCAGGATCAGAGTAGATACTGCTCAGTTCTTTCTTTGCTCCTCTCTCTCTCTCTCTCTCTCTCTCTCTCTCTCTCTCTCTCGGTTGCAAGGATTACATTGGGAAGTAGATTCTAATCTGGTCCTTTTAAGGGTTCCCACCCACCCAGTCCCAAAGCTGCACACGCCTCCTGCCCCCACTCACCACCCCCCCAAGGGCAGAGCTGGCCTACAGGAAGGGGTCCGGAGACTGTGGGCCCTGAGCATGCCCACTTGCAGCCCTCGGCCCTCTGGTCGGTGCATAACCAGCCTGACCTCAATCCTTCTCTGTGAATTATGGAAAGCGAGTTCTCGGAAAACAAGGCAGGTGGAAACTCTAGCGGGCTCCCTCCTCTCATCCTCCCCAACTTAATAAGGACCAGGGCTTATTAGCTGTTCCCATCCAGCTGGCCGTGTCCTGTGCCTGCACACGTGAGACTAAAAATACCCGCGGCTCCTATTAGAAGCTCTGCCCAAGGGGCGGGCGAGGCTGCAGTCCACACAGACACCAAATCCCGGCTCCCTCGCGCCCCCTGGGACCCAGGCCACTAAGCTGGTCCTGCTGGGGGTAGACAGGCACCAACAGCCTCCCCACAGAGCCAGGTGCACTTCATATCAAAGGGCTGCCCTGAGTTAGCTCATCTGGGACTTGGGTCAGACACTCTGAAGCCCCTTTCCCTGTCCCTCCTTGGTACCTCATTAAAAAGCCACCCCAAACCCAGGAGAGGGGCAACACGTGCCTCTACAGAGAAGCAGTGCCCCAGCCCTGCACACCCCAGCCCTGCTCACCCCAGCCCAATCCTCACCCTCCTCCCAGGAAAGACATTTGTGTTCCCTATTCACACAAGCTTGCAGAATGGCAGGTGTGTTAGGCTCAGTGGGAGGCCTGGGCCCATCCACTAGGGGAACCACGTACCCTGAGGTCTTGATCCTCTGTTTCTCTGTCAATAAAATGGGTGCAAGCCCTCCACCCAGCCAGGCTATTGTGAGTCCTTGAAAGTTGGACAGAAGCAGGTGATTGAGATGCAGTGGGACCGGAAGCATGAGCCAGGTGTGGGACTCCTGGTTTATGTCTCGCGGTGAGCAGATGGGGGGCGTTTCGGTGGCTCGCGGATACATGCTTGGGAAAGGTGAAGTCATCTTGCCATGGGGCCTTCCCGTGCCACTGGATACCTCTCTTGGCATTGCCCGAGGCATTTAGGAAATGGTGATGAGAGACAAATTGATTTGCATTAAATCCATCCCCGGAAGAAGGCCAAGAGTGCCACCGGGTATAAAGACTCTGAACTTTAAGGTCCCTGTCGTTGGGAGTGGCCTGCTTCCCGCATTTGCACATGACTGCAAGTAGGGGGTGGGATTTTAATGGGCTACAGACAGAGCAATATGGAAAATCACTTAAGGCATCCTGAACAGGAATCCTGAGCCAGCCATGTAAGTGTTTGTGGCACTGCAGTAGGAAAAAGGAACTAAGTATAAGAATTTAAAAATTCTCTCTCACACACACACTTATGTAAATTTGTGTTTTAGAAAGCGTTCAATCTTGCCGGCGCCGTGGCTTAATAGGCTAATCCTCCACCTTGCGGCGCCGGCACACCGGGTTCTAGTCCCGGTTGGGGCGCCGGATTCTGTCCCGGTTGCCCCTCTTCCAGGCCAGCTCTCTGCTATGGCCAGGGAGTGCAGTGGAGGATGGCCCAGGTGCTTGGGCCCTGCACCCCATGGGAGACCAGGAAAAGCACCTGGATCCTGGCTCCTGCCATCGGATCAGCGCGGTGCGCCGGCTGCAGCGGCGGCCATTGGAGGGTGAACCAACGGCAAAGGAAGACCTTTCTCTCTGTCTCTCTCTCTCACTGTCCACTCTGCCTGTCAAAAATAAAAAAAAAAAAAAAAAAAGAAAGAAAGCGTTCAATCTCTGTGGTAGCAAAACGTGGAAACTAGAAAGTGTTTGCTCGTGTGCACAATGGCCGCGGCAGTGATGTGTGGAAGGCTGGTTGGACACCTGTGACGATGCACGAGTAGGCTGACGCACACCGCGGGTGGGACGGCAGCGGCACCGGCTCTCTGAAAGGTAAATTGACTCCACAGTATCGCAGTCTTCAAAGAGCCACAAGCTTTGACTTAGTACCTCCACTCCCAGGAATGGATTCTAAGGAAATAGCCAGATCTGTGGTCAGGGGTCGGAGCACACAGGTACTTATCATCACGTAACTTATAGAAGTGGGCCCCACAACACAACAACAGAAAAACAAATTGTGGCACGTCACTAGAAGGAGGGAGTAAGCCGCACGGGACACTCTGGGGTAGTGTACTATCGTCCACTTGACAACGCATCGCCACCAATGAGCATTTTGCTGGTGGGTGTGTACCATACCCGTGGTCCTTACAGCTGTCAATCTTTTGGTTATTCATAAGTTGAGTGCCTCTTTACCAGTTCAAATAAATGAGATGTTGAGGAGTTTTCAGTGAATTGTTCATTACACGTTCTGAGTGGAAAAAAAAAAAAACATGAACCAAACTGTATATGGTACAATTTCAATTTTGATATATATATATATGTTAATCTACTATATACGTGTGTGTGTGTGTGTGTGTGTGTGCTCACCGTACATGCTGCAGTAACGTAGTCAGGAATGACTAAGCAGAACGTCTAAAAGCGACCACTTCTGGATGACAGGGTGGTGGGGTCTAGGTGGCTCTGTGTTCTCCTTTATATGCTCTTTGCACCGCATCTGAATTCTCAACAATGAGCAGGAAGTCAGCAAAGCAGCTTCCCTCACTGAGACCCCCGTGGGACTGCGAGGCCCAGGATCCCTGAGCTGAGGCTGGAGCCGGAGCGAGGCTCTGTCTCACCTGCCTGCTCCGGCCAGCACCTGAGGCAGCACCTCAGCACCTCAGCACCTGAGGCCTCTGCCCCAGAGCCTGGCTCCCCAGCCTCCCCCGGCAGCCCGCGCTCTCAGATTCCCCATTTCTTACATGCGATGCTTGGCTGTCTTCTCCTCCTGCGCTGTCTGGGGACAGTGGCATGGATCGTACCCACCAGAACCGCCACACCCATGCCCTCACCCTGCTGCCCGCCACCTGCTGGCCAGCAGAAGCCGCGCCCACAGCAGATGGGTCCTGGCTGCTCCGCAGCTCCCCCCCCCCCCCCGGCCCCTTCTCCCTGCTTTTCCCTCCTGAAATGCATCACTTTCCCACCTCCACCTCTGCCTGGAAAACCCTTGTCTTCCTCTTCCTCGGTGCCTCCTCTACCACCTCCACCTAGCAGCCCCCCGGGTCCTCCCCGCTTTCACTTCACCCCATGGCGTTGCACATATGGAATCTCAAGAACCAGCCTCCGCCTGGGAAGCTCGCTCATGGCAGACCAAAGAGAAGCAGAAAGCCCTCTTCACAGCTTGCTGCCCTCCTCTCAGAACAGGGTGGAGCTGTTGCTATACAACACCTGCCAAAGTGACAGGCCCCTCCCTTTCACTCCCTCCCCTGCAGGGCCACCTCACTGCTCCCGAAAACTCCTGAATGCTCGCAACTACCAACATGAGACTGTTGCAACTGCCCCAGTCCCCCCAACAGAGGCCACAGAGGCTGGGAAATCCAGCCCCCAAGGCCCAAGTCAGGGCTTGAGTGCAAAGACTTTTTCCAAGAACCTCAGCAAAAGTCCCAGCCCCCTGGGTCAAGATGTGTCTGTCATGAGTGTGGAAAGCACCACCCTATTGGTTGACAGATGCTCTTCCCTTGGCCTGGTCACTAAGCAGTCCCTGTGGGAGCCCTACAGGGTGGGGGTGGGAATGAGGGGGGTCGATAAATACACCAGCTTTAGAGTATTCAGAGTGGGATGCGGTATCAAGGGTGGAGGTCTTACCTGGCACCTACAGGTAAGATACCTAAGTGGGGAGGACACTGGCACATCACTTAAGACTACCAGACCCATTCTCCATTAAGAAAAAAATCTGTTCCTTGTCAGTCAAAAAAAGGGCTGTTCAAGTCATTGCTTCTCAACGTGTCAATTTCACTTCTACAGGTTTCCCTTTAGGTGCTCTATTAGTTATCACAGATCAGGGGAAAACATATGGTATTTGTCTCTTTGGGATTGGCTTGTTTCATTAAGTATGATGTTTTCCAGATTCATCTACTTTGTTGCAAATGACTGGATTCCATTTTTGTACCATAGTATTCCACAGAGTACATATCCCATAATTACTTTTTCCAGTCTTCAATTGACAGGCATTTAGGTTGATTCCATATCTTAGCTATTGGGAATTGAGCTGCAATAAACACAGGTGTGCAGATAGCTCTTTTATTTGCTAATTTCAATGCCCTTGGGTAAATTCCCAGGAGTGGGATGGATGGGTTATATGGTAGGTCTGTATTCAGATTTCTGAGGTCTCTCCAAACATTTCCACAGTGTTTTTACCAGTTTACATTCCTACTAACAGTGGATTAGGGTACCTTTATCCTCACATCCTCTCCAGATTTTGTTTTCTGCTGATTTCTGTATGAAAGCCATTCTAACGGGGTGAGGTGAAACCTCATTATGGTTTTGATTTGCATTTCCCTGATGGCTAGTGATCCTGAGCATTTTTTCATATGTCTATTGACCATTTCAATTTCCTGTTTTGAAAAATGTGTGCTTAAGTCCTTGGCACTTTCTTAATTGGGTTGTTTCTTTTGTTGTTGTGGAGTTTCTTGATCTTTTTATATATTCTGGGTATTAATCCTTTATCCATTGCATGGTTTGCAAATAACTTCTCCCATTCTGTCACTTGCCTCTTCACTTTGCTGAGTGTTTCTTTTGCAGTACAGAAGCTTCTCAATTTGATGTAATCCCATTTGTCGATTTTGGCTTTGATTGCCCGTGCTGCTGGGGTCTTTTCCAAGAACTCTTTGCCTGTGCCAATGTCTTGCAGGGTTTCCCCAATGTTCTCTAGTAATTTGATGGTATCAGGTCATAGATTTAGGTCTTTAATCCATTTTGAATGGATTTTCCTGTAAGGTATAAGGTAGGGATCCTGCTTCATATTCCTGCATGTGAAAATCCAGTTTTCCCAGCACCATTTGTTGAATAGACTGTCCTTGCTGCAAGGATTGGTTTTAGTTCCTTGGTTAAATATAAGTTGGTTGTAGATGCTTGGATTGAATTCTGGCATTTCGATTCTGTTCCATTGGTCTATCCATCTGTTTGTACCAGTACCAGGCTGTTTTGATTATAACTGCCTTGTAGTATGTCTTGAAATCTGGTATTGTGATACCTCTGGCTTTGTTTTTGTTCTTTAAGACTGCTTTAGCTACTTGAGGTCTCCTGTGTTTCCATACGAATTTCAGCATCATTTTTTCTAGATCTGAGAAGAATGGATTTGGTATTTTGATTGGTATTGCACTGAATCTGTAGATTGCTTTAAGAACAATGGGCATTTTGATGGTACTGAATCTTCTAATCTATGAACATGGAAGACTTTTCCATATTTTTGTATCTTCTTCTATTTCTTTCTTTAATGTTTTGTAATTCTCATAGTAGATGTCTTTGATATCCTTGGTTAAATTTATTCCAAGGTATTTGATATTTTTTTGGTCCTATTGTGAATGGGATCGATCACAAAAGTTTTTTCTCAGCCATGGCAGCGTCCATGTATACAAAGGCTATTGATTTTTGTGTATTGATTTTATATCCTGCTACTTTACCAATAGTCTTGATGGAGTCTTTTGGATCCCCTATATATAGAATCATGTCATACGTGAATAGGGATTGTTTGACTTCCTCATTCCCAATTTGAATCCTTTTAATTTATTTTTCTTACCTAATGGCTCTGGCTAAAACTTCTAGGACTATATTGAATAGCAGTGGTGAGAGTGGGAATCCTTGTCTGGTTCCAGAACTCAGTGGGAATACTTCCAATTTTTCCCATTCAATAGGACACGGGCCATTTGTCATAAATTACCTTGATTGTGTTGAGGAATGTTCCTTCTATATCCAGTTTGCTTAGAGTTTTCATCATGAAAGGGTGCTGCATTTTATCAAATGCTTTCTCTGCATCTATTGAGATAATCAAATTGTTTTTGTTCTTCAGTTTGTTAATGTGATGTATCACATGGATTGACTTGCAAATGTTGAACCATGCTTGTATACCAGGAATATATCCCACTTGGTCCAGGTAAATGATCTTTCTGATGTATTGTTGGATTCAGTTGACCAGAATTTTGTTGGGGATTTTTGCATCTATGTTCATCAGGGAAATTGGTCTGTAGTTCTCTTTCTCTGTTGTATCTTTTTCAGGTTTAGGAAGTAAGGTGATGCTGGCTTTATAGAAGGAATTTGGGAGGATTCCCACCCTTTCAATTGTTTTTAATAACTTGACAAAGTGGAGTTAATGCTTCTTAAATTTCTGGTAGAATTCAGCAGTGAATCCGTCTGGTCCTGGCCTTGTCTTTGTTGGGAGGCCTTTATTACTGATTCAATTTCTGTCTTGATAATGGGTCCGTTTAGATTCTCTATGTCTTCATGGCTCAATTAAGTAGGTTGTATGTATCCAGGAATCTATGTGTTTCTTCTAAGTTTCCCAGTTTGTTAGCATACAGCTCTTTTTAGTAATTTCTGATGCTTCTTTTTATTTTCGTGGTGTTTGTTGTCACATTTCCTTTTTCATCTCTAATTTTATTTATTTGGGCCTCTCTCTCCTTTTTGTGGTTAGTTGGGCCAATGGTGTGTCAATTTTGCTTATTTTTTTAAAAAACCAGCTTCTTGTTTTCTTGATCTTTTGTATTTTTTGTTTCAATTTTGTTGATTTCTTTTCTAATTTTAATTATTTCTTTTCTCCTACTATTTTTGGTTTGGTTTGCTGCTGTTTTTCTAGATCCTTGAGTTGCATTGATAGCTCATTTATTTGGTGCCTTTCTAATTTCTTGATGTAGGCACCAATTGCTATAAACTTTCCTCTTAATACTGCTTTTGCTGTATCCCATTGATATATTGTGTTGTAATCTTCATTTGTTTACAGAAATTTTTTGATTTCTCTTTTGATATCTTCTGTGACCCACTGTTCACTCAGGAGCATGTTGTTCAGCCTTTTGGATTTGCATGTGTTCTAGAGATTCTTGAATTGCTGATTTCCAGCTTCATTGCATTGTGGTCCAAGAAGATGCATGGTAGGATTTTGATTTTTTTCAATTTTCTGAGACTTGTTTTATGGCCTAGCATGTGGTCAATCCTAGAGAAGGTTCCATTCACAGGTGAGAAGAATGTGTATTCTGCA
This sequence comes from Oryctolagus cuniculus, assembly GCF_964237555.1. Lineage (NCBI taxonomy): Eukaryota > Metazoa > Chordata > Mammalia > Lagomorpha > Leporidae > Oryctolagus > Oryctolagus cuniculus. Next base: position 146,831,097 of record NC_091435.1, read on the forward strand.
ACTATAGGGTGAAAAGTTCTTTCACTTTCAGTCTGCATGCATTTTGTTGGTGAGATGTGTTTCTTGTAGGCAGCAAATAAATGGATATTGTTTTTTAATTCATTCAGCCAGTCTGTGTCTTTTAACTGGAGAGTTAAGACCATTTACATTCAAAGTGGCTGCTGATAAGTGACAACTTTGCCCTGCCATTTTTCCATAAATATTCCTATTTTTTTTACTTTGGATTTCCTTTGTGCTTTTACTGGGAGCTTTTCTTCCTTTACCTTCCTCAGTAGAGATGATCATGTTTCTGTGTGCAGCACATCCTTAAGCATCTTCTGCAGGGCTGGACAGGTGGTAACAAATTCTTTCAGTTTCTATTTGTCATGGAAGGTCTTTATTTCACTTTTGTTCATAAATGAGAGCTTTTCAGGGTATAGTATTCTGGGTTGACAGTTTTTTTCTCTTAAGACTTGGAATATATCTCACCATCCTCTTCTAGCCTGTAGGGTTTCTGATGAGAAGTCCACTGTGAGTCTAATTGGAGATCCTCTGAAAGCAATCTGGTGTTTCTGTCGTGCACATTTTAGCATCTTTTCTTTATGTTTTACTGTGGACAGTTTGATTACAATATGTCATGGTGAAGATCTTTTCTGGTCATGTCTATTAGGAGTTCTATGTGCTTCCTATACTTGGATGTCCCTTTCTTTCTCCAAATAGGGAAAATTTTCTGTTATTATTTCACTAAAAAGGCCTTCTAATCCTTTCTCTCTTTCCATGCCTTCAGGAACTCCCAGAACCCTTATGTTGGGTCATTTGATAGTGTCCTGTAGATTCCCAACAGTACTTTTAGTTTTTTAATTTCTTCTCGTATTTGGTCTGACTATAATTTCCTGTGCTTTATCTTCTAAGTTGGGTATTCTTTCTTCTGCTTCACCAATTCTGTTGTTAAGGCTTTCCACTGCATTTTTTATTTGTTCTATTACATTCTTCATTTCCAAGATTTCATTTTTATTTCTCTTTAAGATCTGTTTTGTGGGAGAAATTTTCTTCCATGTCATGTATGGATTTCATTAGTTTGTGCAGTTGCTTCTGATTACTTCTAAGTAATCCTATGATCAATTTTTTAATTCAATTTCTGGCATTTCTTCCATCTCATCATCTTCACAATCTAGTACTGAGGTGTTGAGTTCTTTTGGAGTTCTTTCCTTGTTCTTGTTTCTTGGATTGGTATGTTTGTTAGTTGGTATTTGTAGGGATACTCATTGGTTTCTTCTTTTCTTCTTTGATTTTTTGCTATAGTTGCTTTTGTCTTTGGACTATGTGTGGATTAGTGGAGTGTTTGCTTTCAGGGAATAACTAGAGGTATGTGGTGTCAGTAGCCAGGGAGCTCTGTTCAGTGCTCCAAGGTGAAGGGTGTGTCTGAGGTGACACACCCCAGTTTGGTGTGGTAAATCTCTCTTTTTTTTCATCAGAGGGGAGGTTTCTTCTTGTCTGTTGGCGTAGACTCAGCTGAGCTCTCCTCCTGGAAGGAGACCAGTGCCTGGGTGCTGCCCCAGTAAGTATATCATTCATCCACTCTGCCCAAGGACCACACACAGGATCTGTGCAGTCCTCAGTGGAAGCTCAGATTCCCCAGCAATGTCCCTCACCAGGGAACGAGGAAGCCCTGATCGTGTGGAGCCTCCCACAGTGACTGCACAATGTCCCAGCCACACCCTGAGTCCTCCCACGCAGCCTCAGTGTCTTCACAGTGCTGGCACACAAGCCTCCCAGTCACGAGCACCCAGTCCCCTGTCGGTTCTCCCCACCAGACTCAGGAGTCTGTGTGGGTGGTTGCCAGATGCAGACATGAGCCAGTGCAGCGATTACGTATGTCCAAAATGGCGCCTGCTCTCTGTCAGCTTGTTAAGGATGCCTTTGGAGCATGATCAGGGAGAGAGAAAATGTGCCCCCACTTGGTTCTTTTCCTCTAGTTTGTCAGGTACACCATCCCCCACAGGCTCCAAGCTGGATTCCCTCTAGGCTCTTCCTGCAGCTTTTTCACCAGTAGCTTAGGCTGCTGCAGTCTGATCTTATCTTGCTCTCCAATGCTGGTGCAGAGGCTCTCGGCTGGTGGGGTCCTAAGTTGTGCACATTTTCACCCTCCTCATAGGTCCACTGTGTTCCTCCAATTTACATAGCATTTCCTCTACTGTTTTCTCTCTGACTCTCCCCTGAGAGCACACTCTCCATTTTTTTTAACTATCTTCTCCTAGACTTCAGCAGCAAGCTCTCTCCCTACTCCACCATCTTAATCCCTGAACTTAGGCTTGCAAGCCTCAGTTTTCTCATCTGTAAAATGGAGATTATGCAAAGATACAAGCCCTGAATGTACACAGAGTGTGGTGAGCAGGGGAGACAGGCAGCACAGCTGGGCTCTGCTGGGTCAGTTCTGCAAAGAATGGATTCTGTGGGTCACTGAGTGCCTTTTTGATGGTAGAACAGTGACACAATGGCAGTGACATGGGGAGGAAGAATTCCTGCTCCACAAGGAGTCGGGATCATCTCCAGTTTATTCGGCTTCCTCCCCCAACTGTGGAACCACATTAATGAGATCCTCCCAGAGCAGGGCCCAGGAAGCCACGGGCTGTAGGAAGCCACAGCTGTGGGCTTCATCTCATTGGATCCCAGCAACACCTCCGCCCAGATGAGGAGAATTGAGACTCGATGTCACCCTGCCAGGAGGTGGTGTCTAGAAACATATATTTCCCTAGCATAACTGCTTCAGAGGGGACTGGCATGTTATCCAAATTTGGTGGCTGTGGACCATCCGGTTGGCTGAAAAGACAGGTGCCACAAAGACACAGTTTTGTCCAAGAATGCAGCTAGCCCTTGGTTTGTAAGATCCAAAGGCAAGAATGCAGGTGAATTACCCAGGTCAGACTACAGCAGCCCTTGGGTCCCATGTTTCCAAGATGGTGCAGGATGAGGGCTCGGTGTGTTGGGAAATGACAAGAAGTGTGTGTCTGGGAAGTGGGGGACGCAGCTTCAGCTGCAGCAGGTGTGGGTGTGGCAGGGCAAAGGGGAGAGCCGGTACTGTTGAAGGAAGCTGGGCCCAGGGTGTAGAACTGCAGGCTGAGGCTGTTCTTGGTCCCACTGGCTGTGGGTGCAGCTGGAAGGGGGATTCGAGCAGAAGGGATGGGGGCCTCTGGCTGAATGGCTCAGTAGCCTCTGTCTTCTCTCCTGCTCGCCATCTACTTTCCTGATACATCCAGAGGTCTTTGGCTCTATCACCTTCCCCCAGAGCCTCCTGCAGCCCAAGAACAGGTGATCAGAGAGGGGTGTGTAACAAGGTCAGCTGAGGCCAAGGGAGTAAGAAAAACATCCCACCTTTCTGCCCCTGCTCGTGGCAGGGAGCGGCTCTGCAGGCCCTGAGAAGCTGTGCTGATGCACTGATGGCCATGGGGATGCCAGTGGCATGGGGACCCTGGGTTTGCAACATCTCCCAGAGCAGTCAAGGCGATGCCTGTTTCAGAAGCTTGCAGTTTTGTCCCCCAGGAAACATCTATCTGTGTCTGGAGACACCCTAGGTTGTCACAGTTGGGAAGGAGAGCACTACTGGCATTTAAGAGGTGGATCCCAGGGGCGCTGTTAAGCATCCAACAATGCACAGGAAGAGCTATCTGGCCCAAAGTGTCTTTCAACCAAGGATGTCTGTTTCTTTTTTTTTTTAAGATTATTTATTTATTCATTTGAGAGGTATAGTTACAGACAGTGAGAGGGAGAGGCAGAGAGAAAGGTCTTCCGTCCGCTGGTTCACTCCCCAAATGGCCACAACAGCCAGAGCTATGCAGATCTGAAGACAGGAGCCAGGAGCTTCTTCTGGGTCTCCCACGCAGGGGCCCAAGGACTTGGGCCATCTTCTACTGCTTTCCCAGGCTATAGCAGAGAGCTGGATAGGAAGAAGAGTAGCAAGGACTAGAACCAGTGCCTATACTGGATGCCGGTGCCGCAGGCGGAGGATTAACCTACTGTGCCACAGCGCCAGCCCTGGATGTCTGTTTCTGACATGAAGAGATGCAGGGGCCCTCCTGGCCAGCTTCCTGGACCCCGGCTGCAAACTCCCAGGCCATCACCTCCTTCTGCAGAGGCAGCTGTGGGAGGGGACACCGGGATGAGTAAGGTTTCCTGGCAGGGAAGTAAGGGTGGGAAGATGGGAGTGCAGGTGTAAGGAAGAGGATGTCAGCCCTCCTCCCCTCCCCCACTCAGCCCCATCCAGCAATAAGTAGCGCTGTCCAGGGGCTTGTGCACCTGCGAGGAAGTGAGGCGATGCTGTCCCAGCTCAGATGCAGCAATGCTGGGACCACAGCGCTGCCATAGCAATCTCCAAGCCCTAGGCGCTTCGAGGAATCCATCCTTCTTACTTCCCTAACCACACAGAGAGCAGGCAGACTGTGGTTAGCCCCAGGCACCATGCAAACAAGGACCAGACAAGACTCTTTCCCAGGAGGAGACCTGGCTTGGGAGTCACCCACCTCTACCCATCCATCTGCTGTAGGGACTCAACATTATCAGGAGCCAGTGACAGGTGCCCAGTGGGCAAGGGGGTGGTGGAAATCTGACTAAACTGTGAGCCACAGGCATGGGGGAAGCCCTTCCGAATGTGAGGGTGTGGCTCGCCCTGCTCCACCACCAACTCCACCTGTCCCGCACCTCACCCTTAAAATGAGGTGAGAATAACAGCCGCCATTTGGAGACCACTCAGTGCATGCCAGGCACCTTACCCGCATGCCATTCCCACAACAGCCCTGCAAGAATTTTTATGACCCCAATGATACGGGTAAGGAAACGGAGGGGAAGTGGGCTGGCCCAAGGTCACATGACCAGCAAGTGGTGGAGCCGCTCCGGAATGCAGCCTGTGGTGGTGCTGGCTGCAGGGTGAGGCCAGCACGCTGCCACGGGACAAAGGCCCCAGGGGAGGCAGCACCCACTAACGGTGGAGAGGCAAACTGGGGAGCTGTCCCCGCGGGGTGGGCCCCCAGTGCCAAGGTCTACCAGGCAGATGCCCATGTAAACACTGCTGAGACTTTGAGCCAAATGCCTTGCTGCTGTTGGCCCCCGGCCCCAGGCCTGGCTAAAAATAGGCCAGGTCCTCAGGTCCAGCTCCCTGTGCCCCAGCGTCCTCCTCTCTCCCTCTCTCTCTCTCCCTCCCTCTCACTCTCTCTCTCTATGGACCCTTCCCCCAGAGCAGAAGCTAGGCTTCTAGAACAAACAAAGGTTCTTAGACTTCCATGTTAAGCCAAAGAGGATGGTTAGCTAGCTGCTCAATGGGCACGCTCCAAGTTCTGCAGGGGCGCTCCTGGCCCCAGCACCCCATGCTGCTCCCTCCCAGAGGCAGAGGCAGAGCCCAGGGAATGAATGGGGGCAAGACCAGAGCCTGGCTTGCGTCTGCACATCTTGCAATCCACCCCTGCCCCTTCGCTCTTCCTAGACCTATGGTCCCTGTCAACAGCATCGTGAATTTCTCTTTTGCCAGGGACTCGGAGGAGGAGCCCCCTGGCACCGTGGGGATGGAGCCCGGCAAGCGTCCGCCGCTGACGGCGGCCTCAGCGCAGGTCAGGGCTCAGCCCCGGGGATTTCCTTTCAAAGGTGACTTAGAGCCGCTTCCTCGGGGCAGCGCCCTCCCGGGCCGGCCCTAATGGCGTGTTTGGCAGAGTCAGCGAAACGCAACGCCCAGCGGCCCAGCGGCAAGGGAGCGCCCTCTCTCTCCCGCGCCCGCGCCCTCGCCTGTCCCGCGCCCGGCCGCGGCGCGCCCGGGGCCATTTGCAGCGCAGGCAGCGTCGTGAGAGGCCGCGGCGCGCGGGCCCGGAGGGAGGCGGCGGCATGGAGCTGAAGAAGGACGACCACGCCGTGGCCATCGACATGCTGCTCATCGTGCATTCGGAGCAGCGGCGCGCCGCGCAGGGCGCGCACTCCGAGCGCCAGGCGGACCCGGGCGCGCCGCAGCTTCAGCCGCAGCCGCAGCCGCAGCCGCAGCCGCAGCGCAGAGGAGGTAACGCACGCTAGCCCGGCTACCCCATGCCCGGGGCCCCGCGGCTCTCTCTCCCAGACCGCCTGCCTGCCGCGGGTCGCTCCCCACAGAGGTGGGCGAGCCCGCCACCCGCTCCCGTGGCTGCCGCGCCCCCAGCGCCACGGTGCCGGCGTTTCCTTGTGCCCCAAGTTGACCCCGCGCAGGCCCGTGGGGGCTGCCTTCAGCCTGGGGAGCCGAGTTTCTCCCTGAAGGGAGATGTGCTGGAGAAAGGGGGCCCGAGCCTGAGGCCGACTCCTGGGCAACTGAGGCCTGCTTCCAGCACAGGACGAGGCGGGGACCAGGACACCCGGCGGGAATCGGCGTGCTGAGTCTCTCAGATGAGCTCACTTGGTGGCCGTGCACAACTTTGGGCCTCAGCTTTCCCTTTTTTGAGCCTCCCTCCCAGTCTATCTCTGATGGGAGGTAGGACAGGTGTGGCAGAAACACAGGCTTGGGCAGGCTGAGATCTGAAATGTGCTCTTCGCACTTGAACTTCTGCAGACTTTCTGGGAAAGTGCAGAGTGGTGAAATCAAGTGAGTGTTTGCAGAGTGTGGACAGGAGAAGCCCGGGCTTCTGTCATCTCCCAAAGGGGACACACAGTGAATAAAATACCCATGGCTAAGGATGGAGCCCTCGGATCCTCAGGGTCCAGGAAGCCCTCCAGAGCCCTCCCCAAGGCTGGCACTGGGGTGCAAGAGGCCAGCTGTGCGCTGCCTGTCTCCAAGAGATGCTTGACGGGGTGGAGCTCCATGTTTGCCAATGGCTTTGTAGTCAGCGGTCAGGGAAGCACCCCAGGCCTGCATGGGGGTCCACCTGGGGCACGGGGAAGACATATCTGCCTCCCACCTACCCTCCATCTCTGGAGCCCCTGGCTCTTCTGTCCACAGAGCCCTTATGCGCACCGACTCCACCACTAAAGCAAGGGAGCCAGGCATGGCCTTGCCTGCACCAGCCACACAGGCTGGGGCTGCCCCAGTGCTCCAAGGACCTCCTCTGGAAGCCATTAGGGAAAAGAAATTGATTCTGGAGGGCTGAGAATGCTGGCAGCTGCTGAAGTTTTCTTGACTGGTTGGTTCTTTTGTCATCTGCACCTGCTTCCAGGAGATGGGGGCATGGCTAAGGGGGCCGAAGAGCACCAGGAAGCCCAGGACATGGTGACCATCAGGGCTGCCCCCTGACAGCTGTCTAGCACTAACACAGACCCCCCATGACTCCAGACCAACCCTCAGGACCATGACTTGGAAAAAACGACCCTGTTTGCTGGGCATGTTTCTGCTGAGTTTTCCCTAAATGTCTTCCCATGGAGATTTCTTCTGTGTGCTACAACCCTGGAGAGGCCTGTGCCCTTTACACAGTCACCAGAGCGGAGGGAAAGTGCACAGCTTGCAGAGCCCGCTGGGCAATGCTGACGTCCAGCAGAGCCCACACTAGGCCAGCTTGCAGGCCCACTCCTTGAGACCCAGGGAGAATCCATCTGAGACTAGCTCGTCCCCACGCCTCCCTCCTCTTGGTGCATGAGCTGCAAAACAAACCCAGACCCCTCCCAGCATCTCCCCCTGGCTCCTCCACACTCCAGGGCCCCCACCAGGGAGTGCAGCTTCCTTGATCCTGCAGAGGAGGGCCTGAGCACCAGTCAGGAAAGAGCAAAGCTCAGCCAGGAACACAGTGCTGAGGACAGGAAAGCTGTCGTCGGGCGGCCCTCCTGCAGTGGCCTTGTGACAGGAGGAACGTGGCCAGACTGGGTCAGCAGGGATTTGGGCTGCAAGGCCAGAAAGGGTTCTGTGTCCTCCTTTATAGCCTTTCCCTGGCCATTTCCTTAGAACCCTCCTTCTCACAACTGTGCGTGGACACCCTCAAGTATTGGAGAGGCCTGTCCACATATCCCCGTGGCTGTGGAGAAGCTGGACACGTGGCCTGAGGTGATCTGCACCAGCTCTGAAAGAGCTTCGCTGTCTTGGATTTTGTCCCAGCCATCCATGGGTCTTGTGTGCTCCCCTCCACGAGCGTGTCAGTGAGGGTAAACCCCAAGTGCTGGCTTCAGAGGGCCCTGCAGAGAAGGGGGCCAAGGAGGGAGTGGGGCAAAGGGACCAGACTGCACGCGGAGCTCCCAGGAGCAGTGCCACAAACTGCGCTGTGGCACTGGTCTGGTGAGGAAACCTCCACAACCACCAGAAGTGCAATGCACTCCTGCCATGCCAGGAACCTGACTTCCTTGTAGCGGCTCTCCTGCCAGAACATATGCCAGATCTCTGCCGGGAGCTCGACCTTGCGCTAGCACTTGCAGCTGCTGCCAGGGATGGAGGGAGGGAGAGAGAGAGATTCCTGATTGCATCACAGGTCCCAGGACGGGGTCAGGCACAGGTGCATCTGATTGGCCGTGGCCAGACCACACATGCCTGTGCTAGCTGCAAGGGAGGCTGGGAGAGCCAGCAGCTATCATTTCCGTTACCATAGGGATAAGCCCATCCCCTCACCAGCACTACCCAGCAAGACTATAGAAACGGGAGATTCACCACCTATAGAAATAGGCAGGCAAAATGGATAGCAAATGTCCTCTAAAATAATGCTTTATACAATAGAGCTATGGGGAATAGAAAATGGGCCTCTGCATTGAAGAAATTCTTCCTGGATGATCCTGACAAGCAACCCCACCACCTTTGAAAACTACTTTTAACTTCTAAAAAATTACTTATAAAAACGTTTTGAAGTGTAAGGGCTGCGTCCATTCCTCCAAGTGCATCCCATCTAGTCCTCACTTGAGTCCGGGAGTGCAGGCTCCAGCAGCCCACAGCTTGGTCCCAGATACGGCTGGAACTGGTGCACTGCTCGCTCGCCCTGAGTCTCACGCTGTGGAGAACCTCATACCAGTACTTGTGTTTTCACAGGACTCCAAGGCGTGGGAAACGGAATCCGGAAATGGCAGAAATGCGAAGGAAAGGAGCTGTATGGTAAAGTCTCTTTTTCTTTCTCCCTTCAATCCCTGGAATTCAGTACACTGGATAGTAACAAGAAGGATTGGGTCTCGCATGTGTGAAGACAGGCCCTAGACATGTAGTAAAGGAACAGAAGGGGTCTCCCTGTGTCTCTGCAGCAGGTCCCCTGCTGTACTGGGGATGGTAGCTGAGCAGCAATGCCCTGTCTCAAGTATCCTCTTGTTTGCTGGCTGCGCTGTAGACAGGCCCTGGGCTGTAAGGGTGCAGTGTGTTCCCGTGGGAGGCAGGGGTGCTCGTGTCATACTGAGGATCCATCTCGAATGTTTCCCAGAGGGCACGGAAGCCTTTCTTAGGACAGTTTTACTTGAGGCCCAGGGAGAGGCCACCCAAGGGTTCTAGCCTGGGATCCAGAATATAATCAGAAGTCAACTTCCAAAGCCTCTTCTCCCTGGTCCCAGCCATCTGTGGGCCCTGCAGGCCCAGGCTCTGTCTACAAATGCTCTGGATGGGCCAACTGTCATGAACCCTGGTCTGTGCTCTTCAAAATTCATGGGCACAGACAGTGCATGTAATAGGCATTGTTGTCGGCCTCAGACCTCAGCTCCCAGAGCCCCAGGCTGGGGCGTCAGGCCCTGGCCCCGGGAGCCCCGGGAGCCCCGGGATCAGACACCTGGCTCCTGTGATGCCAACCTGAATGCACTGCCCTCCGTGACCTTCCGCACATAGGAAACAGGACTGCTGTTGAAGAAGCCCAACACCTATTCTGGGCCAGCGTCCTGACCGTCACGGAAGGGAAGGGTGAGGCTCTGTCAGTGCACTCATCTGGTCCTCAGCACGTGTCTGGAGCATACCCTGTGGACCAGGCACGGGTCGGTCTGCGTGTCGGGGATGAGGCAGTAAGGAAGGTGCTGGAGAATCCGCACTCTCACGGGGCCACGTTCAGTCGCAGCTGTAACAGCGTTCTCTGCAGTGGAGTCTCCACAGCCTGGAGGGCAGCCGCGCTCTGTGTCCCTGCCCTGCTCCTGAGCAGGCAAAGGCCTCGAGGCACCCCTCACCGCTCGGGGACACATGTGGGTGCACTGGCGTCCTTAATCTGATGTCAGGGCCATCAGATGGCAGACCTGTGAGCTGTAACTCCAATGAAGCAGCCACCAAAGCTGGCAAAACTGGGGGTTGGGGCCGGTGCTTTGGCATAGCAAGGAAAGCCACTGCCTGCATTGCTGGCATCTCATATGGGCGCCAGTTCGAGACCCGGCTGCTCCACTTCTGATCCAGCTCTCTGCTATGGCCTGAGAAAGCAGTAGAAGATGGCTCAAGTCATTGGGCCCCTGTACCCACCTGGGAGACCTGGAAGAAGCTCCTGGCTCCTGGCTTGAGATCGACTCAGCTCTGGCCATTGCGATCATTTAGGGAGTGAATCAGCAGATGGAAGACCTCTCTCTGCCTCTTTGTATCCGTAACTCTGCCTTCCAAATAAATAAATCCTTTAAAAATGGGGGCTGGTAGGACGCAGAATAAGGATCAGACCTCCAGAGACCTGTCAGCCGCAGAAGCGGCCGTGCAGGGCACACCTGTGAGTGGGTGAGTGGGCGAGCACTTGTTTGTTGCAGGAACCAAGAGACAGCGCATCCTTGTCTATTGCAGCCCTCTTGCCTGGCCCCAGCTATCTGACTGTCATCTCCGGGTGTCTCAGGCCTGTCAGCACAGCGGGAGAAGGCGGAGACTCACAGGATTCATCCTGTGCTTCCCAACTTCCCCCGGTTTATGGGGAAGGCTGGGGGGAAAACACAACAAAGCATAAAGCAATACAGAAGCTCTAAGCCGCGAGGTGTCGGCTGTTCTAGAGTATGACTCCAACAGGTCTTGCCAAACCCTTAGAATGGAGAACTTCAGTGAAGTGCTGGGCTGCAGAGAGTCGCTGAACTCAGAAACAAAAGCGATGCCCCCAACCCACCAGTTTAGGGAGTAACATTCCATGAGTTTTCGGGTTGAGGGTTTGTCCCACATGTGTGGTATTCAGAAATGAACATGATCGCTTCTCGCTGTGTTTCCTGATGTCAGCGTTCTGGGCCCAGGGACTGAAGCTGATCTTTTCTCGCACTGCCTTGTTGGGTGTCCAAGGCAGCCAGCCCCAGCGGCCCACAGGCTGCCCGGCCCTCGTGACTGGATGGCTTTCCCTGGAGAAGGGAGAGCTGACAGCGTGTGCACAGACAGGGTGCAGCACATTTCCCCCTCTGCTTGCCCTGTGCACTGCCGGGGCTGGGGTGCTGGCAGGGTGGGGCGGGGAGCCCGGTGCTCCAAGCTTTGTGAAGCAGCAGGTGTTTGGGCCCAGCCCCCAGCCCTCCCCCCGTCATAAAGATTGCCCAGCAACGGGCTTCCCCGACTGTGATTGGCTGCTTTCCTTGGTCCTGGCCAAAGTCTGCCTAGCAGCACAGGGACTGACACCCCATAGCTACAGGGAAACCAATTGTGCAGCCTTGACTATAAATACCCCCGCAGTATCCATGCCAGCCAATCACCCTCCTTGAGGATTCCCCTCCCAGATCCTGTTTCCTCCCAGAGATGCAGCCAGCTGTGCCCGCAGGAGGTGGCCTCCCTGTCCTTGGCGGAGTCTGGCCTGGGGCTCCGGCTCAGCATGCCGCACTCACACTGGACCTGGGCCTTGGCCAACTAATGGCAGCCCGGGGGGTTCAGGGGCCAGGCTGGGCCTGTTCGCAGGAGAAGGCTGGAGCAGGCAGGGCTCTTGCCATGCAAGACCTGACAGGCAGAGCGTAGATAGAGCGCCACTCAGCACTCCACCTGCTTACCTTCACTGGCTCTGCTTGGGGCCCGGCATGGCATGCAGTGAGTGGCTGACCCGATTGGCTGCACGAGGGGTGTCACTTGAGTCACCTGCATGGAATCTGTTCGGGCCAGCAGCCCATGCCGAGGCACACTAGTCCATAGACTGAAGCCCTGGTCACTGGACACTTTCAGAGAGGGACAGTAGCGGGCCAGGGTGGTGGGGGTGGGGAGAAGCCCCTACGGCTGCAAGCGGGGCCCTTCCCCAGCCCCTCCTGCCACCTCTCTGAAGTAGAGGCGTAAGGGTGGCCGCAGTAAGACCAGGCCACAGCAGCAGCTCAAAGCGGGGGTCGAGGAAAGGCACTGCTCGCCGTGGAAGGTGGCCTGAGGCAGGAATCAGCATCTGTCTGCAGCCCCACCGGCTTCTGAGGACAACTCTTGAGTCCTGGGAGCAGAGATGTCCCGAGCATGCAGACAGCTTGCACATCGCGGGTGCTCTGAAAGTGCACGTGAATCCAACCCAGATTACTCTCGTCTCAACTCCAGAGCTGGAGGGGGAGGCCGGCTGCTCCTCTTCTCACATGGAAGCAGGAGGCTGGGATGTGAGTCAGGAGATGTGGGGTTCAAGTCCAGGGCAGACCTCCCGGCCTGCTCCACACAAAGGTGTGAAGGTCAGTGCGGCGTCCACCCGTACGTGAGAAAGCGCTCCGGACACTGCACCTGCTGACACCGAATCAGGAGTCAGGGCTGTGGGTCCCATGGGGCGCGTCCCCAGCCGACTGGAGGGAAACTGCTGGGGGCGGGGGGAGGCTTGAGGGAGGAGGGAGGGAGGGGTGACCGAGGGCTCTGGGTGTTTGCCTCCAGGTCCAGATGTGCAAGCATGCTTTCTCACGAGTGTGCACGCCGTGGGGGGTTGCATGTGTTTAGGTTGAGCCTGTAGGTGTTCTTGGCCCTGCCAGACACACACACACACACACACACACACACACGGCTCCCTGCTGTGCCTGGGGAAGATTCCACCTTGGTCCCAAGTGGTCATGACAGGCCTCTCTGTCTTCCTTAAATAGGCAGCCTGGCAGGGAAGCAGCACCCTCAGCAGCCCCAGGTCATCACTTCCTATGACAACCAAGGTAAGAGATTCAATGCTCGCCATGACCTCCCCTGTGGCCACATGCCCAGACTGTGATAGGCAGGGCCCTCCCCACCGCATGCCTGCAGCCCAGGGGAGCAAAGAGAGGCTGCACAGTCCGAGTCCACCCCTCATGGGGCTCCGGAGAGGGAGTCTGAGCCAGGAAGCCCCTGCTGTCACCATCAGTGCTGTCACCATCATTGCCACCACTGTAGCTGACACGTGTTGAGTGCTAGCCATGTGTCTGGCACTCAGCCAAGCTGCTTCCACCTTTCTCCCGTGTGCGTTAAGCTCACACCCTCATTTTCCAAATGAATGCGGCAAGGCGCAGCCAAGACCACATGGCCAGCAGGAGTGAGAGCAGGCTGTCTGTCCGAAGCCCCCATCCCAGCCACCAGCGAGGCCGCCAGTGTCACCCTTTGCTCGGTTCTACTTTGGCAGCTCCCCTGGAAGCCAGCCTCCCCCTGCTGGTTCATGCGTCCTGTCCTGAGTCACAGCCTGCCCCAGGGCGGGAAGCCCCTTCCCTGGGGAGACTGGCCCTGGGGCTAAGGGGAGGGCTCCACCAGGCTGTCTGGGAGCCCACGACAGGGCACAGACAGGAGGGTTCCGCAGCCCTGGCTGGAGGTGGGGCCAGGTTAGACTCCCAGGCCCACCAGCCCACCACTCGTGCTTGATTCTGCACAGGCCACTCGGAGCCTGGTGTCTGAGAGCCTTTATAGGCTCAGCCCTGCGCTCACCACCAGGCTAGGGTCTGGAAGTTAGCTGCTTGTGCCCTTGGTGCACCGGAAGCCCTGCTCCCCAAAACAAGAGGCCTTTGGGGGCCCCAAGGGATTCTGAGTCTCTCCAAGCATTGCTCTCTGAGGGACAGGCTGGCCAGCATCTAGACAGAGACAGCAGCAGGGAGGAAGGGAGGGCTGGTCCACTGGGGCCACCAGCAAGGCGCCAGCTGTCTTTGCTGTCCAGGCTAGTCTCCCTGTAGGCTCAAATTCCCGAAAGTCCTGTTCTGGGGAGGGTCCTAGAGCCCACCTACCTGGTGGACCCATCAAGCCCTGCCACCTGCCCTGAGCACCTAGGCCCACTGCTTCTCTGAGATGGACTTCAGCCCACCTGGCTTGCCCCCGGGTCTCAGAGAAGCCCGACAAGCAGCTTAGCGACCACGTAGCTCTCCTAGCGACACAAGCTCCCATCCTGCCCGGATGGAGCTGCCATCATCCCAGGGATGGGAGGTGGACACTCCTGAGAAGCCCACCCTACTAGCCGGGGAAAACAGCGGAGCGGCAGAGCAGGCAGGCTGGCTGGTGCGGGCTGTGCAGGGCTGTCTACACCACCTTCCCACGGTGGCCACAGCAAATCCCTGCACCCTCTGTGGCTCAAAACAACGCAACCGTGCGCTCTCACACTCCTGGGGGCCAGAGGTTGAAGGTCAAAGTGTCAACAGGGCTGGTTCCTGTTGGAGGCTTTGGGGAGACCCCAGCCCTTGCCTCCTCTGCCACCCTGAGGCAGCCGGGGCTCCCAGGCTTGTGGCTGCAGCCCTGCAGGGCTGCGTCCATGGCCACAGGGTCGCCTCCTCTCCTTAGCCATGGTCAGGTCTCCCTCCGTCTTCCTCTTGTCAGGACCCCTGTGATTGCGTGCAGGGCCACCAGGTCACCCAGGAGGGCGTCCCCATGCCAGGATCCTTGTGGCACCATCCCTTTGCTGTGAAAAGCGACAGTCACAGGATCACATGGATGTTGTTCAAGGTCATTTTCCGGCCTCCCACAGGGGACAGTTTGAAATCGCCTAGGTGAGGATGGCCTCGCTGAGAAAGTGACATTAGAACAGGGAAGGAGGTGAGGGAGCACACCCCGGGGAGGAGACAGAGGGAGCGCCAGGCGTGACAGCCAGGCAGGAGTGTATCTGTCGTGCTCCAGGAGAAGGGAGCAGGTGACTGTGGCTGGAAGGGACCCCACTCACCACTTCTGCATCGCTTTTGCTAAAATACCTGGGAGAAGCGACTTGGGAAGGGAGAAGGTTTGCTCTGCTGGTGGATAATTTTGGAGGCTCGCAGTCCAGGAAACATGCCTGTCCCCATCAGGGTTGCGTCTGAAGAAGGTGGAATGCTGGTTAGGGGCAGTCACGTGGGGAGCAGAGACACACATGGGCGTGCTCTCTCCTCACACCTACGTGTCTCTCTTTAGGTGGCCCCAGCGCTTCAACCACGGGCCCTCCACCCTCACAGCCTGCTCTAGAGGAATTACCTCCCAAGCCACACCTTCAGACACCATAATTCAATTATGTTCCACCCTTAGTCCATGAACATATGATTGTGACTTTAACACATGGGTCTTTCGAGATTATTTTCCAAGCCATAGCGGGGAGGGGCATGGGCAAGATGAGGGTGATAGGAGCTGAATGAGAGGAATACGGGGCACCCCTTGCTATACCCAAGGCTGCCCTCAGTATGCTGACTTCTAATCTGGGTGCAACCAGACACCATCAAACGGCTTCAGATATGACAGCCTCTGATGGGTGGAAAAGAAGTGAACAGGACAGGGCTGAAAGAATGAAGACCTGTTAGGGGCATCCAGAAAATCCAGGCAAGAGAGATTTCCCCGTGGTGTGGATGTGGGTGGAACAGAAAGGCAAGGGTTCAGCACAGGGACGTGGCAATGGGGAGGGTGGAGGTCAGGGAGACACAGGAGGAGCAGGCTGGGGAAAGGACACAGAGAATTCAGATTTGGCTTACGGAGGTTGGTGCTGGCACCTGCCAATTTGAAAAGGTATGAGCACAGAATCGAGGGTGCATGGGCCACTTTCCTAATTGCCCGGAATCCTTGGCTTTGTTCGGTGGGCCAGCCTGGCCCCCCGAGAAGCTTCCTCAGCAGTAGCAGTGAGCCAAGGGGGAGCTCTCGACATGGGCCGGCTGTGCAGCCTTCATTGCACATCCTTTATCCCACAGCCACCTTCTGCGGGAGATGATCACCCCCACTTTAAAGATGGGGGTGCTGAGACTCTGGAGAGGTTCAGATAGTTTGCTTCAGCTTACCCAGTTGGTGCAGGAGTTGAACCTATTTCTGAGTGTGACCACAGCCAATGTGCTTAGCTGTTCTACCACATCTCCTCCTCCATACAGGCAGGATTGGGCAGGGTCCAATCTGGTGGGGCCAGTTTGGGTGCAGCACCCCCACCCCAAATAAAAGTCCAATTTCAGTCTGCACTTGTTGCTAGGAGTGCTTTGCCTGCTTCCCCTCTGCCTAGCAGTGCTAGGTTTCACGCACCAGGTTCCGAGAAGGCACTGGCACCCTGGGTCTTCATGCCACTGGGCATCAGAAGGTCACTGTGCAATGGCAGTATGGGCTGCTGAGTTGCCACCAGGAGCCTCTGTGACTCTGGGCCCTGGGGCGTATCCTCGAGGAGTCCAGTTCCCTGGTGGAGCTTCCCGTCCAGGTCTTCAGCCATTATCCCCAGGCTCTGGCCATGTATGCACCAGGGTCACGCTGCCACGTGTCCAACCTGGGACTTCCCTGGGGAGCCCCACCCGAAGAAGAAATCATGAATGGCTGCTGTGTGTTATTCCAGGGGCCCAGGAGAAGCCAGGAGTAGTCAGGGCTGAGAGAGACAACCTTCATCACACACACACACACACACACACACACACAAGGGTGTCCCCAGGGATTCACCCCCAAGCTCTGGAGCACCGGGCTGTCTTCTTGGCACTGGAGCTTCTGAGTGGGGCTCTTGGGCCACATCTGGCAGTGGCAGCCAAGGGTGCTGCCCCGTCAGTGGTCAGCAGAACTGGCCGTCCTCTCTCACCATCAGGAGTGTTTGTTCCTAGGGGACAGAGTTCACCACCTCCTGACTACAGCCAGAGCCGCAGGAACCCTGTGCACCTCGCCAGGGTTTAAGTTTAAGTTTAAGTGTTTGCACATTACTTTTTTTTTTTTTGACAGGCAGAGTGGACAGTGAGAGAGAGAGACAGAGAGAAAGGTCTTCCTTTTGCCGTTGGTTCACCCTCCAATGGCCGCCGCGGCTGGCGTGCTGCGGCCGGCGCACCGCGCTGATCCGATGGCAGGAGCCAGGAGCCAGGTGCTTCTCCTGGTCTCCCATGGGGTGCAGGGCCCAAGCACATTACTAACGCTTTCTCTGAGCTTTTCCTGACTCTCAGCTCTGCCGTAAAAAAATTCCGAGGCAAAGAATCCAGGTTGTCAACGTGTCCACCTGTTATAGGAAAAGCTAGTGAGCACCATACGTCCATGTTGTCAAACACCTCACATGAATCCCACGGCCCCCACACACACGCACACACATGCACACACACAGGTACATACACACACAGCCACATGCACACTCACACTCACAGGTACATACACACACACCACATGCACACACATGCACATACACAGGTACATACACACACAGCCACATGCACACTCACACTCACAGGTACATACACTCACACTCACAGGTACATACACACACACCACATGCACACTCACACTCACAGGTACATACACACACACCACATGCACACTCACACAGGTACATACACACACCATATGCACACTCACACTCACAGGTACATACACACACACCACATGCACACTCACACTCACAGGTACATACACACACACCACATGCACACTCACACTCACAGGTACATACACTCACACTCACAGGTACATACACACACAGCCACATGCACACTCACACTCACAGGTACATACACACACAGTCACATGCACACACATGCACACACACAGGTACATACACACACAGCCACATGCACACACATGCACACACACAGGTACATACACACACACCACATGCACACTCACACTCACAGGTACATACACACACACCACATGCACACTCACACAGGTACATACACACACCATATGCACACTCACACTCACAGGTACATACACACACACCACATGCACACTCACACTCACAGGTACATACACACACACCACATGCACACTCACACTCACAGGTACATACACACACCATATGCACACTCACACTCACAGGTACATACACACACACCACATGCATACTCACACTCACAGGTACATACACACACCACATGCACACTCACACTCACAGGTACATACACACACACCACATGCACACTCACACTCACAGGTACATACACACACAGCCACATGCATACTCACACTCACAGGTACATACACACACACCACATGCATACTCACACTCACAGGTACATACACACACCACATGCACACTCACACTCACAGGTACATACACACACACCACATGCACACTCACACTCACAGGTACATACACACACCACATGCACACTCACACTCACAGGTACATACACACACACCACATGCACACTCACACTCACAGGTACATACACACACCACATGCACACTCACACTCACAGGTACATACACACACACCACAAGCACACTCACTCTCACAGGTACATGCACACTCACACACACAGGTACATACACACCACATGCACACTCACAGGTACATACACACACACCACAAGCACACTCACTCTCACAGGTACATGCACACTCACACTCACAGGTACATACACACCACATGCACACTCACAGGTACATACACACACACCACATGCACACTCACACTCACAGGTACATACACACACAGCCACATGCATACTCACACTCACAGGTACATACACACACAGCCACATGCACACTCACACTCACAGGTACATACACACACAGCCACATGCACACACAGGCACATGCACACTCACACACACTCACAGGCACACACACACAGGCCTGACTTAATTGATCAAAGCTCCAGGCAGCCACTTCCAATCAGTCAGAGTTAATGAACCTCATGAAACCTGTTTGCCATCCCTGCATTAGGTATTCCGAGAAAATTAGGCTTTTAGACAAATCCTGATTGGAACCTGAAGCGATCTGGAGAGAAGATGTCAGACAGGAGACATCTCCTGACTGGAGAAAAGGCAGGCCCACAGCAGTCTACGCACGCGCACTGGTGCTTCCCAGGCACATCCCCACTTGTGAGGGGCCAGGCAGGGAGTGCTGGTGAGATCCCGGAGGGCTGCCTGGGAGCCAGTTCTTAGGGTCCTTAGAAAACAATCGCTAACATGATCTTATGGAGACGGCCAAAGCTGTAGCTTTTCCTTGAGTGACAACTGGTAGCGCTGGAGAGAGGCAAGCTGAGGTTCCAGCCAGAGCCTCCTTTTTTTTTTTTTTTTTTTTTTTTTTTTTTTTTTTTTTTTTTTTTTTTTTTTGACAGGCAGAGTGGACAGTGAGAGAGAGAGACAGAGAAAAAGGTCATCCTTTTCCGTTGGTTCACCCCCCCCAGTGGCTGCTACGGCTGGCGCACCGTGCTGATCCGAAGCCAGGAGCCAGGTGCTTCTCCTGCTCTCCCATGGGGTGCAGGGCCCAAGAACTTGGGCCATCCTCCACTGCACTCCCAGGCCACAGCAGAGAGCTGGCCTGGAAGAGAAGCAACCGGGACAGAATCCAGCACCCCTACCAGGACTAGAACCCGGGGTGCCAGTGCTGCAGGCGGAAGATTAGCCTATTGAGCTGCGGCGCCAGCCTAGGACCTCCTTTATGTTTGGTAATGACTGGCAATGATACGGAGTAGTGTAGCGACATCTGCTTGTGCTTAGGGTTTGCATCAGACGGTGAGTTTTGCTCCAGATGATGTTCCACCCTTTTCAATTAGAGATTAGACAGGCCGGCTCCGCGGCTCACTAGGCTAATCCTCCACCTGCAGCGCTGGCACACCGGGTTCTAGTCCCGGTCAGGGCGCCGGATTCTGTCCCGGTTGCCCCTCTTCCAGGCCAGCTCTCTGCAGTGGCCAGGGAGTGCAGTGGAGGATGGCCCAAGTGCTTGGGCCCTGCACGCCATGGGAGACCAGGATAAGAACCTGGCTCCTGCCTTCGGATCAGCACTGTGCGCTGGCCGCAGCGTGCCGGCCGCAGTGGCCGTTGGAGGGTGAACCAACAGCAAAGGAAGACCTTTCTCTCTGTCTCTCTCTCTCACTGTCCACTCTGCCTGTCAAAAAAAAAAAAAGGCCGGCGCCGCAGCTCACTAGGCTAATCCTCCGCCTAGCGGCGCCGGCACACCGGGTT
The DNA here is from genome assembly GCF_964237555.1 of Oryctolagus cuniculus. Lineage (NCBI taxonomy): Eukaryota > Metazoa > Chordata > Mammalia > Lagomorpha > Leporidae > Oryctolagus > Oryctolagus cuniculus. The sequence goes on from NC_091435.1 coordinate 146,851,077, forward strand.
CTAGTCCCGGTCAGGGCGCCGGATTCTGTCCCGGTTGCCCCTCTTCCAGGCCAGCCCTCTGCTGTGGCCAGGGAGTGCAGTGGAGGATGGCCCAGGTGCTTGGGCCCTGCACCCCATGGGAGACCAGGAAAAGCACCTGGCTCCTGGCTCCTGCCATCGGATCAGCGCGGTGCGCTGGCCGCGGCGGCCATTGGAGGGTGAACCAACGGCAAAAGGAAGACCTTTCTCTCTGTCTCTCTCTCTCTCTCTCTCTCACTATCCACTCTGCCTGTCAAAAAAAAAAAAAAAGAAAGAAAAAAAAGAGATTGGACAAATGATTTTTCTTCAATCAAGAATTTAATTTGCTACAGGAGGGGTCTTAGTGGACTCTACGCCACGCCTTAGGAAGCATGAAGCTATAGTGTGAATACTACACACAGCATGTCTGGTGCAGGCCAGACACGTGCCCTGGGAGTGTCTTATGCACCTGTAACCAGGAGCAGGACTCAGACCACATGCAGATCAGGGAAGCTGAGAGCATTGCTGTTCTCCTGGAGGAAGTGCTAAGCAGTAGCACAGCTTCGAGGGGCCATCCCAGCAGGGGGGTTCAGCCTGCCGCAGGCCAAGAGGGACGAGGGACTGCAGGAAGGAGAAAAGTGCCAGCAATGGTGGCAGGTGGAGCTTCTGGGCCAGAGCTGGGCTCCAGCCTGAGACCACATCCACACCCAGAGTGGCGGGGCTTCTACAGCATCTTGTCGTCGGATTTTGTCTTCGTTGACAAAGAGCTGTGGCTGAATCAAAAGTGGTTGGAAGTACCCAGACGTTCTGAGAAGTTCGGGGACAGGGTTTGTGGCTGAGCCCTAGACCACAAGTTGTTCATTTCCGCAGCTTCTCCAAGCTCGTGGAGAGTGTTCCAGTCCAGTGATTTCCAACTAGTGTTAGACAAAATGGTACTGGGTCACACAGACTTCTAGGCTGCAGGTCTCAGAGCATCATGGAGTGTGACCTACAAGAGGAGGGAGGGGAGTGGGTGTGTCTCTCAGTCTGTCTTTCACTAAGCGTCTGTAGCCAAGAGTCACCTGGCACCCACTTTGAAAAACACATCAGGTGTATGACATGGGGAAAGTGAGAGGGCAGAGGGGAACAGGCCCCGGCCCCTTGCACCAGGGGGACACACACGGAAGCGTTGCTGCTGATGGCAGTAGCTCCTGAGCCTGGGACCAAAGCTAATTATACCTTGAGCTCCAAGAGGCCTGATGTCTTCATTATGAAATCACAAGGTCGATTTTCTTTGACAGTGGAAATGCAAGAAGCTAAACTTTAAAACAAACGTTAACCCCCTCCGAGTAATGAGTGGGCATCTATCCCTTTGCCAAGGTCACACTGTTGCAGCTTTATTAATAAATCTGAAAATCAGATCATGGAGCTTCCTCCCAACTTTTTTCTCCATTGGTTTGGTTGGTCCTGTGCTTTCCCACCTAAATTTTAGATTCACTCTGTATCTACAAAACACCTTTAAATGGAGGAGTTTGGTTGAAAGTATATCAACTCTGCAGACCATCTGAGGGAATTGCCAACTTGACAACGTTGGGTTTTCCAATTCATAAACATGCGTGTTATTGAAGCCCACTATAATTTTGATCATATTTTATAGTTCCCAGTGTACAATTCCTGTACTCTTTGTGTGAGTTAGATTTACACTTAAGTAATTTGTTTTTGGAGATATAGAAAGTAGTGATTTTTTTAAGTTCAACTTCCAATTGTTTATTGCCAGTATAGAGAAACAGAATTGATTTTTATGTGTTAGCATTCTATCCTGTGACCGTGTGACAATCACTTACAAGTTTAGGAATTTTTTCATGCAGATACTGCGGGGTTTTCTACGTAGGTGGGTATGTCATCTGTGAATAAGGGCACTGTTACTCCTTACTCTCCAATCTGTGTGGCTTCTCTTTTTCTTGTCTTCTTGCACTGGGTAGGCTTGCAGTACAATGCACTTAGGAGCAGTGGGAGTGGACTTCCAAAACTTGTTCTCAATCTTAGAACCTCTGCCATTTCCACAGTTAAATATGCTATAGGCTGTACCTTTTGGAAGATGCTGTTTTTTAGATCGAGAAAATCCCCTTGTATTCCTAACCTGTTGAGAGACTTCATCAACAATGGTATGGTAAATTTTGTCAACTGTGTTTTCTGAGTCCATTGATACTATCCTATGGTTTTTCTTGTTTAGCTTTTTAATATGGTAGTTACCAATTTTAAATGTCAAAGCTAATTAATTAAGTTTTAAACATTTAACCAGTTTTCTATCCTCAAATTAACATTTAACCAGTTTTCTATCCTCAAATTAAACCACACATGGTTGTAGTATTTTATTCTTTATTGCTGGATTTAATTTTTTTTTTTGACAGGCAGAGTTAGACAGTGAGAGAGAGAGAGACAGGGAGAAAGGTCTTCCATTGGTTCACCCTCCAAATGGCCGCTATGGCCAGTGCGCTGTGCCGATCCGAAACCAGGAGTCAGGTGCTTCCTCCTGGTCTCCCATGTGGGTGCAGGGCCCAAGGACCTGGGCCATCCTCCACTGCCTTGCCGGCTACAGCAGAGAGCTGGACTGGAAGAGGAGCAACCAGGACAGAATCCAGCGCCCCAACAGGGACTAGAACCCAGTGTGCGACACCATAGGCGGAGGATTAGCCTAGTGAGCTGTGGTGCTGACCTGAACTTAATTTTATATACCAATGAGGTTGCTTGTGTTTATGTTTGCAAGGGATATTATAGTGTTCTTTTCTTATGCTGTCTTTATTTGATTTTGTTATCAAGTTCATGTTACTCCCATAAAATGAGTTGTGAAGTTATTCATTCTTCTATTTTCTGAAAGATCATGTTAGAATCTACAAACAAATCCATCTAGGCCTTGCTTTTTTATTTGTTTTTTATTTAATTTTTGGAAGGTATTAAGCTGCAAGTCTAATTATAAATATATATATTTATGAATATTCAGATTATCTACTTCTTGGATGAGTTTTTATGAAATATTGTGACTGTAAAGGAATTGGTCTGTTTCATCTAAGTTGTGAAATTAGTGTGTATCAAGAATTTTGCAGTATTATCTTACCATTATTTTAACATATTTGAAGGTATGTAATGACACCCCCCATTTCAATTCTGATGTCATTGTCTTGACTTCTGATCTGTGAATTATCTCTTTTATTGTTGTCCACGGTAACTGGGGCATCATAGGTTTTATTAATCTCTTCAAAGAGCCTGTTTTCTGTTTCACTGATTTTTTTCTGTATTATTATCATTTTTAACTTCACTAACTTATTCTCTTTCTCATTTCCTACCTTCTGTTTGCCTTGCATTTAATTTTCTATTATTTCTCAGCCTTCTAAGGTGGAAGCTTAGGTTACTGATTTTCGACCTTTCTTCTTTCTAAAACATTCATGAATGGATTTTCCTGAAGCACTGCTTTGGCTTCTTGGCAAACACGCTGATGCTGAGTTTCCTTTTCACTGAGTGTATTTTCTGATTCCCTTCAGACTTCCTTGACCCATGGATTATTTGGAAATATGTCACTTAATTTTCATGTGTTTGGAGATTTTCCTAGTTTAATTTCTCATTTTTCACTTCAAGTTTAATCAAATTGGGGCCAGAGAACAACTTGGCATGGTTTCATATCTTATAAGCTTTTTATGATCCAGTATACAATCCATCTTGATAAATATTCCATGGATGCTTGAACGGAATGCATGGTCTGCGGTGACTTCTTGCAGCATTGCATAAACAGCACAGAAAGTCTGTTAGTTGTTGATGTTGCTTGGTTCCTCTAAGCTTGATGATTTTCTTCCCATTGGTTCTCGCAATCACTGAGAGAACAGTGTGGACGTCTCCCTGTGTAATTGTAGATCTGGCCATTCCTCCTTTCAGTTCTGTGGTTTTGTTTTATGTGTTTCCAAATTTTGTTGTTATGTGCAAAGATTTAAAGTTTTTCTGACTTCTTGGCAAACTGACTCTCACCAAACTGACTCTCTCACCATTTTTTAAAGACCCTCTATCCCTGGTATTTCCTTACTCTGAAGTCTGCTCTGTCTAGCTTTCTTATCTTTTTTTTTTTTTTTTACTTTTAGCCAATTGATTTCACAATGATGAAGTCATATACTCGGAAACAGAATATAATTCCATCTAATTTATCACTTCTGGTGATCTCTGTTTTTTAACTAGCGAGTTTAGACCGTTTACATTTAATGATACATTTGAATTTAAGCCTTCTGCTTTAGTGTTTTCTGTTTGTTCCCATGTCTCCTCTTTCCTGCTTTCTTTATTATTTTTGTATCTTTCAGAATTACATTTATTATTTTGTTTTTAATATATCTATTTGAATGGATCTTTTTATATGTATTAAAATGTATGTACTCAGCTTTTCACAAATTAATTGTAATTAATGTTAACTTTTCAAGTAAAATGAGAAAACTTACCTCCATATGGGAACACTTACTGTCCCGTTTTATGTGCAGTGTCATGTGTCTTACATCTACCTAGGATTAAATCTTTTCGGACAATGTTACAGCTTTTTATCCTCATTCTTTTTTGAAGAACTTAAGAGAAGCCTAGACTAACATATTTACCTAGATGTTTACTATTTCTGTTTGTCCTTGGAGTTTCCCTCTTGTACCATTTCCTTTCTGTCTGATGAGCTTCCATTCTTGTCTCCTTTGGACCAAGTTTGTTGATAACAAATTTTCTCATTTTTACTTTAGCTAAGAATGCCTTCATTTTGCCCTCATTTGAATGACATTTTACTGGATTTGGAATTCTGTTTTGACAGTCCACTTCTTTCAGCACTCTGAAAATGTTGTTCTACTTCCTTCTGACCTGATTTCTGATGAGAAATCTGTAGCAATTCTATACAGAATGTGACACTTTTCACTGGCTACTTTCAGGATTTTTTTTTCTTCGTCTTCAAATAGTTCAGCTATAACGTGTCTGGTCTTGGAATTTCTTGTGTTTGTCCTGTTTGGGATTCACTGAGCATCTTAAATCTGTAAGTTTGCCTTTGCACCACATTATTTCTCACCTCCTTCTGAGATAGTGGCATGAGTGATTGGCTTCAGGATCGTCCTACAGATCCCTGAGGCTCTGTTCAAACTGACTGTTGACCTAGTCAAGTTCCCCGCCCTTTCCTGTCATGTCATTCTGCTCCTAAGCCTCTTCAGAGGATTTATTAAGCTGTTACATTTTTCAGTTCTTAAATCACCTTTGGGTTCTTCTCTATATTCTCTGTTTCTTTGCTGGTGCCTTCTATCTTCCCATTTATTTTAAATCTGTTTGCCTGCACCTTTTGAAGCATGGTTATCATTGTTATTTTAAACTGTTTCCCTGATAATTCCAATTTCTGTGTCTGCATGGGGTTGCTGCCTGTTGGTCGTCTTCTTTTTTCAAATTCGTTAATGTTCCCAGGTCTTCTTGCCTAAGTTGGGATTGTAGCCTCTGCAGAGCTATGCAGATTTGCCCTGCCCATGCACCATCCAGGTCTGGGACCTGGGCATTGGTCTGCCCCGTAGTTTAGTTCTTCAGGACTGTGCTGTGCTGCTCGGGGTGTGCATGCATGGCTCAGAGGTCACCAAGGAGTTCATCAACTCCGTGGAACTGCTCTTTTGAGCTCCCTCCTGTCTGTGACCCATTTCTTGTTCTTCCAGCAAAAAAGGTAGTCTTCAGTTCCCTACCCCTGCCATGTGGGCTCCCACTACTATTTCTGCCAATCAGCTGAAAAGAGGGAGGGAGAGAGAGAGAGAGAGAGACAGGGACAGAGACAGAGAGAGAGACAGAGAGAATATGAGTATTTGCTGCTTCTCTTTTCAGATCATAGATTTTTGCGGTAGGAGGAAGCCTCAGATGCCTTCCTAACTGACACTACTACTGCTACTGCTGCCGACAGAGTTTTCCAGAGATTGAGTCAGGAAATAACAGGGAAAATACAACAGGGGCTTTGCCTGTCTCACTCTGACACTTAGGATTCCTGCTTCTCACTCTTCAAGCAAGAAGACAGGGTTTTCCTTGAGTGCTGTTTCTCTGCACCAGGGAATGCCTGTGGGTTCGATCTAGGGGGTTCCCAGGGGCGGGGGGGGGGGAGTGAACTCCCTGCCCCTTGGACAGTGCTTTAAATCCTAGCTTCCATCCCCAGTCTGCAGGGTCCGCAGATGCGGGCTGCACGCATTCTGCCCAGTGTTTGAGTTGCGACGGGGTGGAGGGTGCCTACTCCATCCTGCCTGCGCGTGGAAACCACCATCTTGCTGTGCTGTTTGGGGTCTTCTTAAACAAGAATTGCTTGCACATTGAAAAGGAAGCTCAAAACCAAACTGTGTCCTGTTGCTCAAGCCTCAGTCCCGGGGCAGCGCCCCCTCGCCCGGCAGCATCCCGCTGAGACTCTCGCCTCTTCTTCCTCTGCAGGGACACAGCTAACCGTGGAGGTCCACCCTCGAGACGCCATGCCCCAGCTGCTCAAGAAGTTCTCCTTGGCTAAACTACGTACGTACAGGGCTGCTCAGGCCAGAGGGTGGGCAGGGAGGACTGAGGGCAGCTGGTAGCCCACATCCCAGCCCGGGCATCCTCAGAGGGCAGGGGGAAGGTGATGTGGGCTTGCACACCAGGGAAAGGCAGGTGCCTGGAGCTCCCACCTGGGAGACTCTCTCCTCCACACACAGCTACGCCCTGGAAGCTGGTGTGGGAAACACAGCAAAAGGCACGGTTCACCACACAAGTGTTGCTGCTGTTGGTTTCCGATACTGTTTGTTGACTGCTTAAAAAGTGGTGGGCATGGCGCTAAGGACTTGATGCTCATTAACTTTTTAACGCTTTGGTATATATGAAAATCATCCCCACTTGGAGGTGAGCAAGATGAGGCCAGGAGCAACCCTGGTCACCCATGCAGGAAGTGGGAACGCATGGAGCTTGACTCTGAAGCCTGGGCCCAGGACCACAGGTCCCCTGTGCCCCCTTCTCGGGCCTCTCTCTGCAGCTGTCCATCTCACAGCCACGCAGGGCCTCACAAGCAGTGCAGGCCCCAGACCAGCAGAGGTGCCAGTCCTGCACACACCCACTCGGTGGGCCAGAGGCTCCTAAGGCTGCCTGGGTCCAGGGTTCTCAGCAGTCGGAATCTCAGCAGGGCATGGAGAGAGCAGGCTCTGGCCGCATGAGATGAGGTCACGCTTCAGCCATGTGACCTTGGGCGAGTGGCTCAGCCTCCCTGTCTGGGACTCGATCTCTGTAGACGGCGGAAAGTTAGCAAGCCTCCCTGCTCAGATGATCGAGGGGTTAAATGGGACGGGAAATAGAAACACGGACCAGGCATGGTAAGCACCCAATCAATGCCACTGCTTTGTCAGAGAATGTAGGTGATAGCAGAACGTAGGTTCAAAATGCAAGAGGGCCTCTGGCTCTCAGGATGGCCTGGGTGCAGCTGCACCCTTCACAGCTCTAAGTGGCCTCCAGGGCCAGAAGGCCACCTGCCTGGCACCCCCCACTCCCAGCCTGACCTCCACCTGGTTCCAGTGGGGACGCACACCTTCCTGACCTGGTTTCAAATCCCTTCCTTTTGCCCCTGGAGCCTAATACCTGTTGGTTACTGGTCTGCCTGAATGGTTCTGGACTCACACAGTTCAGGTGCCCTTCAGCCATCCTGAAGAATAACTTGATGGTCACTTGATCTTTCTGGGGTTTGAACTCTGTGCAAACAGCCTTCCCTTCCCCTGTTTCCCTTTGCACCTGGGATCAGTTCTGACCTTGAGTGAGTGCACCTTTGGTTGTGCTCGGGCAGCAGGTGGACGCAGAGGAGGGCAGGAGCGCCAGCATCCAGGCAGGGCCACGGGTTAATCCAAAGCGCCAGAGCCGGGGCACATTCTGACTCTGCATCCTCTCCCTGTCCCCAGGCTCCTCGTGCCCCATCAGGAAGTTCGTGGCCATTGCAGCGGGGATTCAGCGGTGGGTGGGGTTGGGAGTGGGGAGGCTGTGAAAAGGAGAGTGAAGAGGAGGGGCTAGAAGTGCCATCGGAAGCGAGGGGAAGTGCTTGCATTTACGATGCTTCTGGAGTGTCTCTGCTTCTGACCTTTGGGGTGTTGCAGGTCTACAAGGCGATAAAAATGGAAACACCAGAGCCCGGCAGCCTGGAGGGAAAGATGCACACGGTAAGTTCCAGGGCTTTCTCCTGAACCATTTCTGGGACAGTGTATTGGTTGATTCTTCTGGGCCAATCTCTATAGTCAATTGGCAGTGGCTTCCTAAGATACTGAACTAGAAGTCTGGGCCTACCTCTTGGTCAGAGGTGAAGAATGTTGTGATTGATTAGCAATGTCTGCCATGGACACAGGTTGAGAGGGAGAAAGCTCATATACCTGATGTCATCACTAAGCTACCACATAAATCCCACCAACAACAAGACAGCCCATTATGGGAAACAGAATTCAGAATTATATTAACTCTAAATGGAATTCCAGATGTCTGTAAGGTAGGAGGCAAGTGAAAAAAAGCAGAGAGGGGAAGAAGAAGAAACACTGAGTTGGGCAACAGCATAGGTTCAAATCCCATTTCTGCTCTCATTCACCCCCACCCCGGGTCTCAGTTTCCCTTCTGTAGCCCAGATCTCATCTAAGGCTTCATGCAGCTCAGAGCCCCCTATTGTTTTGTTGCAAAATTAGAATAACTTAGTGCTGCTGTATGTTTTAAATATACAAAATCATGGATCTTATGTAATCTGCTTGGGAGTAGAGTTAATGAGGCATAATTCATTGTGGGTGTTTGTAACATCCAGATTTTGTAAAATGGAACCAAGAAAGGGGAAAACCAGAAGCAGAGTTTCCAATCCCATTTTAGAAATACCATTATTCCTCTCAATGGGGGCAAAGGAGGCTTCGTACGCAAATCTGTGCAAAGCAGAAACCACTCCTGTGTGTGAATCCAGTTCACACCCACGCAGCTCACCCTTGCTGCAGAGGGGCCGGAGCCACGTTGTGAGGAGAGAAGGGCTTTGAGTGTGTGGAGCGCAGCGGGGCCCACCAGCATTCCTCTGCCACCTCTAAAGGGCATGCTGGACTGCACTTGGATGACAGAGGACAGGGTCTGCCGGGGCCGAGCCACGGTGCCCACCAGTGTGGGCAGCAAGGGCTGAGTGGGAGCCGGCATGACCCTGGGTGCCAGCAGTAGCTCAGAGGGAGTTCCTGTGCCCCAGAGGGAAGCCTGGGCAGCTACTAGCCTGGGCCAGCATCAACGTCAGTGTCAGCCTGGAATCTCCCTCTCTCCCCTTGTCTATGTCCAGTGAGTGGACTTCAGCAAGGCCCAGTCTCTGGGCAGGAGGCCCCTTCTGAGATCCCGAGGCACAGCCTTCCCCAGGGGCTCCCAACTGAACCCCAGGCCCTGCTCACCAGGACACTACCACCTCCTGCTGCCTTCCTTGGAAGCCCCAGTCTCCAGTTGGACATGGAGTCTGCTAACTCCCAGGGCAAAAGCGGAAGGCAGGCTGGGTCCAGCACAGCTCATGCCCCGGGACCCAGACACCCAGCCCTGCCACACCCTCCTATGCCCAGAATGCTCTGTGGCACATCCACCCCAGCACCTGGCCATGGCACTGCCCTTCTTGGGCTTGTCAGGGGCCAACAGCCTGGTCTGGACATGTCCCACAGGAATCTGCAGGAAGTTAAAGGAAGAGATTCTGTCTCGAGAATGCTGGGAACCATGGCTTGACGGAGGCTAAGCCAGGGTCTTCAGAGCTGGCTCCACAGGGGCTGCTCACGTTCCCTTTGGCGCTCCAAGGGGGACCCATCCAGGGAGGGGTGGCCCTCAGGAAATGGTGAGGCCAGGCAAGTAAGGTCCCCACTGCTGACCCAGCCTCCCTGTGTTTCCAGCCTACCCCTGGGATCGGTCCAGCCTGAAATCCATGACTCTGGACCTGCGGCAGTTTGAGAAACTGGACGCCTATGCCTCACAGGTAGGACAGCCAGCGCCTCCAATCAGGAGCCCCCACATGCACCCCAAGGTGTCTTGGAGGTCCCCAAAACAGGGCAGCAAAACCCCTCCCCAGGCCTCTTCAAGGAATCCTGAGTCACACGGATGGATGCCCAGGAAGGCCTTTATCCAGCACGTGCTTGGGGGACAGAAGACTCCAGGCAGCAGGCCCCGACCAGGACCAAAGGCCCTTCCATCCCCCAGGCCACCCAGCATCCCAATACCCCCCAGACTACACAGCCCTGTGGCCAGTCCAGCGTTGACCTCCCGTGTCCCATTTGGGCATTGTTGCTACTGAACCAGGCCAGAGCCAGCTCGTGGAGAAAAGGAGGAAGAGCATGGGGAGGGCCCTGGCAAATGGCCAGAGCCACCATGACAATGGCCATGCTCAACCCTGGAGCTCATGAGCTGCCCACCAGGCACTCTGCCTCCAGCCCTTGGCACGTCAGGGCAGAGTGGGGGGAGTCACAGCTGGAGCAGTGCAGCTACAGAGCTGAAATGCCGGGGACACAAGAGGCATGGGGCCAGGCAGGAGCCTCAGCACAGAGAGGACCACATCGGAGCGCCAGGATGCTAAGCCCTTTTGTGAAGGCAGAGTGAGCCACTGGGGGCCCTAAGCAGTCTCAGCAGGATGCCCTGAGGCAGCCACAGAGTGGGTACTTGTTTGTTAAGTAGATGAACAGGTGCACAGGTGCACAGGTGCTCAGGTTACAGCTGAGACATCGGCTGAGTCTTCATCTGAGGATTTCCAGCTGTCCCAGCAGGAGGAGGCAGGACCTGGATTAGGTGGGGATGCTGAAGACAGAGAGGACCAGAAAGAGCAATCCTGGGTGAAGGCGCTGGGCACAGACACAGCGGCCAGTGGGTGGGAGGTGCAGGACGGGGGCTCCGGGCGGCTGGAGTCAGTGGTATAGGAGGGCACAGCAGTGCCCCAGCCTAAGGACCAAGTCTGGGCTTGGTGAGTGTCTGTGGAGTGTGATGGGCTCCAGGGTCCTGGCACACCTGTTAGGAATGCCCGCTGGGAACACTGACCTGGGGTCATCAGATTTAGTTATGAGTGGGAGCCCTAAAATGAGTGCTGTTGGGGAGGGCAGGGTGAGTCCAGAAGGCGTGGAGCCATCCCAGGGGCTGGGCAAGGCCAGCACGACTGGACTCCAGAGAGGGGCCAGTGGCCTCCTGGAGGTCAGGGCACAAGTGTGGCTGGTAGTGGTCACAAGGTAGGGTCCTGGAGCTCCACTATGGGTGGAGGAACAGTGCCAGGTGGACAGCAAGGCCGGGGTGCCCTCGAGATGGAGGGGGAGGGAGGTGTAGGCACCTGTTGCAGGAGTGAATGTGCAGTGCCCTTGCTTCTCTAGAATGGCTGCAGGTGGACAGGGCTGCCTTGTCAGCACCTGCAGCCCTGCTTCCTCCTCCTCAAGGTCCCTGCAAGAAGTGTGAATGTGTGGTTCTTGTGGTTGTTGTTACAATGTACTCTTAGGAGCCTGTTTTGTTACTATAGTGAAATAGCTGAGGCTGGGCACTTAGAAAAGAGGCTCACTTAGCTCACACTTTTGGAAGCTGAAAATCCAAAACCAAGCAGCCCCAATTGTTTGGTCTCCGGTGAGGGCTCAGTGGCAGGTGGCATTATGGCGGGAGTGCATGTTAGAGGGAGAGAGCCCATGGTGAGAGAGATCCAGGGGTCAGGCTGGAGCTTTGATAACACCTTGCTCTCGAAGGAGAGAACCCAGTCCCAGAGACCAGCATTTCCTGCTGAGGGCCGGCCATCCAATGATCTAAGCACCTCCCACCAGACCCACCTCTTCAGGGGTCCATCACCTCCCACATCACCACACCAGGCACCAAGCTTCCAACACCCCTGGGCACAGACCACCTGCAAACCCTAGCATGTAGTAAAATATGTGTAACATGAAATGTGCCATTGTTGTTTTCAAGTGCAAGCTCACTGATACTGATTACCGTCCCGATGCTGCACAAACATCACCACTGTTCCAAAGCCACTTGCTCACCGAGAAACTCTACGCCCATGAAGCAACCCCTGGTAACCTCTACTTGCCTCTATGGACTTGCCTATCCTAGGCATTTCATTTCAGTAAAATCAGACAGTCCTTTTTAAAAAAGATTTATTTGAAAGAGTTATATATAGACAGAAGGAGAGGCAGAGAGAGAGAGGTCTTCCATCCACTGGTTCACTCCCCAATTAGCCACAACTGTCGGAGCTGCGCCGATCCGAAGCCAGGAACCTCTTCCGGGTCTCCCACATGGGTGCAGGGGCCTAAGGACTTGGGCCATCTTCTACTGCAGTCCCAGGCTATAGCAGAGATCCATATCGGAAGTGGAGCATCTGGAACTTGAACCGCTGCCCATATGGGATGCCGGCACTGCGGGCCGCGGCTTTACCCATTACACCACAGCACCAGCTCAGACAATGTCCTTTCATGTCTGGGTCATTTCACTCAGCATGTTTTCAAGGTTCATCTGTGCTATGGCATGTACAGAATGAAGTTCTTTCTTTTTTCTCACTGAATAGCATCCCACTGTATGTATATAACACATTTGCCTTGTTCACCCCTATGTGGATGGACTGTCAGCTTATTTCCTTCTCTAGATGTGGCCAGTACTGCTGCAGCGAACACTGGCAGGAAGGGTCTGCTTGGGTCTCTGTTTCCAGTTACTGGAGGTCTATACCTTGGAGTGGACTCACTGGGTCATGTGGCAATTCCACATTTAACTTTTGAGGAGCCATCCAAGTATTGTCCATAGCACCTGCACCATTTTATATTCTCACCGTCAGTGTGCAAAGGTTCCAGTTTCTCTACATTCATGCTGACAATTCATGCTGACACCTGTTACTTTCTTATTTTATTTTTGAATGTCCATCGTAGTGCACATGAAGTGGTGTCTCATTTTGGTTTTGATTTGTATTTCCCTCATGACTAATGAAGTTGAGCATTTTTCATGGCTTGTTAGCTATTTGTGTATCTTCTCGCTGGAGAAATGACTATACATGTCATTTGCCCATTTTTAATTGATTGTCTTAAGTTGTAGAAGTTATTTGTATATTCTGAATATGAAACCCTTATCAGTTATAAGATTTGCAGTGTTTTCTCTCATTCTATAAGTTGTCTTTTTTCCTTCTTATCCTTAATATTCTTTCATGCACAGGGATTTTTTATTTTAGTGAACACCACTCTATTTTTTTCTTTTGTTTTCATGCCGTTGGCATCACATCTAAGAATCCATTACCAAAGACAAGGTCGTGAAGATTTTCTCCTGTCTCTCTCTCTCTTTCTCTCTCTCTCTCTCTCTCTCTCTCTCTCTCTCTCTCAGAGGCAGACACACAGAGAGAGTGAGCTTGCAGACACAGAGTGAGCTTCCATCCACTGGTTCACTCCCCAGTGGCCTGTGTGAGGCTAAGCATTGCTGGATCCAGGAGCTAGGAACTCAGTCTAGGTCTCCCATGTAAGTGGCAATAACTCAACTACTGGAGTCATCACCTGCTGCTCCCAGGGTCTGCATTGGCAGGAAGCTGGAACAGGGAGCCAGAGCTAGGACTTGAACCTAGTTACTCAGAATCTGGGACCCAGACATCTTAAATCTGGTGTCTTAATTGCTCAGCTAAACACATGACCCCTGTCCAGGAGTTTCAGCTCCTGTTTGAGTCATTGATCCATTTTGAGTTGATTTTTGTATATAGTATAAGAACAAGGCCCAACTTCCTTCTGCGTGTGGAAATCCAGTTGTTCCAGCATCATTTGTTAGGAAGATCATCCTTTCTCAACGAAGGGACCTGGCACCCTGTCAAACCTCAGTTGGCCACAGTTGTATGGGTTTATTTATGGGCTCCCAGTTCTGTCCCACTGCTCTAGATGATCCTTCTGCAAGTCCTAGACTCTTTTGAAGTGTGAGCCTCTCGCCTTTACTCTCCTTTTCTCAGAATCACTGTGGCAATTCTCAGCCCCTTGCAATTCCATGTGAATTGGAAGTTTGGCTTTTCCAAGCCAACAACAACAAAAGGCTATTGGAGTTTTGAGACAGTCTGAGTTAAATCTGTAAACTGTTTGAGCTAGGACTGGTCATGACTAAGGGCTGCCACAGCCACCCACATGCCCACCCGGCTGGCCCCAGGATGTGCACAGAAAAGTTGTGGGAGCTGTCAGCCCAGGATTCAGAGCGTCAGCACCACCCTCCCTGTCCATCTCCATGGCTTTGCCCTTGGAGCCTCTGTTCCCTGTATCTCTGCTCCAGCTCCTCTGCCTGGAGAAAGAACGGGACTGGCCACCAATGCCTGGTGTGAAGCACCCCCAGTCCTCCCTGGTCCTGATGCCAGTACACCCTTCCTGCTCCCCAGGTGACGGTCAAGAGCGGGCTGGACGAGCTGGTGTGTGACCTGCTGCAGGAGGCCCCCAGCGACCTGGAAAGGGTCCGTGCCATCTGGATCTGGATCTGCCACCACATAGGTAGGCCCTAGCACCCCTCAAACCCACCCCCACAGGCCCTGCTCCCATCTCATCAGCAGGGTGTACCCAGGGAGTCAGAAGGTGGGAGGGACGGGGCTCCCATGTGGCTGAGTGAAGAAAGACTGATGAAAGCAGGGTGACCCTTACTGTGTGCTAACAGTCTCCAGGAAGATCAGCTGGGGGAAGGGGAGGCCTGTGTGGCCCTCTGCTCACGGCCAAGTCCAGGGCTTAGACCTCCTGCCAGGAGCAGTCCTAGCATCCAGGAAGGCCGCTGCATGAAGCCCAGGACCCAGGACCCAGGCCGGAACCCAGGACAGAGAGTCAGTCATCCCCACCCAGGAACCCGTCTCCAGGGTTCTCAGAGCAGCGCAGGGGACCTGCGTCTGTGCAGGTGCCCGTGGCTCCACACAGGACAGCTGGGACCTTCCTGGGTCAAACCGACTGCAGTACAGGCTGCTAAGCAGCTGCTGCCCCTTGCCGAGTCTTGCAAACACAATGAGCGCTGGAGGGGCCAGGTCGTGGGGCGCCCTTCCCGTCCTCTGACCTGAAGCCTTCCCAGCCCGCTCCACCAGGGACACAGTCTACAGCATGTGCTCCTCTGGCACTGGCAGATCAAAAACAGGGGCTCAGGGCTCATCCCTCCAACACTGGCTGGGCCAGAATGCTGCCAGCCCCATGTCGACAGGCACACCCGTGTGCGTGCACACACACACACACGCACATGCACACACACACGGCTCCTTTGGGCCCATAGTGGCCATGCTGACTCAGCCCTGTTCCCCTCACTTACATGCCCTGGTCAGGGGCTTCTCTACCTGGGGTCAAGCCTCACCTGCAGCTCCAGGCACCCCATGGGGCCACGCAAGGCCTCAGATGAGGGGTGTCCCCGATACCCTGCAGGCTATGTGGTGGAGCAAGTGGGCAGTGGCCCCACCCGTGGCGCTGTGTCCTTCCCCTCCCAGCCCCTCCTCACGGGCGTGGGGAACCAAGTGCCCTCCCTTTCGTCACCTCAGAGAAGGTGACAGCTCCCAGATCTGCCTCGGGCTGGGGTTCTGCTTCCATTCCGCCCACCCTGGTCCCAGGTGCCCAGGGTGCAGAGGCAGCGCCCCGGGGAGCCGAGCCTCCTCTGGCCTCCGTGCCAGTCTCAGGCCCTGGGTCCTCATGGCCCCAAATCCCCCTGCAGAGTACGACATGGAGGCCGCCCAGGAGAAGGACCGCCAAGCCTTCAAGCCCACCGACATCCTGCGGACCCAGAAGACCAACTGCGACGGCTACGCCGGTCTCTTCGAGAGAATGTGCAGGTAGGCGAGGCGCAGGGAGAGCGGGAGCCACCCTGCCGTTCCGGCACCCCCTTCCAAAGCAGCAAGTGTCCTGGCCGCACTCCGGCCTCGCTCGGCCTGTACAGACCTTGCCCTGGAATCCGGTGAATCCGGGAAAGGTCAATTTCCCCCTTCTGGCCGCCAGCACCACTACCATCTGTCGGCTTCGCCGTGCATTAGCATAATGGCAGATGAATGCAGAGATAATTTGGTTATAAAAGGCCCTGTCTCTGTCTTCTCTGTCTCTGTGCAGCTGAAGGTTAAGAGAATGGCAGGCCCAGGAGCAGGACAGTGGCTGCCGGTGCCCAGGGACCGGGAAAGGCCATCCTGGGGCTGGCACCGGGCCTCTCCCTGGGGGAGCGGAAGCCCCACCTGCAAGGCCATGCACAGGCTCAGGCTCTGCTTCCAGTGCTCTGGGAGTGAGCACGCAGCCAGGTGGCTGCACTGGGCGACAGCTCTGGCCTGGGTGGGTGAAGCGGCCGTGGCTGATTGCCAGTGTTCCCAAGACAGCCACAAGGGCAAGGGGAGCCCTGTGGACCCCCGCAGTTTCTGGTGCCCCCTCTCTGAAGTCTGCTGAGGTCTCCTGGTGGCCACAGAGAGCCCCCTTCGCAGGGCGGCCAACAGCTGCTGTGCACCTGCAGGCCTCCACCTGGCGCTCTTCTCCGGCCACCAGGGCTGCAGGTGGGAACCCATCACAGCATGCACCACCGACATCCACCTGCAGCCCACAGGCGGGAGCTGTGATGCCTCAGCATTGTGCAGGCGGCCGCAGGCAGCCCTGTTCCTGGCCCGGACGGCATCCCGGCCACCACCATCCACTCCTCCACAGCAGGCCTCTCCGCCCCGCACATTCCCACTCTGCCTCCACACCACACCTGGTATCCCGCCTGCCTTCAGGTCTCGCCAGAGCCTGCATCCTCACCAGCCCCTGGCTCCCCTGGCCCTGGGTTCCCGAACCCCACTAAGGGCTCATCCTGTCCTGAGAAGTCCTCCCACAATGTGACCTCGGCCGAGTGCCCTGCATCCCGGGGCCCCGCCCATCTCCCTGCTCCTGCCAGGCCCCGCCCCCAGCCCTGCCACCTTCTCCTCTCCTGCTGTCCTCAGCTCACCTTGCCTACCAGCTCAGGCGCTGCCTGCTTTCATTTCATAACTGTTTTAAATTTTAAAATACTTGTACGTTGTACATGAGTCATAACAATATTCAAAAGCAAAGACGAGAGAATTGGGTGACTGGGAATCCCAGCGCTGAGCGAATGCTGCTAATACGGTGTCACGTCCTCTCCAGACTTGGCTCTGTGCTTGCAGGCCAGGCACCCTGCTCAGTTCTTCGTGGACGTCTCAACGTCCGCCCATGTCTTTATGTCGTTAGCAGCCCCTCTGCCCGGCTTCTCTACAAGTGCCCATCTCAGCGCCCTCACACCGTAGGCCTGGAATAGCTGTTCCCAGAAAGACTGGCAATGGCAGGGTAGTCCTGGAAGACTTGTATGAAGTGGGCCTTATTCTCTTTGTTATTTATTTAAGAACAGATAGGGAAGGAGAACTCCTATCTGCTGCTTCCCCAAATGCCCCAGGCAGCCAGGCTGGGTCAGACCAATTCCAGGAGCTGGGATCCCAATTCAGGTCCCTCGTGGAGGTGGCAGGAACCCAGTTACCTGAGCCAAAAGCCAGAGCTGGAGACTGAACCCAAGGTACTCCCATGTAAGCTACGCGTGTCTCAACTGTGAGGCCCAAAGCCCGCCCCTTATTGTCGCTTAAATCATGCACGACTCTCAGTCTGTTTTGGGCTCCATTTATGCCTGGGACCTTTCAAACATAATGACTTCCGTGTGAATTTACAAATTTGGAAACACTTTGTTTTTTTTTTTTTTTTTTCTTAAGTAGTAAGATATATTCTGCATGCAGTATGTGCTTTCTAGTATGCTGTAGAAGGAGTGTCAAATTTTTTTAAAGATTTATTTTATTTACTTGAAAGTCAGAGTTACACAGAGAGAGAACAGAGACAGAGAGAGAACGGGGGTGGGGGAGAGGTCTTCCATCTGCTGGTTCACTCCCCAGATGGCCAAAAATGGCAGAAGCTGGGCTAATCGGAAGCCAGGAACCAGGAGCCTCTTCCGTGTCTCCCACACGGGTGCAGGGGCCCAAGCACTTGGGCCATCCTCCACTGCTTTCCCAGGCCATAGCAGAGAGCTGGGTCAGAAGCAGAGCAGCCGGGTCTCGAACCGGCGTCCATATAGGATGCCGGCACTGCAGACGGTGGCTTTACCCGCTATGCCACAGCGCTGGCCCCTTGAAGGAGTGTCAGATTTAAAACCAGGAAGACTTGGGTTCCAGGCTTCACTTCACCACACAATAGTTTTGTTTGTTCTTTGTGGAAAGGCGTTTGACTTCTCAGAGCCTGGATTTTCTCAGCTGCACGTTCGGTACTGAATTGCCTGCTTAGCAAGACTGTGCAGGGCCGGCACTGTGGCTCAATAGGCTAATCCTCCGCCTAGCGGCGCCAGCGCACACCGGGTTCTAGTCCCGGTCGGGGTGCCGGATTCTGTCCCGGTTGCCCCTCTTCCAGGCCAGCTCTCTGCTGTGGCCAGGGAGTGCAGTGGAGGATGGCCCAAGTGCTTGGGCCCTGCAGGAGACCAGGTGAAGCACCTGGCTCCTGCCATTGGATCAGCGCGGTGCGCCGGCCGCGGCAGCCATTGGAGGGTGAACCAACAGCAAAGGAAGACCTTTCTTCTCTGTCTCTCTCTCTCTCTCACTGTCCACTCTGCCTGTAAAAAAAAAAAAAAAAAAGACTGTGCAATGAATGAGAACATGCAGTTCGGGGTTGCACACCGGACCCTGGAGTTGCTGTTGTTAACTTTTCCTGTCTTTTTGAGCATTGGGGATTTTTTTTTTATTCTTTTGCTCTGTGGAGCCTCCCTTCAGACTGCGCCGACCCACACAGACTGAGAAAATTGACACTTGCCTTTAGTGTAGCTGTCAGCTTCCCCGCCTGGTGCAGGTGCCTCACGGTGGCACCGTATTCTGGCCTGCAGCTGATCATTAAAAACCATCCCAGCATTTTGCATCATGTAAGGTTCGTTGCAGCCTGCACAATTCCTCACGCCACCCGGGGTGTGCAGCAACAGCTCACAGTTCCCTGTACCACTTCATCTCATTTAATTTTGCTTTAGAGATCAGTAACCTCCCCTCACCTTAAAATAACTGCCAGAGGTTTAGCAAATTCATTAGCTACTTCCTTAACAATCGAAGACGTGCAATCTGCACTCGCTGATTTATGCCTGCTTCGTTGTCAGGGTGGCCTCTCAGCAAGAGTTGTGCCCACACGGCCATCACTACTTCCTGCCGGCCGGCTCCGCCTCCTCGCTGCAGACTGATTTAATCGAGTCGTTTGGTGGGGAATTCAGGGGTGTTCACGGCATCGCTCGTTCCCTCACTGTCTTCCCCATGTTGCCGATGTGGGGTTTCTGGGAGTGCTGTCGCTCGTAATTGCTGTCCCGCATCTCTGTGATATTCCATCACCAGGTGTTAATGTCCCTCTGCTTGCCTGGGCTGCCCAGAGCCGTCATTCTTTCTGCCCAATTTCCTGGCAGGGGCCAAGCTTTAAATCCCCGCCCCGACTCGGCCTCCAGTCGCTCCCCTCCCCCTGTTCTCATGATGGCGCCACACTGCCAGCCAGCACACTGCTCAGAGACTGTAGACCAAGCCAGGAGCCTCGTCCCGGCCGGGGCTCTGATGCAGAGGGAGCTGGTTGGCCTCAGCTGGTTGTCAGTCGGTTTTCCATGAATGCTGTGCTGTCACAGAGCACGGGCAGGCACCTGCCAGTCAGACGGCCGCTCCCGGTCAGCACGATGTCCCCAGCAGTCCTGAAGCATCGCTTGGTTCCAAGTGCCCCAAAAGGGTAGGGGTGACCAACGAGCCTCCTGGGAGGCACAGATTCTTTGGATGACCTTACATTGTCACCTAATCTGACTTCATCACATGGGCCCCTGAAACCGACATCTGAATGTCCCATCCTCGTTAATAGGAAAGCACTTCAAAAAAGTTGTGGGAAAATGAAATGTAAAGATCAATGTAGGCGTGGGCATTGGTGTAGCGGTTAAGACATTGCTTGGGACACCTGCATTCCACATCAGTGCCCAGATTTGAGACTTAGTCCTGCTCCCGTGTCCAGCTTCCTGCTAATGCACACCCTGGGAGGCAGCTGGTGGATGACTCAAGTGCTTGGGTTCCTGCCACCCGTGTGAGAGACTCAGATTGAGTCCCTGGGCCCCTGGCCCAGTCCAGGCTGTGTACTGGCTTTTGGGGAGTGAACCAACAGATGGGAGTGCTCTCTCTCTCTCTCTCTGCCTCTCAAATGCATTAAAAAAATATCAGTTTCAGTACAAAAACATTTTTGAAACCCATGCATAGTTTTTACATGGCATGGATTTCCACAAACCTAGAAAGCCCTGTCATTTGCCAAAGTGTGGTCTTAGCAACAATGGCTTACTTGGATTTCAATCTGTGTGCCGCCCATATGTTTATACATTGAAACACAAGTCTGGTTCACACAGGGTGCAGCACAGAGACTCCCAGACTGTGCCTGGGCACAATGACATCCTGCTGCTGCCCTGGCCGTGGCTAGCTGTGGGTTCCAGGGCAGAGCAGCCTCTCTCGCCCAACCTCTGACTCCCCACCTGCTGGTGAGGCTGTGTGTGGGGCTTTGGAGTGAGAACAGGTTACTGTTACAAGTTACTGCTTTGTCGGCCGGCACCGCGGCTCACTAGGCTAATCCTCTGCCTAGCGGCGCCGGCACACCAAGTTCTAGTCCCGGTTGGGGCGCCGGATTCTGTCCCGGTTGCCCCTCTTCCAGGCCAGCTCTCTGCTGTGGCCAGGGAGTGCAGTGGAGGATGGCCCAGGTGCTTGGGCCCTGCACCCCATGGGAGACCAGGAAAAGCACCTGGCTCCTGGCTCCTGCCATCGGATCAGCGCGGTGCGCCGGCCGCAGCACGTCAACCGCGGCGGCCATTGGAGGGTGAACCAACGGCAAAGGAAGACCTTTCTCTCTGTCTCTCTCTCTGACTGTCCACTCTGCCTGTCAAAAAAAAAAAAAAGTTACTGCCTTATAATAAAGCTGCTGTGAGAGAAGGGGAAAGGGAGCACCCCACTCTGCAGCAATGTGAAGAGGTCGTGAAATTTACAAGAAGTCAAGCACACGCATTGTGGAAATTGCATCACAGTTTGTCCTGGTGCGCTCTAGAGACCACAAATTTTCAACAATACATACTTCAGTGTCCCTCCTGCAGCTCTGGCTCCCCCTTCTTGCCTCCCCTCACTTGGCTCAGACCCCCAGGGAATGGTGATCTGAGTTGAGAGAACACACTCTGTAATCAGAGCCTGTTGCAAGGTGCACCTGCCTGTGCAGTGGTTCAGCCGCTCACCGGCTGGGTCTTGGCCTGCGCCACGTGCAGGCTCTAGAAGCTCCACACGGCTCCTGTGATGGGGCCTGAACTATCTCAGCTGAAGTCCTGACCTGCTACCTACTTGATGCATAATACTAAGGACGCACCACACCAGCCAGGAACACAGAGATCTTTTTTAGACAATACAGACAATGCGTTTCTGGAAGCACAGCCATTTCAGGGACCCCCAGGGATACCAGGAAATGGAACTGCCTTTACTTGGCTACTAGCCTGTTGGATCCCTCTCCATGTGGCCACGCTGGGTGGCCATGTGGTCCTTTGCAGCCCACAGAGCTTCCCTGGGCCCAGACACCTGCTGGAAGGGGGCTGCAGCTTTCTCCATCCTCTAGGGTGCTCCAGGGAAGCCTGCTCAGGGTGCTCGCATCCATGCTCTCCTTCGTGCCTCGGGATGCAGACAGGCCAGGAGCTGGGTTGGTGGCATTGAGCTGTCAAGACTGTCAGAACTGAAAGTCAAGACTGCAGCCTGCGGCCATCTGGTGGATCTCCAAGGCTGCTATTTGGGGCTCTCAGACAGCTGGTCAGGGTCTTCGGGAGACCTGGGAGATGGCTCTGGCCTCAGCCTCTGCAGTGCTCCTGCCAGCAAAGCCCATTCTTCCTCCTATGGCTTCCCGGGGCTTTGCATGTCCACTGGCATTTTAGTGATGGCTCACGTGTCCAGTCCCCTTCCTAGCAGGAGCACACCTGCAGTGGCCACTGCGCCCTGCTTCCGGAAGAGGAGGCTGTATTTCGGCGTTGTCCTGGTCCACAGGGCATACAATCAGTGATCTGTTGATGACATGCAACAGCCGTGGGTCATCCTGCCCAGGAACCAGTGGCTGGACACGAAACTCCTACTCCTGCAGCCATTGTTGACACGTGCGCCTCTCTTCCTCTTGCCCGGGCATCGTGCATTATTAACACCTAACTCTTGGCATTCTGACTTCCTTTGTCTCAGTCATCTTGCACATGGCTGCCTGGTAACGAAAGATGCTTGGTCCCAGGTCAAGCAGGACGTCAGCTTCATCCTCTGTGGGTCCAGAGCATTCCCATGGCTCTCACAGCTTCTCCTCTACCTGACACAGGTGAAACAGCGCCCAGACAGCATTCAACACCACGCGTCCTCTGCTCCCATGAGCCCGGCTAAGTCGCTCTGCAGGCGACAGTCAGAGCTGAGGGCTGAGCGCTAGTGTTCTGGCTCAGCCCAGGGCCTGCCCGCTGCAGCTCAGAGCAGGCCAAGGGCACACGCCTGCCACTCACTCCTTCCTCCTCCAGCCCTATCCAGGGTTGGGAGGATGCTCTCCTAGCTGCTCCCAACTTGGTTCTTCAGATCTTACCTCCGCTTCACTCCTCAGTGGGAAGGCGCCACCCTGGCTGGGACATGGCTTCTCCCAGAAGGGCGCTGAGACCGAGCTTGTGTGGGCACCACTGCCCGATCCAGTGCCCGCTCCAGTTCACCGTCACACCTGGAGGCCCGGCGAATGCTCAGTGCTTCCTTCCCTTGCTTGATCCAGAGCAGAGAACCAGTGGCAGGGGCCGTGTGCCCAGACACCCTCGGCTATGCTGGGTCGGTCCGCCTCAGTGCAGAACGAGGCGTTCTCCAAATACTGAGATTCCCCGGGCTCCCGTCACCCCTCAGACTGGAAATTCATATGCATGATATTCTGGGCAGAAATGGAAAAGAATTCACTGAAGAATATAATGTTAAGTAGTAGTTATGGATTTTTCCAATCCTAAAACTCATAACCTTTATGAAAAATTATGAAAATAGAGGGTTTAAAGAAGAAACTTTAAGTCACCCAAATCCCATTCCCAGTGGGTGGCCTTTGTGCTGTGTCCCTCCCCCAACCCTGGATGCAAAAAAAATTGAAAATCATGCATAAAAGTGATTTTCAAAAGTTCGCAGAGGGGCGGGGTGTCTAGCCTTGTAGCTAGGATACCAGTTAAGATTCCCACACACCACAGGGGAGAGCTTGGGTTTGAATGTTGGCTCTGCTCCTGGTCCAGCTTCCTGCTGATGCTCACCCCGGGAGGCAGCAGTGACGGCTCAAAGTCCTTGGATTCCTGCCAGCCCTGTGGAGACCTGTACAGAGATGGCGCTTCACGGTGGCCAAAGGATGAGGTTGCGCTGGGGGTGTGGTGGGGAGTCCCAGCCTGGCTGCTCTTGGTTTCCAAAAGATGGGGTGACTTCAGCCCCACTCCCCCCAGCCTGCAACAGGAGCCCCAGCCCCTGCTGCTGTCCTGGCCGTGATGCAGCTCCTGATGGTGCCTTGGTTCCCGGTCAGAGATAGCTTTATTGTTTCACTCATTGTCAAAGGAATCTGCATTCAGTGTAGAAAGAAAGCAAAAAGAAAAAGAAAAAGGAAGAAGTCAGCCTTAGCTTACAACTAGATACAAATGCTGTTAATGTTCGGGTGTGTGCTGTTCTGAGCTAGTACTTCAGCGCGTCTGTGTGCATATGCGTGCACAGGTGGAGTTTTTATTATAATGACTAATAAACCTTCTCCATCCTCAAAAAAAAAGTTCCCAGCTCCTGGCTTTGACCTTGGTCCAGCCTCAGCTATTTCAGGCATTTGGGGAGTGGAGCAATGAATGGGAGCTCTCTGTGTGTGTGTGTCTGTTGTGTGTCTGTCTGTCTGTCTCTCCCTGCCTCTCAAATAAATGATAGATTCTTTTCTTTTAGGTTCATGCAAGTATGTACTATGAAAATGATGTGCATGGAATTCAAAATTTTTTGCACCAAAATAAACTTACCTTTTAGTTCTGTTTTCCTATGAGCTTTGGGAATGCCCTCATGTATATGTGAGGATATGAGAGGCAGCAGGAAGGAGAGCCAGGAAGAACTAACAGATGGCAGCATGCCAGGGCCTGGGGCTGCGGGAGACTCAGGGGTGGGGGCAGCTCCTTCTCAGCCCCCTGTCCCACCCCCAGGATCGCTGGCGTGCAGTGCATGACCGTGCCCGGCTACTCCAAGGGCTTCGGCTACCAGACCGGGCAGAGCTTCTCCGGGGAGTTTGATCACGCCTGGAATGCTGTGTACCTGGAAGGGAGGTGGCACCTGCTGGACAGCACCTGGGGCAGCGGCCTGGTGGACACCACCACCTCCAAGTTTACCTTCCTGTAAGTATGAGTCTCCGTGCTGCTGAGTGGTCTGGTTGGAGGGCCTGCGGAGGGCTGAGGCTGAAGGAGGCAGCAGGTGGAGAGGCCCAGGTGAGTGGCCTGGATGCGCTGCGGGCTGTGCGCGCCCTGCCCCAGGCTCTGCCATGAGCCAGCTTCAGGCCAGCTGCAGAGCCCGGGCCTCTCGGTCACCTTCCCTTCCACTGATTGACTCTTCCTCCAACTCCCCGCCCCTCCCTCCACCAAAGCACCAAGTATCCCCAGCTCTGCCCACAGGCCACACATGAGGGAAGGCAGGAGGTGGCAGGAGCCTGAGCCGCAGACAGACATGGGAAAGGGGGGCGGGGAGGGGTGGTGCAGCCCCCAGCAAGTCGCTTTAGATGTCATGCGCTCCCTTCGGGCTGCAGCCCGTTCACTGTCTCCCTAGGCAAGGACTCTAGAATTTTCTCCTACTACTTCCTTCCCTGTGGTCTGAGCGGGAGCCCATGCGACTCTGAGGAAGGGGCTGGTTTGTGGGCAGTGTGTTGCTGGTGGTGCAGAGTCCCTGGGAGCCACAAGCCCCAGTCAGGCAGGCTGGCAGAGCCACAGGCCACCAAGGCATCTCTGTCCCCTGGGCTCCGCCAGCCCTGCTCTGCCTAGCGCCACGCATAACGCTCTGGGTGGATCGGGATGTCTACCAGCTGCTCAGATTCCTTTTTATCCAGAGAACCGGGTTCCTTCTCTGGAAATTTTGCAGGTAGCAAAATTGTGCAAGTACAAGCCTCACATGCACACACCCTACTCTCGGCTGGGTGTGTGTGTGTGTGTATGTGTGCTCACACACACCTGATTCTCTGAAGTCGGCTCCCCACGGGCCGAGCCAAGTCCCCTCTGCCTCAGGACCTCAGTCTTCTCTGAACCCCATCACTCACCTCCAGAGATCCAGCTCTGGGCTGGACCCCAGGGAGCAGGCCCACCCCGCAGAGCTGCCCAGGCACAGAGGGATGGGGGTGGGTGGAGGTGGCGAATTCTGATACTCTGCCTCCCTGCCGGTCCACAATTCCACTGCCGGGCCCCTGGCCTGCAGGTGACACTGCTGCTCCCTGCAGAGCTCTGCCTCTTCTCTTGGGGACACCCAAGGCTGCTCAGAGCAGGCCACAGTCTTGAGCCAGGAGCCTCTCAGGAAGAGCCCTGAGACGTGCTGCAGCTCCCGTATCTGGAAGCAACCGCTGAGAACCCAGCACTAGAGACAGCACCTGCTCATATGCGGGTATCAGCAGGAACCCTCAGCCAGAGCGAGCCCCAAGGATGCCCCTATGAGCCCTGCCCACCCCACCCCCACCCCCGCACACCTGCCGCAGAGCTGGGTCACGGCCGCTGACCGCCTTGTCCTCCGCTCAGCTACAACGAGTTCTACTTCCTCACCCATCCCGCACTGTTCATTGAGGACCACTTCCCAGACAACAAGAACTGGCAGCTGCTGAAGCCCCCCCAGTCCCTGCGGCAGTTCGAGAACAACATGTACCACAAGAGCGAGTTCTACAACAAGGGCATGCTCAGCGCCCACCCGGACACCGCCGTCATCAGAACAGGTAACCGCGGGGCGGGCGGCCCCCCGAAAGCCCAGGGAACCCTGGCAGGACAAGCCCGTCATGCCTGCATCAGCCATGCAGGGGGTGTGTCAGGAGGGGCAGGTGCTGCCTGGGGGCCTGCAGCCCGGCCTCTTACTGGAGCCCCGCAGGTGGGTCACTCTCACACCGCACAGGCAGTGCCGGCCCCGCCCACACACAGCCTCCAGGCTCGGGGACCCACCGGAAGTTGTGGCCTGCTGTGGTCTCCCACATTCATGGTGAGGACAGTGTGGGCCCTGCAGACCCAGGGTCTCACCAGCAAGGGGTCTTTTAGGTAGGGGCTGCCAGGATCGAGTCGAGGAGTGAGTAGCCAGTCCAGCATGTTCTAAGTAGCAGGAGGACAGGGGAGTTGAGGACACAGGCAGCCTAGATGGGGGCTCCAGCAGCCTCGGGAGGGCAGGAGGCAGTCTGTTCCAGCCACATCCATGGAGCTGAGCCTAGCTATCTCTGACTGGCCCGGGCTGGTGTTTGCTGCCACTCCCGCCCGTGCTGCGTGGCTCCAGGGTCCCAGGTCCGACACTGTGGCCAGAGGTCTCACAGAGGAGCTTTCTCCAGCAGATCCTCTGTGAGTGCCAGCACCCGTCCCAAGGCTGGGCCGGCAGCCTGGGCACACTGCAGGGCTCAGAGAGGCGGGCGGGAGCTTCGCACCTGCCCCAGGGAGCCCCGTGTGAACAGGCAGCCTGAGCTCGAATTGGCAATAAGCACTGGGTGGCCTGGGAGTGGCCCATATTCGTACTTGTGTGGTCCCTGCCACCCCACAGCATTTCCCTACTCACTTGCTGAGCTCTTTCCTGTGATGGCAGAACAAGAGGGGGGAGAGGGAGGTGGGAAGGAATGGGGGAGAGAGAGTGAGAGAATCTCCCATCTGCTGGTTCAAGCCCCTAAATGGCTGCAGCAGCCAGGGCTAGGCCAGGATGAAGCCAGGAGCCAGGAGTTTCTTCCGGGTCTCCCACGTGGGTGCAGGGGTCCAAGGACTTGGGCCATCCTCTGCTGCTTTCTCAGGTACATTAGCAGGGAGCTGGATCAGAAGTGGAGCAGCTGGGACTCAAACCAGTGCATTGTATTAGATGTGTGCATTCCAGGCAGCGGCTTAACCTGCTGCACAACACCACTGCCCCCCACGTACACACACTCTAAAGCTACCAAAGCCCGGCAGTCGCTGCTGTGAGCTGACTTGGTGTGAATCCCTCACTTTGAGAACCACATCTCAGAGCCCGTCACGTCCGTCGTGGCCCGTCGGCCCGTGGGGAAGGAACAACCGGGCCTGCGGCATCTAACTGAAGCTGCTGAGTTGAGTTTGCCTTTTCAAGAGGCCTGAAAATGTAAACACCAGATTTCTTAATTTACAGTAATCTAAAACTTTATCCATATGCATGGTACACACTCGTATTGCGAGAATCTGTCTGGGTAGCAAGGGACGTTAAGAGTGGGGATGGGGGAGAAGGAAGGGAAAGAGGAAAACCACTGGGGGTGGAAAAGGACCTGGGGAGGGGGCGATGGAGCCCCTGAGTGCAGGGACAGTGAGCAAAGGTGGGAGGCAGCGAGGGTGGAGGAGGTCGTGGCCCCTGCAAAGGGATGGGCCGGGGGAGGGGCCGCGAGCCTTGCTATCAAGTCTTCCAGTCATCCTCTCACCTCTGTGCCCGGCACCACGGGCAGGCCCTGGGGTGTGGCAGGGCTGAGGGGGCAGGCCTCTCCCTGCTATGAGCCCACAGCCCAGCAGTGCTCAGAAATGCTCACTTGATCAATTACAGCCAGGACAGGAGAGAGCCTCCAGGGCTCAGCCTCACCTGAGGGTTGGCACATTGGGGTGAGGACTCTCCCAGGTTGCCAGGGAGCAGCGGGTTGGAGGAGCCTTGGGCGTGAAAGTGTGGCCTTGGAGGAGCTGAAAGACCCCCCCAGAAGGAGGTCCCTGATGCTGGCGGGCGGGAGGGGCCAGCCAACCTCCGCGTACCCCCACGGGCAGAGGTGAGCGTTGTGGGAGGACGCAAGGTGGAGCAGGGCAGGGGCCAGGGCCAGTGGCGTAGCAGAGGACGGGAGGTGAGAGCCGACTTTCAGCCAGGAGGGGATATGCAGTCTGCTGGTGCCAGCCACACCCCGTGGGGCTGCCCCATGGAGTGGCGCAGACAGTGGAGAAAGCATAGACAAAGGAGACAGCACTAAGTGTTAAAGGGAAGGGAAGGTCAGCCGGGGGTCGGCGGGGTGGGAGGAGCGGGCTTGCAGGAGGCGCAGCCAGCATCCGGGTCCTCCGAGGCCCGAGAGCGTGTTTCTAGGAAGTCACGACGATTTGGGGGTGGGCAGAGGCCAGGTCCAGCTAGCACATGGGGAGAGGGGCAGGGGGGCAGCGGGGAGGCGTTGGCGGTGTCTGCACGGGCAGGCAGGGAAAGCTGCCAGGAGGGAGGAGCCTGCGGACGAGGCCCGGGGGTGGGAGCCGGCGGCAAGGCTGTTCCTCCTGGGAGCCAGCTGTCCGTCACACCCTGACTGGCCTGTGGGCCAGAGCTGGACCCTTCTCATCACCCCACCCCTCCCCCACTTCCTGTCCACAGTGAACGGGAAGGCCACGATCACCATCGAGAGCTGCGCCCCGAAGCTGTTCATGTTCATGCTCAACGGCAAGCAGGAGCACGGGCTGCTGAGCCTCAGGCAGAGCGGGATGAAGCTCGAGGTGTTCCCCCCCACCACGGGCTCCCACAAGCTGCAAATCTTCGCCAAAGGCGACTCGGACATCTACAGCTCGGTGCTGGAGTACACGCTCCAGTGCAGCCACGTGGACCTGGGCGTCCGGCTGCCGGCCGAGCTGCACCAGCCCGTGGGCCCCAGCTGGTTCTCGGAGCAGATGGGCATCGTGAAGCCATCCCACCCCGACCCCATCATCCACACCCGCGACGGGCGCTGCTCCGTCAGCTTCGGCGTGGACGAGGGCATCAGCGTCCTGGCCTCGCTGCACGGCGACGACGGCCCCATCACCGAGGAGATGCAGCGACGCTACATCTTCCAGCTGCACCGGGAGAAGCGGACGGAGCTGAAGGTCCAGCTACCCCACGCCGGCAAGTTCGCCCTCAAGATCTTCGTCAAGAAGAGGCAGGAGACGGGCAACTACGTCTTTGTCTTCAATTACCTCCTGTGCTGCACCAACACCAAGGTGAACTGGCCCGTGTTCCCCGAGAGCTTCGGCAACTGGGGGCAGGACAATGAGCTGCTGGAGCCCCTGTCGGGCGTGCTGCCTGCCAACCGCAACGTCCCCTTCAAACTGAAGCTGCACGGCGTCGCCAAAGCGCTGGTAAAGGGGCAGGACACGTGGCCGCTGACCCTGAGCCACGAGGGCTACTGGGAGGGCAGCTGCAACACGGCCGGCTGCCAGGAAGTGTACGTCATGGTGCTGGAGAACGCCAACCACAACTTCTACTCCTACATCCTCAAGTACCGAGTGAACGCCCAGTGAGGGCCAGGGCTGCACCCCCACCCCACCTCGCCCGCCCTGGGGGCCAAGGCCAGTGCGGGCTGGGGGGAGGCCCCCAGGGACGTGCACAGAGCCCTGGACGCCACCGAGTCTGCATGAAATCACTTCCAGGCCTCTGCCTCGGTCTCCCTGCTCCGCCGCGGGCGCTGAGGTGTTTGCCGTGGCTGTGATGGGACAGAGGCAAAGGCCCTTTAGAGAAAAAGGTGCTATGTAAATCCAAGGTGTCGTAAACTGTACCCCAGCGCCAGCTGCGCGCCTTCTCCCAGCCCTTCCTGCTGCCGCTGCCCCAGGGCGGACACGGGAAAGCAGGGGCCAGCTGAACACTGCCCACGGAGGAGGGTGTTCAAGGGCTCCCGGCCAGCCCGCAGAAGGATGTGTTGGCTGGGCCGCGCCGTCCTTGAATTGCAGCGCCCCCTTCAGGTAGCCCCGCTGCATTGCTAGTCCACTGCTCTGCTCTGGGCCAGTGCAGAATTAGGCGAGTCTCCCAGCCCTGACCGCTGCTTCCGTAGCCGCCTCCTGCTTTCCAAGGGCCCTGGAGGGAAGAAGGCATGGTTGGGGAGGAAGCCGGCCCGCCCACCGCTGGCTGGAGGCCGAGCTCCTCTGCCGTCGCTAAGCGGAGCCGCAAATGTGGCAAGCCGAACTTTGCCAAAAGCGCCCGTGCCCGCTCCCGGGTGTAGAGGACGACCTCAGAGTCGGAGACCTTCGCAGGCCGCGGGTTGGTGTTCACCCCAGGCTCTCGGGGCATCAGAGGCCCTGCCAGGCCTGCCTGCAGGGAGCCTGGCTGCTACCCCTGATAGAGACCCAGGTGGGGAGCCTATATGAGGCGGGGCCACAGCCACACAGGGCCCCCTCGCGTCTGACGGGCTCTGATGCTCCCTGGAAGCCGGCCGGCAAAGCCAGTCTGGGCCCCACCATATGCCCGGTGCCTGAGGAAACGCCTTTCCCCTTCCTCTCCTCTAAGGAGGGAGCCATCCCTCAGGGACAGCTCAGGGCCCCCTGGCTTGCCTGGCCCTTCGATGCACTTTACACTGGTGTTGCCATGGCAACAGTGGCCAGGCTCAGACGGGACAAGGAGGGGAGTGGGCTGGGAGGCTCACCCTGCACACAGAGCTGTCCCCAGTGGCCCCTGCCTGTCCCTGGGAACCAGTACTGCCTCTTGGGCCACCGTGCCTCCTGCCCAAGCCTCAGATATAGCCTATCCACCTCTGGGTCAGAAGCTGCCCTGACCTCTGCCTGGCGCCCTCTGTCCAGCTCGGCCACCCAGTACCGTGGCACTTCACACCTGCAGGCGTGACCACCTCAGGGAAACGAGCAGCTGGGTCTCATCACACTAGTAAGTGCCTTCCGTGACTCCTGTGCTCCTGGGCCCGGCACTGGCTGCCATGGCCAGGCCCACCAAAGACAACGTACATCTTTTAAAGGACAGTCTAATTCAACAGAATGTGACAGCGTGCAGAGGATGCCACCAGGCAAAACAGGAGCTGTGGCCAGCACCAGAGAGGGAGACTCAATCTCAAAACACCCTCAGGGTGTCCACAGCCCCTCCCACCCCCTTGAACCAGGCACCCCCTTTGTAGGCGAGGTCGGAAAACCACCGGCCTTTCTTCCCACTGGCGCAGAAATACATGAAATGAAGTCCGGTCTTCATGCATTTCTTCACGCAGGCTGCTCTGGGTGGAAATTCGGGATTGCATCCTCCAGGTTTGCACGCAAAGCCGCCTCTTTGTTTCCTGGGCCACCGCGTCCCAGGAGCAGGTGGAATGGCATGGGCGACCCCTGGTGGCCAATGTGAGGAGCTGCCGGCGCTGCAAATCTGAAGGCTGGCGCTTGTCACCCCCGGTGCTTTTTCATGCAAAACTTGAGATGTTTATGTTAAAAATCACTGGGTGCTTTCTCGTGGCTTTCCAGCACTTCCTCATGTGTACCCAGAGCACATCTTCATCACACACAAGCTGCGAGGAGGCCCTGGGAGCTGCCTGGCGCTTAAGGAGATGTGAAATGAGGTGGGGGAGTAGAAGTGTTTTGCCCAGAAATCCCTTGTTGCAATGGAACCACCAGACACAGGGCTGCACGGGGCAGCTTTGACCACACTCATCACCGTGCCAGTGAAGGATTGGAACCTTGAGCTCAGGGAGCTTGTGCCAATAGGCCGCAGGATGGCAGCCCCCGGGGCTGGAGGTAGGGGGTGCCCAGCACAGGGCAGGGGGCTAGGGAGGGAGGCGGCAGAGAGCAACCACAAGTGCAGCACACTCGTTCCCAGCTTGCTGCAGAAGTGCCGCCAGCACCGCTGGACTCTGCTTTCAGCCCGATTGCCATCTTCGTGCATCCCCATAGGACAAGCTCCGCCCTGCCTACCAAGAGGAAAGAGCAA
Source organism: Oryctolagus cuniculus (assembly GCF_964237555.1). Taxonomy (NCBI): domain Eukaryota; kingdom Metazoa; phylum Chordata; class Mammalia; order Lagomorpha; family Leporidae; genus Oryctolagus; species Oryctolagus cuniculus. The sequence goes on from NC_091435.1 coordinate 146,882,812, forward strand.
GTTCAGGTTCACTGAAGCTTGCAGGCTTGAGCAGAGAACTAGTTCCTGTGGTTAAGCAAGAGAGGGACGCATGGCCAAGAAAGTTTGTGAAATCCTTGAAGGACTTGAGCAGTGGAAAGGTTTTCCCAGTGGTCTGGCGACTCCAGCACCTCGCTCTGAGGTTGTCTCCCAGTCCGTCCGTTCCTGAGGTGCCAGGTTAGCCCACAGCACACACAGGGCTAGCAGCATTGCCATCGGCAAGGTTTTCAAAGGTGGTGTGCGGTGGCCGATGCTCGCATTTCCTTTGGAACAAGTAGCTGGGACTGCTGGAGAGCGATCCCTTCTCGTCGCATTTGCCTTGAGTCGTGTGCACTGGTGGCTGCGCAGGGTGCCTTCGCCACATTGTTGCTTGTGTTGCTTCTCAATAAAATTTATATTCATTTTTATCCAACAATGTAATTATCGATCCGTTCTTATCGCTGCTCTCACAGGGTGAAAAACACACACACACACACACTTTCATGTTCAAAGGGAGCCCTGGAAACAAAAATCGATGTCCCAGGCATCTGCACGTGATGGTGAGATGCAAATGTACTGTCAAGCAAAGAGCTATTTCACATTAAAGCGAACATAATTAGGTTAGCGCCAGCCCCTCGACGGCTCACAAGCCTTTGAAGAACATGAAGGCAGCGAGTTGTTTTTTTTTTTTTTCCCCATTGAATCTTGTTTAACTTGAATTTTTTTAAGTCCATCTAAATGTCTTTCTAGTGGTGGGAAAACGCTGCCCACCAGCCTACTTTGTGCAGTGTGACTGTGTGTAGATCGGTGTAGTTGCACGCAGAGACTTCCCCACCGGGGACCTAAACAGGTGATGGGTGAATTGGACAGTTAGGGGGATGTAGAGAATGAAAAGCGAGACGCCGCGGAGAAGCGGCCGTCACCATGGCGACCATTCGCTTAGCCCTACGACGAAGCACGAAAAGAACAGGGGTTCCCAGGTCTGACCCGCGGCGAGCAGGCGCCAGGCGTGCTGCCCCTAGGAAGGGGTCTTTCACTACTTAGGAAGCGGAAGTGGGAGGAAGCAGGCTCCCCCACCGTGAGCAGGGCAAGGCTGGAGTGGTCAGAGCGCTGCTCGCCTGCCAAGCCCCCAGCGTCCCTTCCAGTCGGGGAAGCTGCGTGTCTGCACTGAGGCTGGCAGTGGGTGGGCCCGGGAAAGGGCCCCCGCTGTGTTAAGAGCCTGCCCCCCGCCGGGTCCCCTGCAGACTGCGCTGGCCCGGTCCTGCCTGAGGCCACGGGGCGAGGGGGCCTGAGGGGAGCAGGGGCTGGAGTCAGGGAGGGAGCAGAGGGGATGCCACAGCCCCCTGCGGGTCTCCCCCCCCCCCCTCCCCGGGCTCTGCCAGCAGGACTGAAGGCACCAAAGGCCCCCAGGCATCTCCGAGTGGAAAGTTGATGAGCTGAAGTCACTCTCCTCCCAGATTCCCTGGGGCTCCTCCAAGCCCCGGACTGGGTAAACACCTGCCTACCCACCCAGACAGCCACGGCAAACCCACGGTGGTCCCCAGCGACTCCTTCATCCCCCTCACTGGTAAAATCTGGCCCATTCTGAGCATGTCTCAGCTCCCCCCCCCCCCACCCTGATCCAGGCCCTTCTCCTTGCCCAGCTACTCCCATGAGAGACCAGCACTCGCCTGTCCCAGTACCATCCACTGCGCCTCCTACCTGCACGCCAGGACCCCTGGGCTGTGTTAGGACAGGCGTCTGTGAAAGCAAGGGGCCCACTCTCCCCAGAAAAGGTGTGGTTTGTATTGGGCACTGCCGGGAAACATAGTGTCTGAACAAAGCTGCTTTAAATAGGGAACGGGGAAAGCGCTGGTCTCCTCCTTCCGCCCTCTCTAAAGCAGGGGCAAGGAGCCTTTTTCTCTGCCAAGGGCCCTGTGAACTTTTGTAACATCATTTGTGAGCCATACAAAATTACCAACCAAAAAATTCCCCTGCTTGGGGCTGGCATTGTGGCCCAACGGGTTAAGCCGCCGGTTGCAATGAAAACATCCCCTGTTGGATGCGGCTGCTCCACTTCCAATCCAGCTCCCTGTTAATGCGCCTGGTAAAGCAGCAGAGGATGGCCCAAGTACTGGGCCCCTGCCGCCCATAGGGGAGACCCAGATGGAGTTCCAGGCTCTCAGCTTCCGCCTAGTCCAGCCCCAGCCATTGCAGCCATTTACAGAGTGAACCAGCAGAGGGAAGATCTCTTTCTCTCTCTGTCTCTCTGCTTTTCAAATAAATGATTTTTTTTTTAATTTGCTATAAATGTATTGGATTTCAAGTCCTGCCTGCAGGTGCCTTGGTGGGGCCAGACCAAATGATCTGGTGGACCTTATACAGCCCGTGAGCCCGATGCTCCCCACCCCTGCTCTAAAGAGACCAGGTGCCGGGCCCTCCCTCCTGGAGGATGGTGTGCGGCATGGCTGCTCCCACCACAGCCAGACTGGGGACTGTGCCCAGATCCCATGGAGAGGCTACAGGCGAAGAAGCTTCACCTTGGATGCCACGTCACTCACAGCCACGGCTCGGACCCTGGCCATCTGCCCTTCTGGGTGGTCCTGACGAGCATCCCCAGGGAAGCAGATGCAGAGGCGGAGCTGGAATGCACACCTCATCTGGCGGCAGCGGGAGCTCCTTGGCGAGGAGTGTGCACACGGCAGCTAGGGAGCTCCAGAGCGAGACGTCCTCTTAGAAAAGAGCCCAGCTGTGCAGAAATGGCCAGGCCACAGAGAACCAGCCCTGCTCAGCACCCAGCCCACTGCCTGGGGGGCTTCTGGCTTTCGGTTCAGAAGCTAGGGTGGCCCCGAAGGCACTCACAGCTGGAGGCTCTGCGCCGGCTGCCCCCTCACAGCCATCAGCAGCAGATCTGAGTAGGTGCCTCGGCCTCCGGGTCTGCTGTGCTGTGGAAAGTCTACAAGGATCGGGTCTGGGAGCTGAGGGGGCATCCCCAAAGCCACCTGGGATCCAGGGATCACTGGCAAGGCCCCGCCCGCGGGGTGGTTTGTAGAAGGCACAGGCAGGGCTCTAGACCCTGTTGCCTCTGCGGAGGAAGCAGGCCCACTGGCCAGGTGCTGTGGGCTAGGTGAACGGAGGCGCCTAGCTTCCTCCTTCCCGGTCCTCCCTGGCCTCTTGCCCCTGTCTCCCAGGGCAGCCAAGAGGCGCTGCCAGTGGCCTCCATCGCCCGAGGGGCGAGGCTCGGCCCCCACTGCAGCCCCACGCTGCTTTCCCAGCCTTGTCTCTGACTGCCCTGAGGGCAGAGAATAATGAATCATCTGCCAGGTAGCAGGAGACAGGCCTCACACCACCATGCTTCGCACACACCCCTCCCTCCCGGCCTGGCCTTCCAGAACGTGGCCACGCCCCCCAATTTCCAGGGCCCTGCCCAGCCCTCTCCCAGCCCAGCCCTGTAAGAGTCCTCTGCTCATCCTCTGTAGTCCCGTCTGCTTTCCCAGCACTCTGTGACGGTTTGTAATGGAGGGTGGGGGTGGGGGTGGCTGCAGCTTGCAGCCACTGCGCTGGGATTTCTTTTAACCCATGCACTTTGATTTTCCTGCTTAGCACAAACTAGGTGTTTCCTTGGGGAAGTGGAGAGGGAGCGTGAAGAAGGGGCAGGGGAAGTCCCGCTGCTCGCAGGCCGGGAGCTGTCACTGGGCAGCTGTCACAGTGTGCTCCTGTTTTACCAAGAGAAGGGGGGGCGGGCAGGTCACACTGTGGTGGGGGGTCTGTAGTGGAGGGAGAGCCCGGAACAGCCATGCAGACAAAGCTCAAGTGAGGGGTCCCCTTACTGGGTCCAGCTGCCCAGGTTTATATTCGAGGCTTACTCTGTAGAGGAGGCCTTGAAGACCGGACATCCGCCCTGGGGGCGGGGCTGTGGCCACCAGCAGCGTAGGTGTGGAGCGGCTTTTCCCCGTCTCACAGTGGCCCCTGCCCCTGTGTGGAGGAGGTTCTGTGACCCACGCCTGGGGTTTCTGCTTGTCCCCAGGAGGCACATCCCTCCTGCTCACCCAAACATGGATCCAGATCACACCTTCCGAGGAGAGCGCAGCTACAGCCGGGAGCACCTGGTCCCCGGAGCTGCAAAATGGCCAGCCCTTGGCGGATGAAGAAAGAGGCAGAAACATACGCATCGTCTGCTGGCAGATGCTGAGCGTGTAAGGCGGGCTTGAGAATAACTGTGCGTTTTAGAAAGCAGAGCGGCTGGGGCTGCTGCTGTGGCGCAGTGGGTTAAAGCCCCGGCCTGCAGCGCTAGCATCCCATATGGGCGCCGGTTCGAGTCCAGCCAGGCTGCTCCACTTCCCATCCAGCTTCCTGCTGAAGAGCACCCCAGGAGGCAGCAAGTACTGACTCAGGTGGTTGGGTCCCTGCCACATGTGTTCGAGATTGGGATGGAGTGCCCAGCTCCAGGTTTCCAGCTGGCCCAGCCCCAGCTAAGAGCAGTTCTTGCTCTCTCTGCTTTTCAAATAAATATTTAAAAGAGAGAGCTTGCGATGTCAGTATACCATGTCGGAGTGCTGTTTCGAGTCCCAGCTGCTCCACTTCCAAACCAGCTCCCTGAAGATGGCCTGGGAGAGCAGCTGAAGATGGCCCAAGTGCTTGGGCCCCTGTACCCTCGTGAGAGGCTGGGATGGAGTCCTGGGTTCCTCCTGGCTTCTGCTTGGCCTACCACAGCCGATGGAAGACCTCTCCCTCTCTCTGTCACTGTGCCTTTCAAATAAATTAATTGGTTGATTTTTTTTTTTTAATAAAAATCAGGAGGTTGTTCAGACCAGCAAGGAGCACGGCTTCCAGAGAGCTGGCCCACTGACTGACAACAGCTGCAAACCAGAAATGGCCCTGGGGACCAGGAGCTTCTTCCGGGTCTCCCACGCAGGTGCAGGCACCCAAGGCTCCTCTCTCTCTCTCTCCCTCTCTCTGCCTCTGCCTCTGCCTTTGCCTCTGCCTCTCTGTAACTCTTTCAAATAAATAAATAAATCTTTAAAAAATACACTACATATGGTATAAAGAGCTTGCAAGCTCCAAACATAAAAAAAAAAATTCTAATTACCTGATTTGATAGTGCATTCTGTATACATGTGTTGAAATAATGCAATGCATCCCATAAAATGTAAAAATATTACATGCCAATCGAATAATAAAGTATGAATAGGCATCTAACCGAGGAGTTAAGGTGCCTGTGTCCCATATCAGCGAGCCTGGGTTTGATCTCAGCTTCCTGAAAGTGCAGACCTTGGGAAGCAGCCGACAATGCCTCAAGTAATGGGCTTCCTGCTACACACGTGGGAGACTTGGTTCACAGCTTCTGGTCCAGCCCCAAGAATCTGAAAAGTGAACTAGTGGATGAGAACTCTTTTTCTCCTTTCTCTCTCTCTCTCTCTCACTTTCAAATTAAAAAAAAAATTACATTTTCAAGCAAATAATAGGATAAAAGAAGAAAGTACAGAGACCATTTTTGGCACCAAAATAAACTTATCTTTTAATTCCATTTTTCCACACTTTTTGAAGTATCTTCATGTTAGAACCAAAAGAGAGAGAGAGAGAAAGAATAAGAGAGAATATCTTCTGTCCATTGTTTCACTCCCCAAATAGCTGCGACCACTGGAGTTGGGCCAGGCCAAGCCTGGACTCCTTCTGGGTCTCCCATGTGGGTGGCAGAGGCCAGTACTTGTGTCGTCTTCTGCTGATCTCCCAGACAGACTAGCAGCGAGCTAGATCAAAAGTGGAAGAGCTGGGACTATAGATCGGATACCGGCATCACAGGTGACAGTTTAACCCGCGGCAGCACAACACCAGCCCCGACCCATAAACATTTGGAGGTGATAAAAGCTTACTATTTGAAACTGCTAAGTTTGGATAGTAGTTTATACCCAGCCATGGATCACTAATACAGAATTGTAGTATCCCAATCTTAAAAATGAAAGGGCCCCCAAAGATCCCCAGACTTAGTGGGAATGTCCCACTCACAGAAGCTGCAGGAAGGAGACGACCATGCCAGTAAGTGCTGAATACTGACCATAAAGACATCATTCAGTTAAATTTCCCGGGATCATATCACTCACACACACACACACACACACACACACGGAGCAATGAGTAAAACAGACCCCTTCAGAGGCTCCTGAAAATAAATTTTAGAGCCCTGGAGGCAAACACATCGTCCAGAGAAGAAATCAAACATGACACCTGCCACAGACCAGGAGTCCAAGACTGCAACACCAGAAGTGCGGAGACGGCGAAGCCATGCCTTCAACATCCTGCAGGAAAATGCTTTCTAACCAGGAGTCCTTTCCCCGAGCCCACATCGCAATCAAGGGTGAGGTGAGAATAGCAAGATTCAGACACCTTCGAGATCGACACCTGGCACAGGAAGCCCCAGCGCAGAGAGACAAAGGAAGTCCTAGGAGGATGGGAATGGGCTGTGTGTGGAGAGCGGCCATGCAGGGAGCAGGGTGGGCACCAGGCAGGAAGGAGGAGAGCAGGAAAAGAACAGGGCACCAAGGAAGTGGGTTCCTGGGGCAGTGGACATCATGGAGGGACTTTTCTAGGCCATGGAGGAATGGCGCTGTGTGGTGAAAGCAAAGCAAAACCAACTCCACGGTGAAAATCTTCCCACAAGAGTAGATGGCGTCACAGAGCAGTCCATGTTGATGCGTACCTGGTCAATAACGGACAGGCCGATCGGCTGAACACCAACAGCTGTTCAACCCCTTCTCCCGCCCCCAATCCTCTCTCTGCAGGGAGCAAATACCACTCTGTCTTAGTGATGCATTTTTTTAGAGTCAGACATACATTTTTTTTTTAACAGGCAGAGTGGACAGTGAGAGAGAGAGACAGGGAGAAAGGTCTTCCTTTTGCAGTTGGTTCACCCCCCAGTGGCCGCTGCGGCCTGCGCGCTGCGGCCGGTGCACTGCGCTGATCCGAAGCCAGGAGCCAGGTGCTTCTCCTGGTCTCCCATGTGGGTGCAGGGCCCAAGCACTTGGGCCATCCTCCACTGCACTCCCTGGCCACAGCAGAGAGCTGGACTGAAAGAGGAGCGACCGGGACAGAATCCGGTGACCTGACTGGGACTAGAACCCGGGGTGCCGGCGCCGCAGGCGGAGGATTAGCCTATTGAGCCGAGGCGCCGGCCAGACATACCTTTGAGTAACATATTTCCAGGCACTTACAGATGTATTTTGATGACGTACGTGGTATGCGTTTTTAAGTTCGTTCTCTAACTGCTTGTGCGTAGTATATGGAGATCTATCTACTGTTGCATCCTGGATTTGAATCCAGTGGTTTGACTAAATTCACTAATTTATTGTAATTGTTTATGGGATATCCTTTTGGGTTTTATATGAAGAAAGTTATGCTGCCTGTGAATCTTCTTTGTTTTCTAATTTTCTCCTCTCAAGTCTTTCTGCCTTTATGTCTTTCTCTTGTCTGGCTGGGCTGGGCGGAAGTGGCAGTGAAGGCAGGGACTCCTGCTGCTCTCAGTCTCTGCATAAAAGTGTTCAGCACTTCACCACTATATGACAATGACGTGAAACTAAATTTGCATACATAGAATAAACTCAACGTGCTCGAGAGACATTATCCTTTTTATATGTCTTTGGATTTGATTTGCTAACATTTTGTTCAGGGTTTTTACCTCTGTGTTCATAGGAAAGATTATTTTTTTTAAATGTCCATGTCAGGTTTTATATCAAGCTTATGCCAATCTTGCAAAATAAGAAGAGAATTGATTCTCCTTTTGTCATTCTCTGGAAGGCTTATTTCTTCCTTAAATGCTTTGAAGTATTAACTGGTGAAGCTACCTGAACCTGCTATTTTCTTTGTGGGAAGTTCTTTGATTATTTCTTTAAATTACAACACTTCCATTTTCTACTCCTTCTTGTATCCACACTGATATACTGTGTTTTTTAAATAACTGATTCAGTGTACTTAAATGTTGATGGTTACTGATGCAGAGCTTCTCGCTGGTAAGCTGTACCTTTGCTTTTTTGCCCTTGATCATTTAGGGATCTAAATCAATTTTATTGATCGTTTAGAGATTTAATCAATTTTATTAGTCAGACCAAAGAACCAGCTTTTTCTTTTATTGTTTTCTCTACTGCACACTCACTTCTAATTCACTCCTGGTTCTTTTCCTTTCTTATCCTTCTTTTGGGTATAGTTTGCTCCTTCTTCCTAACTTTTTTTTTTTTGAGACAGACAAAAAGAACCCCAATCTGCTGGTTCACTCCCCAGATGCTTGCAATGGCCAGGGCTACACTGAGACCAAAGCCAGGAACTGGGTCTCCTGTGGGTGGCAGGAATGTATTTATTTGAGCCATCACCACTGTCTCCTGGGGTCTATCTATGTTAGCAAAAACTGGAGTCAGGAGTTGCAGCCGAGATTGAACTAAGATACTCCCGTATGAAACATAAGCATCTTAACTGATAGGTTTAATGCCTACTCCACCATTCCTAATTGCTGTTGTTTTTAGATTTACTTATTTATTTGAAAGACAGAGTTACAGAGAGTCACACACACACACACACACACACACACACACATCTTCCATCTGCTAGTTTACTCTCCAAAATGGCTCTAAAGGCTAGGACTGGAGTGGGCCAAAATCAGGATCCAGGAGTTTATTCTGGGTCTCCCACCAGGGTAGCAGGGCCCCAAGTACTTGGGCCATCTTCTCTTACTTTCCCAGGCAAATTAGCAGGGAGCTGGATTGGAAGTGGAGCAGCCGGGACTCAAAGTGGCACTCATATGGAATGCCAGTGTCGCAGGCAGTGCCTTAATCCACTGCGCCACAACACCAGCCCCCATTCCTAACATTTTAAGATGGACATTTAGATCATTGATTTTCTCCACCTCTTTTGTTGTACCTGAGCAAGTGCAAACAGAGGAGCACCACCCATTGATAAAATTTGATGGTCCTTTATTACCAGCAGTGGAGAGCAGGCTCATGCCCTAAAGAACTCTTTTTTTTTTCTTTGACAGCCAGAGTGGACAGTAAGAGAGAGACAGACAGAGAGAAAGGTCTTCCTTTTCCTTGGTTCACCCTCCAATGGCCGCTGCGGCCTGCACACCGCGCTGATCTGAAGCCAGGAACCAGGTGCAGGGCCCAAGCACTTGGGCCATCCTCCACTGCCTTCCTGGGCCACAGCAGAGAGCTGGACTGGAAGAGGAGTGACCGGGACAGATTCCGGTGCCCCGACCGGGACTAGAACCCAGTGTACCGGCACCGCAGGCAGAGGATTAGCCTACTGAGCCGCAGCGCCGGCCCTAAAGAACACTTGACCTCGAAGCTCAAAGCAATAGGGTTTATAAAGACAAGAACCACAAGGAAGGGAGGGGGAATACGTGGTTACTAGGGTCAAGCTGACCTAAGGCCTATGGGAAACCAATATAATTGCAATCTTGATAATAGACAAATTGCAATCTTAACCTTCATCCAGGTGCAGCTTATCTGTTTTAAGCTTGAGTGATCATAGTAGGAAACTTCTGTATTCTGCCAAGTGGGATGCAGTGGACTGTTATTGTCTTAGTTTTAGACTATAGTTAGTTTTAGATCATAATCTCACGTTTTGGGGGGGGGGTGCTTTTTCAAGATGGAGTCTCGGGTGCTCTAAAATAGAATCCCTACTGTCAAGGTGTCACTTCACTTTCTTTTCTTTCTTTCTTTCTTTCTTTTTTCTTTTAAGATTTACTTATTTACTTGAAAGTCAGAGTTACAGAGAGAGAGTAGGAGAGGCAGAGAGAGAGAAAGGTCTTCCATCTGCTGGTTCATTCCCCAGTTGGCCACAACAGCGGGAGCTGTGCTGATCCAAAGCCAGGAGCCAAAAACCTCCTCTGGGTCTCCCATGTGGGTGCAGGGGCCCAAGGACTTGGGGCATCTTCTGCTGCTTTCCCAGGCCATGGTAGGGAGCTGGATCAGAAGTGGAGCAGCCAGGACTCGAATCAGCGCCCATATGGGATGCCAACACTGCAGGCGGCAGCTTTACCCGCTATGCCACTGTGCTGGTCCCTCTTTTCTTTCTTTTTAAGGATGCTGTGATTCTCTTTTTTTTTTTTTTTTTTAAAGATTGATGTATTTATTTGAGTGGCAGAGTTAGAGAGAGAGAGAGAGAGAGAGAGAGAGAGGTCTTCCATCCACTGGTTCACTCCCCCAAGTGGCTGCAATGGCCAGACTGGGCTGATCCAAAGCCAGGAGTCAGGAGCTTCTTCTGAGTCTCCCATGTGGGTGCAGGGGCCCAAGGACTTGAGCCATCCTCCACTGCTTTCCCAAGTCATAAGCTGGGAGCTGGATCAGAAGTGGAGCTGCCAGGATTTGAGCCGGCTCCCATATGGGATGCTGGGGCTGCAGGCAGAGGCTTAACCTACTATGCCACAGTGCTGGTCCCAAGTTCTTTGTTTTCTAAAATACACAGTTAAGGCTGCCAACAGTCCTTCAAGCCCAGCTTCAGTTGTGCACTAAAAGTTTGTATGTGTAGCATTTTCACTATAATTCTGTTAGCAATATTCTCTAATTTCAGTTGTGATTTCTCTCTCTCTCTTTTTTTTTTTTTTTTTTTTTTTTTTTTTTTTTTTTTTGACAGGCAGAGTGGACAGTGAGAGAGAGAGACAGAAAGGTCTTCCTTTGCCGTTGGTTCACCCTCCAATGGCCGCCGCGGCCAGCGCGCTGCGGCCGGCGCACCGCGCTGATCCGATGGCAGGAGCCAGGAGCCAGGTGCTTTTCCTGGTCTCCCATGGGGTGCAGGGCCCAAGCACCTGGGCCATCCTCCACTGCACTCCCTGGCCACAGCAGAGAGCTGGCCTGGAAGAGGGGCAACCGGGACAGAATCCGGCGCCCCGACCGGGACTAGAACCCGGTATGCCGGCGCCGCTAGGCGGAGGATTAGCCTAGTGAGCCACGGCGCCGGCCCAATGATTTCTCTTTTTCATCCATGTGCATTTACAATTTTTTGCCCAGTTTTCTTAAAAAAATTATTTACTTACCTGAGAAGCTGAGCATGAGAGACAGAGAGAGAAACAGAGAGAGAGAGAGAGAGAGAGGGAGAATGAATCTTCCATGCTCTGGTTCACTCTCCAAATGGCCACAACAGCCAGGGCTGGGTTAGGCTGAAGCCAAGAGCCTGATTCTCCATCCCAGTCTCCTACACGGGTGGCAGGAGCCCAAGTACTTGGGCTCTTCTCTGTTGTCTTCCCAGGGGCATTAGCAAGAACCTGGATCAGAAGAGCAGGCAGGACTCATGCTGGCACTCTGATATGAAATGCCAGTGTTGCAAGCGGTGACCTAACCTACTGTGCCTAGTTTTCAAACTTCAGAGTATTTTAAAAAATATCTTTCAAGATTCATTTCCGTTTACTTCCACGATCATCAGGGAATATATTATTTCGATCACTGAATGAGTTGAGTCTTCTTTTATGGGCCAACATATGCTCAGTATTAGTTTCATGTGCACTTGGAGAGAGGCAGTTTCTGAAATCTGGGGCTGGGATCTTCTTCCCATGTCCATTAATCTGAAATCTGTTAATCTTGTTTTTGAAATCTTTCACATCTGTCCTTATTTATCTACTGTTTCTAAATGTTCCCGAGAGGGATGTGTCGAAACACCCACTGTGGTCATAGATTTATCTCCTTTTCCTTTCATTTCTGCCAGCTTTGCTTTTTGGAAGCTGTCTGGTAAGTTGCATATAAATTTAGAATGTGTATCTTCTGGTAGAGTGATGCTTTCATTGTCATTTAATCTCTGCTTTTTTTTTTTTATCTGATCATGCTTTTTGTCTCAAAGTCTAACATCTTTATTCCTAATTTAAAACTAAAAGTCTTTATCACAAATGAGTACTGAGTTTTGGCAAATGCTCTTTCTGCATCTATGAAGATGATCATATATTTATTTTTCCTTATTCTATTAAGGTGGTGCATTGGTTTCCTAGTGCTGCCGTAACAAACCAACATAGACTTAAGACAGCACATTTCTGTAGTTCTAAAGCGCAAAATGGGCTCCAGCCAATTTGTCAGCAGGGCTGTGCTTCCCTGAGGCTCTGGGGAGACTCTGCAGGGTGTGTGTCCTTTCCAGCTCCGGAGACGTGCTGCCTTCCTTGGCTCGTGCTTCAGAGCCACCAGTGGTCTTCCTCAGGTCACAGCACTCAGACACACTCTTCTGCCTCCTCCCACATTTGCAATCCCTGTAATAACATGCGTTCAATTTGCGACTCGGATTTCATTCTGCTGTGTGGGATGGCCACAGGGCCCTGGCTTAGGACCCAAACATTTGTGGAGGGTGATCTTGCCACCTACCACGTGTGTGGTCAACTCTGTTATGACATCTTATGCTTTTTATTTAGGGGTGCGTTTGACTCGCTAATATTTGCTAATGAGTTTTACAAACGTCTTTGGCTGCAGTGTCTTTGCCAGGTTTTGCTCTCAGGATTGTACCTAATAGAAAATGTTGGAAAGGATTTGTTTCTATTTTCTGAAAGGATGTAGTGAGGGTTGGTATTATTTCTTGTTTGGTTGTGTCTTTGCTTTTAAGCAGCTTTATTGAGATATAAATCACAGACCATAAAACGCACTCTGTGTAATTTACACTGCAATAATTTTTACAGAGCTTTCGTGTTGCACAAACACAACCAGGATCCGGCTTCAGAACATTCCCCTTACCCAGCAGGCCTCCTCACACCCCGCCCCAGCCCCAGGCAACCATGGCCCGAGAGATTCGCCTTTCTAGATTTTGAATATATGGGATTACAAACTGTGTGATCTTGTGGCTTCTTCCATCAGTGTGCTCTGGGGCCACCTTTGCTGTAGTGCTTCTGTGGACACTCACATAACGTCTTTATAGCAGCATAAATACATGGATATATGTTTTTATTTATATAGTTACCTAGGAGTGCAATTGTGGCATTGAATATATAAATGACTCGTCCCTTTCAAAGAAGAAGATAAACAACCCAGTTAAAAATTATACAGACGTTTTGCATACACAAATGAACTTCAAAAAGTTTATGAAAAAGAGAATTGAAAAATGAGTTTATTTTGATGCAAAAACATTTGAAATCCATGCGTACTAAGGGCCTTCCAAAAGTTCATGGGAAATATATATTAGGAAATAAAAAACTATTCATGGATTTCAAAGTCTTTTGCACCACAATAAACATTTTTTTAAATGATTTATTTATTTATTTGAACATTGGAGTTACACAGAGAGAGAAGGAGAGGCAGAGGCGGGGAGAGAGAGAGAGAGAGAGAGAGAGAGAGAGAGAGGTCTTCCACCTGCTGGTTCACTGCCTGATTGGCTACAACTGCTGGAGTTAGTTGTGCTGATCCGATCCCAGGAGCCAGGAGCCTCCTCCAGGTCTCCCACATGGGTGCAGGGCCCAAGGACTTGGGCCATCCTCCACTGCCCTCCCAGGCTACAGCAGAGAGCTGGATTAAAAATAGAGCAGTCAGGACTCGAACCAGCGCCCATATGGGATGCCGGCACTGCAGGCAGCGGCTTTACCCACTACGCCACAATGCCGGCCCCAATAAACATGTTTTAATTCCATCTTCCATGAATTCTTCAAAGTACCTTTGCACAGTTCAACCAAAGAAAATGTAGCCCGTGAATGGTTAACGGGCACAGGAAGCGGAGCACAGCGTCTTTCCTCGTAGGAAAACACAAGCTAACACTGCGATGAACTACACTACACCCTCTAGAATGGCTCCAATCTAAGGGGCTGGTGACTCCCAAGCATTGGTGAAGATGGGGTTAAACCGGAACCCTCAAATTTTGCATGTGGGAACTTAAAATGGTTTAGCCACTTTGGAAAACAGCTTGGTATTTTTTAAAGTTAAACATAAACCAGCCATTCAACACATCATTCCAGGAAAAGTGCAAAAAAATCAAATCTGTGTGAACCAAATCTACCCACAGGCCTTCTAAGTAGCTCTGCCCGGTGCTCATTCGCTGCTTGGAAATCTTATATATAGTGTTGCCATAGATACCTCTTACAATACGTGGAATCGTGCTAGGGGCGTGTGGATGTGCGCACACACAGTTGTGAAGTGCAACTCCCATCACCAGGATCACAGTGGCTTCCGGAGACAGGAGCGAGGGTGCGGGATTTGAAAAGGCCACAATGAAGTTTGCTGTCTTCATTTCTTCTATGTCAGCTTCGAAGCACAGATGATGCAATATTGACATTTGCTAAGGCCAAGGGGGGCAAAAAATCTTCCATGACACTCAAAAAAAAAAAAAAAAAAAAGAATCTTTGCCTAAGCCAGAGTCACAAAGATCTTCTCCTGTGGGCTTTTTTCTTCTAGATGTTTCATAGTTTTAGCTCCTAACAGAAGCCACTCTCTGGCAAAATGAACCCAGTTCCCCAGCGAGAACTGAACAAACAGCTGGCAGGTGGCCAGCTTCTGTCCTCTCTGTCCCCGGGAGCCCTGCAGATGGGAAGGTGACCCCTCCTCCTGCTTTTCCCCAGCCCCTGTCTCCCGGCCTTGCCTGTAGCAATGGATCATGGCCCCTGCTGTTTGTTTCTTCCCCACAACACTTTTTGGGCAGAGGTTGTAAACCTTTTGTTTAGCCTGCACAATGTTCAAAAACCAGGCCAAAAATTAATCAGTGCCAACAATGAAATATCAGGAAAAACACATGTCAAGTCTGACCGACTGGTTTTTCGGAGAGCCCCGAGCACACCCCCACAGGGAGGTGAGCTGCAGCTCCCCGCTGGGGATGGGCTGGCTATCCAGGTCAGCACCCCCCACCCCGCCCCTGCGATTGTCCTCCAATCCTGAAGCCAAGGTCAGCTGCCCCGGGCCCTCTGTGGTGGCTGATGACACCTGCAGGGCTCCATCTGCTGCTTTCCCACTCTCTTCCCCATCCAGCCTCTCCCTGGCTTGGCACAGCCCTGACGAGTTGGGATCAAAGTCCCTGTTCTGCTTAGGAAGAGGCTGCCGTGGGCACACAGCTGCCAAGTGAGGAACCGCCTGGGAGGCCCCACCTCTCTGCTCTCCCGCTCCTGTCACTGGGCCCCTTCCTTCACCCGAGCACGGGGAAGGGGCATTCTGTCCACACTGGCCCTGCGGACATGTGAGGGTCCAGGTGTGCTCCTGGTCCCGCCCCGCACCCTTGCCAGAGGCTCTGTAGCGAGAAGCCGGCCTCTGTCACCTGTGCTGGCATCTGCAGGGAATAGCGGGGGCTCATTTTCCCCAGATGAGGGTTTGCTTGATAAATGTTTAATGAGCAAATTAATAATTGGATGAACTGTCATCTGGTAGTCCACGTACGTCTAAGCACTAATCAAAACAGATTTTAACTGCAGAAATATTTTAGCTGAGGCATAAAGGAAGAGGAAGAGGGCTGGCCTGGGATGCGCCAGAACCCACACCAGTCCCTCACTACCCGGATCCTCTCATCAGCAGTGGAAATAACACCTGCCCCTGGGGGGTAAACCGGAGAGAACTGAACCAGGTCTACACGGGACCAAATTCATTACATTTCCTCTTCAGTCTGTAGTTATGATGCTAAAAATAAAATGCAAGTCCTAGGAAGGACACTAAATGAAACATCGAGTACACTCTTGCTGAAGGATGTTAATGAAAATCCTGAACCCTCTTGCACAGCCTTCACTTTCGCCACGAGGATGTATGTTTGGAACAGCGGCACACGACTCCTGCTGGAGGTGTGTGTGCAGGCGATGTCTTGAAATCCTTCAGGACCCACGTGATGAGAAGCTTTGCAAAATAGTGTTCTCTTCGCAATGATCATCTGGAAATCACAACAGTGCAGATTGTATACAAAGCCTCTACTTGAGGTTCCCTGTCTTTCATTGGCCAATTTATTGTTGGAATTCTTAGTAACACCATGGATAGATTTTTGAGCCCAAATATTTTTAGATCCAGTTTTTAAAAGCAGTGAGAAATACTCATTTGGCAAGCTGTTTGTTGTCAGAACAGGAATGCTGGAGTTGAGTTGAAATTATTGCCGATTTGCTTACTAATTATCTGAAATATTAACAAGCCGTGTGGGCTCTTGCCACGAATTCAGAGAATTCTAAACACTGGCACACAGACCAGGCAGCATGATAGGTTTTAAGCTTTTTATTCAGAGAGAAATGCATAGGAGAGGGAGGGTGTTCGTCTGACCTAAGGGAGAAGGGAAAGTCTGGACACTCCGTTGGCATCCACACCACAAGCAGACAGCAGGCCGAAAGCCATGTGCAGGTGCAGGGCAACGGGGTCCATAATGGGGAAAGAGGGCTTTAATCCACGTGTTTCAGGCCTTTAATCCACTTCCAAAGGGGAGTAGTTAACTAGCCTGACTGGCATGTGGACACACAGGTGTTGCCGGGTAAGGGCATACACAGGGGGCGTGGTCTCCAGCTCACAAACCTGATCAATTCTATCCCATCTTCCTGCCTACATCAGAATGAGTGGGGTCAGAGGGTTCCAGCTTCAGACCGAATCCTCGGATGCACTGCTAGGAAATACTTCTGGTCTTCTTTGTGGTATTTGGTTGTAGGTCAAGGACCCAAAATATCAGAGTACTTTAGAAATCAGTGGGAAAATGGAATTAAAAGGTCCGTTGGGGCTTTTTTTCTGGCTCAGCAGTTGAGACACTGCCTGGGGCACCCACAGCTCATGTTCGAGTTCCTGGTTTTGGAGTTCTGGCTCTGCTGCCCTTTCTAGCTTCCTGTACACCCTGGGAGCAGCAGAAAATGGCTCAAGTAGTAGGGGACCTGCCACCCACGTAGGAGTCCCAGATGCAGTCCCAGGCTCCTGGCTTTGGCCTGCTCCAGCCCTGAATTTTTGTAGGCATTTGGGCAGTGAACCAGCTGAAAGATCTCTCTCCGTCTCTCCATCTGTCTGCCTCTTTCTGTCTCTCTGCCTTTTAAATGAAAATAAGCACGAATTTTAACAACAAATAAATGATATGTTAATTTAGGCACAATCAACTTTTGAAATCCATGCATAAATGTTTCCTAAATGCATTCCCATGAACGTTTTGAAGATCCTTTATATCAGCCCCAGGATTCCTGAGACATTCAGAAGCCTTTAGGTTGTTCTGTGAAGACAGATTTGGGGCTGCCGCCTAGAGAGTGGCACCCCCTGAGCTGAGCTCCACACGGGCTCCCTGCTTTCCCCCATTTCTCCCCTGAACCCAGTCCCCAGTCCCCAGCCCCTGGGGCTGTGCACAGTTGTCTTACAGCAGCTCCTCAGACAGTGCTATGGGCCCTGTCCCCGGTGGACAGCTCCGTTGTAGGGGGTGTCCGGGCGGCCAAGCCTCTTGTTGGTCACATGCCACCACCTCCACATGCTGTGCGTCACTCATTGGGCTTATGATCCACAGAGACTGTGGGCTGCCAGGTCAGACCTCGCTTCCCTCCAAGGAGCCCCGAGGAGTCTGGCCTTGACCTGACTGCCCCCGCTGAGAACTCCGGGACCTCAGGGCCGCCTACAACCCAGGCGTCGTGGGAGATGTGCTGGATGCCCAAAGGTATATCATAAATTTAAAAAAGAAAAATGTTCCTTGCATGGTTAAGTCAATGTATGACCTTAGATTGATGTAGGCAGGCAGATAGGATAAAATGGGTTAGGCTTGTGAGCTGGAAGACCACGCCTTTCCCACACTCCCTGTATGATCTCATGCACCTACCTGACCCCATCTGTATGCGCACCTGCCAATCAGACTATATAACCACACCCCTTTGGAAGTAGATAAAAGGCCCAGCCCTTTTTTCCCTTTTTCTCTTATTTTCCCTCGATGCACTGGATCCCCTGGTTGCCCCACGCCTTTGGGGCACGTGGCCTTCGGGCTTCCTCCACTCTCTGTCTTCACTTTGCTACCTGAGCCAGTGATAAGCTGCTAGTAGCTGCTCATAACCAAAAGCTCGCTGCACGTGGCTCCTGGCCTGCTCTATGCTTGGTACGGCCCCCGCCCAATTTCCAGACTTCCCTTTCTCCTTACATAGAGCCCTCACTCTCCTATGCATCTCTCATCGCGCCGTCTGGTCTATTTGAGCCAATATTCAGAATTGTTCTCTGAATGCATGGCAAGAACCCACACAGCTTGTTAATTTCAGAAATATTAATAAGCAGATTGGTTTCAAGATCATTTAGAAACTAAGTTCCCAGCACCCTAGCTGACACCAAGCCCAAGGACTGGCTCCGCAAACAAGTGAGTGTTTGCAGGGAGGAGAGGGACTGGGGTGAAGTGAAACAAACGAGAGGCGCCGGTTCTTAGCCTGGAGTCTACCCACATCCCTCAAGGGGTCCCAGGACACAAGTCAGGGCCCCATGGACTCGGACGGGGAAAATCAACGTCCTTCTTTTCAATAACTTCTAGCTGAAATTGAGCTTTCCTTCCATTAGGAATATAAGGCATGAGCTAAGTCTGTTAGCCACACCTGTGACTTTGTTCCAGTGGAGATCACAGGTATTTTCTTAACTCAGTCTAATTGGTGCAGACACTTCCAAATATTATTTTCATGCCTCACTGCTTCAAAGGCGCAGTAGGTGATAGACCTGACATTCAGTCTTATTATTTAATGAGTTAATAAAAAACACATACACCGCTCCAGCACACATGTTTTTCTCTTAGGTTTTGATAACTGCATGTCAGCATGATTAATTTTCCCTTTAACGCTGTCCATTCTGTTCTACACCATCAGTCATTACTCCGAGGGGTCCTCAAGCTCCACCACCCTGCCAGAGGAGCCCCTGGCTCACAAAAGGTTAAGGACCCCTGAGCCCCTCTGGCCACTGGGAAGCAGTAGAGGTAACATGGCGCAATCCAGGCCAGAGGGAGGAAGGCCCCTCCTGTTCTAGCCAGGGCTGCCCTGGCCTTGGGCAATATGCTGTGCACCACTCTCGCCTCTGCTTTGCTGTCCCCTTACAAAAAAGGAAGGAAGGAAGGAAGGAAGGAAGGAAGGAAGGAAGGAAGGAAGGAAGGAAGGAAGGAGAAAGAGAAAGGGGAAAGGGAAGGGAAGGGAAGGGAAGGGAAGGGAAGGGAAGGGAAGGGAAGGGAAGGGAAGGGAAGGGAAGGGAAGGGAAGGGAAGGGAAAAGGAAGAAGGAAGGAAGAAAAAGAAAAATTTACTAACACGTCACACATTTCAGATCTCCAGAGAACAGGTTGAGGACTGTAGATATGAGGGATGACTTAACCTGGGAAGACTGAGCTGGCTTGAGATTGTTAAATATTGTGTGAGTGTTCAACCCTCTGGAGCAAAACAAACAAATCCAGTGATGCCTGCTTAGTCACTCTGTCAGCTGTAACTCACTCAGGAGACATCGGGTTGAACACATCAGCCATCTAGAACCTTCCCCATCCCTTGCTCATGGTGCAGCAGTTACCAGCAAGAATAGGCAGCTTCTGGGGTCCCATACCAGGCTCAGGGGCCCATCAGCCAGGAGAGAGGGTCCCTGGGCCAGCCACGGCTCCTTCAGGCTATGTGGGGACATGGGTATTTGGAGCACATGCTCCTGTCGAGAGTAAGGGCCAAGCTCCATCAGAGCCAAAGAGACTAACTGATAGATGACACCCCTTGCCTTGCTGGTTAGGCTGAGCATCTGAAATGCATGTCCAAGTCTTCAGAATGATTCAGGGCCTTAGGGTTGGTTTATTTTCTGCTAAATATCAAGGGCAAGGAGAATTCAAGAGCTAGCCCACCAAG
Source organism: Oryctolagus cuniculus (assembly GCF_964237555.1). Classification (NCBI taxonomy): domain Eukaryota; kingdom Metazoa; phylum Chordata; class Mammalia; order Lagomorpha; family Leporidae; genus Oryctolagus; species Oryctolagus cuniculus. Next base: position 146,902,473 of record NC_091435.1, read on the forward strand.
AGTCCCCATTGCTTCCCAAAGCTGGTGCCACAGGAGTCAGGACAGAAAAGCACAGGCGGACTAGTGCCTAAGGTCATCTTAGTGGATCTGTTTGGCATCACCATACAAATGCAGCAGTCTTGGTAATAATAATAGACAGAATTAAAAAGGAGGGAATGTCCCACATGGGAAGAAGTCCACACAGCAGACTCATAGAATGACAATCACTTTAAGTAACACTCTGACCTTAGAATCAGTCCTTAAAGCATTCAAATGTGGCTGAAAAGCCCATGAGAGCATTTCAGACATGGAAAGCCAAGACACTGTAGCAAAAATTATCCTACATGAAGGATCTCTGTGAGTGAAACCCCAGTGAAAAGAAGGGGCCATCAAAGAAGGATGTACTTTTCTCTGAAGGGAGGAGAGAACTTCTACTTGCTTATGGCCCTGTCTAAATACCGACGGAGTTTGTGGATGAAAAAGACTTCCATAGCCTTAGCAGCTCATGTCAAAAGCCTCGGGTGATCACTGATGTCATACCTAAGAGTGTTAATTGTTAAATTAACAACAGGAGTCACTGTGCACTTATTCCCTGTGCAGGACCTCTGTCCTTAATGAGTTGTATTATGAGAATTAATGGTAAAACTTGTCATCAAATAGTACTTTATACTTTGTGTGTGTAGGTGCAAACTGTTGAAATCTTTACTTAGTATAGAGTTGGTCTTCTGTATATAAAGTTAATTAAAATGAATCTTGATGAAGCATGGGAAGGGAGAGAGAGTAGGAAATGGGACAGGAGTGGGGGTGGGAGGGTCGGTATGAGGAGAACCACTATATTCCTAAAGTTGTGCCTATAAAATGTGCATTCATGAAATAAAATCTTTAAACAAACAAAAAAGAAACAAGGCAGGCTTAGGTAATGTGCCTGGCTTTTCTTTCTCTACTTTGCTCAGTCATACTTGTGGAGATGTTGAGGGAGTTGCCAAGCAGTCATAGGGCACAAGCCCAACTTGCCCACACCAGTGTGCGTCCTCCTCTAACCCCTGAGGTTAGAGCCAGCGTCCCTGCAGTCCTTCCATGCAAGGCACCTAGCCAAGAAAGTGCCAGTCCTCAGTAGCCCTGGAAACTGCTCCTCTAGCAAGCAGCAGGGCCCAGACCACGTGCCCACTGCAGTGTGCCAGACACTGGTCAACCCCTCACGGTGCCAATGCAATCATTCCCAGATGGAGCTTGATCTCCATTGTCTCAAAGAGGGGAATCGCTACAGGAAAAGAATGTGAAACTCATCCAAATCAACATGGAGTCCCTTGTGTCAACCCTACCAAAAAATAGTAAGTAAAGCAAGCCGGGAGGTTACCAAGGGAAGGTTCTTCCACATATTTGTCTGCTAGTAACCATCCCAAAAGACTCTTCCAGAACTGGGAGCTTCCCAGATGCCTCCACAACCTCATCCAAAAAGTACTTCTGCGGGGACACCTGCCCGGAACCCGTTCAACCTGGGCCTGACACCGTCCTGGTTATGAATTGCTGTGGCCCAAGATCAGCTTTTCAAAATACCTGACACATCTTAAATATCCTTCTCTTTCTCAACTTAAAAAATTCCCTCTTGGGGCAAGTGTTTGGCACGGCAATTACAACTCCACTAGGGGGGCCAGCGCCCCATGTTAGAGTTCCTGGCTCAAGTCCCAGCTCCGTGCCCAATCCAGCTTCCTGCTAACGTGTGCCCTGATAGGAAGCAGCGATGGCTCCCTGGGTCTCTGGCACTTACAACTGTGTACAGACTCCTCACTTTGGCCTGGTCCACCCACTGTTATTGCAGGGATTTGCAGAGATAGATCTCTCTGTCTTTCTCTCTGCTTTTAAGTAAATCCATTTAAAACAAAAAACTTTCCTTTTTGAGTCTGCTCAGAGTTTGCTACGGCACGTGTATTCCTATTGCAATACTCTGCTGTGCTCAAGTAAATATCATCCCTTTTTGAGAATCTCTCTCATTGTCTTTTTTGAGATTGATAATTACTCCTGAATGTGAGTGAAGAGTAGGAAATGTAGGTCATTTTCAGTGACACATGCTATGGATGCTGTGTGTCATCTGAGTATGAATTTGATTTTCTTCCAGGAGTTGCCACCCATCAGAGGCCTTCGTTTGGGAATAGATTTATTAAGATGTAATTCACATACCTTGTAATTCACCCACTTAAATTATACAATTCCATGATTTTTAGTTGTATTCAGAATTAAGTCATGACCACATGAATTTTAGAATATTTTTGTAACCCCCCCCCCCAAATCCCCATAGCCCTTAGTCCTCACCTGCTAATCTCCTATCAGTGCCTGCCACCCTTGCCCCACCCCCAGTGCTAGCCCTAGCAACTACTGATCCACTTTCTCTATATAGAGATTTGCCTGTTCTGGGCATTTCATAAGGACAGAATCATTCAGTGTATGGATAGATGCCACTCACCAGTGATGGACATTTAGCTGGCTTCCCCTTGGGGCTGTTCTACGAATGATGTTGCTATGAACATCCATGGACAACTTTTTGAGTGGATACATGTTTACGTTTCACTTGAGCACATACCTAGGATTGGTATCGCTGGCTAACATGGGGACTTTAAGTTTAAATCTTCAAGGAATTGCCCAACTTATTTTCCAAAGTGACTATGCTAATTCCCATAGCCAATGAATGAGAGTTCTGATTTCTCAGTCCTCAGTATGGTGGGTAGCAGGGCCACGTGGTTTTGATGTGCACTTTCCTGATAACTAATGACATTCAGCATCTTTTCAGGTACTTTTTGCATATCTACAGAGAAATGTCTATTCAGGTCTTTGGCTCATTTTTGAATTGGGTTGCCTTTTTTTTTTTTTTTTTGAAAAGTTTGCATCTTGAGTAACTATAAATGCAGTTTAAATCTCAACCACAATAGGGAGAGGTTGGGTCCCTCCAATTATACGCGTCTCTCCAGGAAACAAGAAACCATTCTAGGAGAGCATCAGTCCCTAAACTTGTGGTTCTTGATACTGTCTTTGAGACTCTAGTGAAAATTATGAACTCTCTCCCCAGAAAAATGCACACAAAAACTTGTATGTATTTTGCTTTTAATATTAGTAAGTGCTTGGGCCTTCCACCATCCAACCATTGCCTTGATTAGGTTCTTTCCTTTCATAAAAGGAAGCGAAACCTACTTCTGCTTTGATGATTGTCAAACCAGTGAGCCTGACCAGTAAGGGCAACATACAATTTCCAAATTTCAGGTTCCCACAGAGAAAAATGGTGTGACCAGCGTTGTCCAAGTTATCAGTTGCGCTGTGATGTTGCACAGTTGCACAGTTACTCTGTGCTGGCTTTCACAGAGGGCTGCTTTGCAGGCCTGCAGGCCTCGGTCCTCTGGGCCATCCCCTTTGGCTGAGCCAGGCCGGTGCCTAATGTCATGTGTGGGTCCCTTCCCATGCATGACTCCGTTCAGTCTTCTACCACCCCCCACTGAGGCAGATTGTAAGGAAGCCGTGCTGATTCCTTTATAATCAATTATGAAAATGTCGTGGGCCTCTCCTGATGCTCACCTGCCTTACCAGAAGCTTACACACACACCTAGAAAAAGCTTTGTGTCTCAAATCTGCAGTCTGATCGTGCAGATACCATACAGCATTTTGTTTTTCCTTCTCTGCTTTTGCCACTAAATAGCTCACAGGTGACTTTGCTGCCTGCCTCGGGCATTGGGACTGGGCAAGCAGCTGCATCTGTGAAGCAAAGTGATGGCTTTCATTTTCCTTTGCCCAAATCAGCTATTTGTTCCTTCTTGTATTCTTTACTTTTTAATTTTTTTTTAAAAAAATTATTTATTTGAAAGACAGAGAGAGGAGAGAGGAGAGAGAGAGAGAGGTCTTCCATCTGCTGGTTCACTCCCCAATCGGCCGCAATGGCCAGAGCTACACCAATCCAAAGCCAGGAGCCAGGAGCTCCCATACAGGTGCAGGGGCCCAAGGACTTGAGCCATCTTCTACAGCTATCCCAGGCCATAGCAGAGAGCTGGATCTGAAGTGAAGCAGCCAGGCCTCAAATCGGTGCCTATGTGGGATGCCAGCATTGCAGGCGGCAGCTTTACCAGCTATGCCACAGTGCTGGCCCTTTCTTCTTGTTTTCTTTACTTTCTAATTTTTTGAGAGGAAGGGAGGGAGGACATGGTTGATGGGTGGGAGGGAGAAGAGGAGGGGAAGGGAGAGGGAGAGAGAGAGCTCTTTCATCTGCTGATTCACTACAATAGCCAGGGCTGGGTCAACGCCAAAGCTGGGGCCAGGAACCCAATCCAGGTCTCCCATATGGGAAGCATTAACCCAATTTCTTGAGCCACTACCACTGCCTCCCAGGGTCTGCATTAGCAGAACTCAGCTACTTGGATGTGTTACACAAGCACCCTCCACAGGGACTGCTCCTGCCTTGTGTTGTGTTTCACTGCGTTTTTGCATGCTATTTGAAAGTGTTTCTGGAACAAGGTGTTTTTTTTAAACCTTTGTCATTGTGCACTTGGGCACTGTTCATGAAAACTGTTTGCTGAACCAAAGTCCTCAATGACATACAGCTCATTTTCTATCTCTTTTTGTCTCGAGGAAGTTTTAGGTACTGTGCTCAGGAGTGTTTGTAAAGGGAGAATTAACACCCGTAGTTCCCAGGTGTTCTGTGTGTCTGAGCCGGGAGGTACCCTTTGAAGATACAGACATCACAGAACATGGTGGTGCAGTTTTTTGTTTGTTTGTTTGTTTTTGTTTTTGTTTTTGTTTTTTTCCTATTCAACAAGATATTTCCCTAGCATGCCAGGCATTGCTCCAACTGCTTTACAAATGCTAACTATGAATTCAGTAATTTATTTCCATTGCCCACAATTTACCAGTGTGAAAACCGAGGAATGGAGAGGTTAATGAATTTGTCCAAAGTCACAAGGCTAATTTAAAGCGGCAGAGCCAGGACCATGCTCCGTCTTTAGGCTCTGTTAGCACGGGGGCCTTGGGACCGCTTTCTAACCACTTACACCCTCCTGGTAAAATGGGAACAATGATACTCTGCCCCCTGGGCCTGTTGGGATCAAGTGAGGCTTCGCAGGAAGGTGGTGTCCAGTCCACAGTGAGACCTCAACTTTGTCCCCTTCACCTAAGATCTGCAGAGGAATCCAGAGCATAAAAAAAAAAAAAAAAAAAACAAAAAAAAAAAAAAAAAAAAAAAACCATAAGGAATCCAAGACAGGAGAAATCTGATAACCACTCAAGCAAACAGTGCTTGTAAACCTCAGACATAGACTGCAGGCCTCTTACCTTTTTGTCTCATTGGGATACCCTGATTACTGAGAGATTTTGTGTCAGGAAGTTTCTTAACAAATTTAGTTTTGATGTTTTAATATTCAGCATACCTTTCTATCTCCAAATGAAGATAATCAAATGACCTGACGAATTTCTACCATCAATGAACCACAACTTTAAAAACCAATGTATGGGGCCGACGCTGTGGCACAGTAGGTTAATCCTCTGCCTGCAGTGCTGGCTCCCATGTGGGCGCTGGTTCTGGTCCCGGTTATTCCTCTTCCAGTCCAGCTCTCTGCTAGAGCCTGGGAAAGCAGTAGAAGATGGCCCAATGCTTGGGCCCCTGCACCCGTGTAGGAGGCATGGAGGAAGCTTCTGGCTCCTGGCTTCAGATCAGCTCAACTCTGGCCATTGTGGCCATCTGGGGAGTGAACCAGCGGGTGGAAGACCTCTCTCTACCTCTGTCTATAACTCTATCTCTTAAATAAATAAAATCTTTTAAAAAAGGAAATACATAATGGCACGTGATTACGTCAGTTTTTCCAGTCTCCAGGGTCTCTCATTGTCCTTCTAATCAATACTAGCATAACAGTTTCAGAAGCAAGGGTTGCAACCTACAGACTTTAACCTGAACCTCATTACCCTAAGAGCCAGAAGCCCTCATATCAATCCATACAGGCACAGCACTTTCTTTTTTTTTTTTTTTTAAGAATTTATTTATTTATTGGAAGAGTTACAGAGAGAGAGAAACAGGGTGACCTTCCATGTGCTGGTTCACTCCCCCAGACAGCTGCAATGGCTAGCACTGGGCCAGATGGAAGTCAGGAGCCAGGAGCTTCATCCAGGTCTCCTACATCAGTGGCAGGGACCCAAACACTTGGGCCTTCTTCCACTTCTTTCCCAGGCCATTAGCAGGGAGCTGGATTGGAAGTGGAGTAGCTGGCCCTTGGACCAGCACCCATATGGGATGTCAGGACTGCAGGTGGCTTTACCCACTACACCACGGTGCTGGCCCCCAGGTACAGTTCTTTCAGAGTCTGCAAAGCCCTTTCAGAAATCTATGTTCAATAAAAAACCACTAGGTGTTATCCATGCTTTACAGGGAATTGTAACCAAGCCCAGAGTGGCCATGATTCTCATCCATCCAGTGCTTGCTTTGTATCTACTACGGGTACCCAGCCCGGAGAGACAGATCAAAGAGGACAGGACAGTCCGGTCAGTGCCTTGAGGGGCACACATGGGGTGCTGTGAGAGCAATGAGGGGAAATCCCTGAGTCTGAGGGCTGGGGGCAGGCGGGGAGGGGAAGCTTTGCCAGGCAAGATAGTGAAGCAAATGGGGATCCCAGGGGCACCTGGCAGGCAGACCCAAAGGACAGCCGAGTGCAACAGCACAGAGGAAACAACGCGGTGCAAATGAGGAAGTGCCGCAGGTTTTCCCAGCAGGTTCTCTGTCTCACAGACATGAAGAATTGTTCTGGAGAACAAAGACAAGCACCCCACTACAAGCTCCGCTTGCAGAATGGGCCACACCAACGATGTAGGGTGAGCGGGAAGGACGATTACTGAGAGAAGCAGAAAAAGTACCCAGCAGTCAGGAGGGCTCCTGCAAGGAGGCTGCAACTGTTGAGGGCTGAGGGGCTGGGGGATTTTAAGGACCATGCAGAGGGCATTCCTGAGATGAGCTGTATAAGTTGATGAAACATTTAATGTGAACCAATCAGGGAGCTGGAAGAGACTGATTGGCCCAGGAGAGATGTAAATGAGGCATTGAGAAGTCTCCAATCATGGAAGCAGGTTGCTTAAGTGAGGGATAGAGGTGTAAAAAAGGGGACTGAGAAGTGACCATTTTGATTGAGCTAAATTAAATCACCAATCACATAAGTCCTTTACAGAAACTTGTTGTCTGATGTCTCTTAGGTCCTCCAAGACTCATCTCCAGACGGCAGGGAGGTGCTGCCCTGGTCCCGTCTACCTGGCCTGGATTCAGTCTCCCTGTCAGAGGAATTTTATCCACTGCCTTGACTTCTGAGCACCGCCTAAGTGTGGGGCTTGTGCTAGTTGATCAGGCTCCCAGCATGCACCGCACAGGCAAAGCCCTTGCCTTTAAGGAGTCTGAAACAGACATAGAATCTCAGTCAGGGGGCCGGCGCAGCGGGTTAACACCCTGGCCTGAAGAGCTGGCATCCCATATGGGCGCCAGTTCTAGTCTCGGCTGCTCCTCTTCCGATCCAGCTCTCTGCTGTGGCCTGGGAAAGCAGTAGATGATGGCCCAAGTCCTTGGGCCCCTGCACCCGTGTGGGAGACCTGGAAGAAGCTCCTGGCTCCTGGCTTCAGATCGGTACAGCTCCGGCCGTTGCGGCCAACTGGAGAGTGAACCATAGGATGGAAGACCATGCTCTCTGCCTCTCCTCTCTCTGTGTAAGTCTTTCGAATAAACACATCTTTAAAAAAAAAATCTCAGTCAAGTTAAAATGTGGATAGTGGCACATACAATGGAGGACGTGACTCAGGGGACTAAGCTAGAGGAACCAGAAGCAGGTCTGGTTGCAGCAGGAAAGGGCTGGAGCATGCCAGGCACAGGTGAGGTGAGAGAAGAGGACTCCAAGTACACAGCAGGCGAGAGTCCCTGACGTAGTTTGCTCGCTGCAAACAAGAGCCAGCACAGGCGGGGCACAGGGAAGATGGTGCAAGGAGTGGCGTGCGCAGACTCCGATTACAGAGGCCCGCAGGCCGTGACAGCTCATTTGGAGTTTGTTCTGAGTGCCTAAGACACCTCGCAAGGGCTCTGAGGGAGGCAGCACGGCCACAGCTTCAGTTACAGTTCTAAAGGGTAACTCTTGGTGCCAGGTACTGGGGACACCAGCGAGGATATTGCTAGAAGCTGGGTGACAGACTGCCACAGTTTGGGTTGTGGTGGAGACAAATGAATGGATCTGAGACAGATCTGGAGGCAGAGTGGATTGGGTGTGGAGACAACATCAAGGAGTGGCAGACATGATGTGATGTCCCAAGATGGAACCTCAGCAAGAGAGAACGTTGAGTCCCAGCTGCTCCACTTCTGATTCAGCTCTCTGCTATGGCCTGGGAAAGCAGTAGAAGATGGCCCAAGTCCTTGGGCCCCTGCACCCTCATGGGAGACCTGGAGGAGGCTCCTGGCTCCAGATTGACACAGCTCCAGCCATGGCAGCCATCTGGGAAGTGAACCAGTGGTTGGAAGACTTCTCTCTCTCTCTGCCTCTCCTTCTCTCTCTGTGTAACTCTTCCAAGTAAATAAAAAAAAAAAAAAAAAAAAAAAAAAAAAAAAAAAAAACACAGGGGCCCTATGACGTGAAGTTAGAAGAGGAAAAGCCAGCAACGGAGAATGACATGGAGTAGACAGTACGGTGGAGGGGAAACCAGGAGCCAAGAGAGGAGGAGAGTGGGGTCAGCTGTGCCAAATGATGCTCGGAGACTAGTCAGGCCACTGGGGAGCTGGACAGCTACAGGCAGCCTCGTGGTGGGGAGGACGGCGGGGTTCAGGAGGGTTAGGGAGCGAAGAACTGCACGCAGTCACTGCAGACAACTCCTTCCAGAAACGCCTGCATGAAGGGGAGCAAACACAGGACTTCAACAAGTTCATGGGGAAATGCAGTCAAAGGTGAGTTCACTGGGGTACAAAAAGTTTTGAAATCCATGCTTTTCAGAACAGCCATTTTCCATGAATGTTTTCATATAGAAGCAAACAGGACTGAGGGGTTGGGCTGGCACTGTGGCATAGGTTAAGGCGCCGCCTACAGTGCTGGCATCCCATCTGCCCACTGGTTGCTGCACCTCCGATCCAGCTCCCTGCTGATGTGGCTGGGAAAGAAGCAGAGGATGGCCTGGATCCTTGGTTTCCTGCACCCACCTGGGAGACCTGGAAGCTCCTGGCTCCTGCCTTTGGCCTGGCCTGGCCCCGGCCATTACAGCCATTTGGAAGTGAACCACAGGATGGAAGATCGAACTCTCTTTCCTTTTCAAATAAATCTTAAAAACAGATGGAGGGTTTGCTTGAAAGGAAGGAGAACTAACAGGATGCTTATATCCTGACGGAAAGACCCATGGGAGAGGGGAGAGCTGCAGCAGCAATGCTGTTGGGAAGACAAACCCACCACCCTCCAGCTTCTCACCTCTGGCACAGGCCAATTCCTTTGCTCCATTATCTCCCATGATTCTCAGACAGCGGCACCCTCCAGGGCCCTGGGCCCAGCATCCTGCTCTTGTCTCTCTACACGTCCTCCCTGGTATCTTACCAACCCCACTGTTTCAAACGCCCTCCCAGATCGCTGTCCCGTCGACCTCTCCTCAGCAGTGCTCAGGCTGCAGATTCTCACCGAGAGCTCCGCGGGCATCAGCACTAAGCCAGCCCTTCCCTCCCTGCCTCTCTTCTACCCGAGTTTTGAACCAGACAGGGCTCCACAACCAGCCCAAGGGGCCAGCAAGCGGCAAAGCCAATATATGAACACAGGTCGGCCTGGCTCTTAAACACAAGCTCCACTACACTTCCCTTAAAGGAAGTTCCTGTAGTTACTTCTTTTTAAAACACATCACATTATGGGCACCGGGTTCTAGTTCCGGCAGCCCCTTTTCCAGTCCAGCTCTCTGCTGTGGCCAGGGAGGGCAGTGGAGGATGGCCCAAGTGTTTGGGCTCCTGCACCCGCAGGGGAGACCAGGAGAAGCACCTGGCTCCTGGCTTTGGATCAGCGCAGTGCTGGCTGTAGCGGCCATTTGGGGAGTGAACCAACGGAAGGAAGACCTTTCTGCCTCTCTCTGTATAACTCTACCTAATAAGAAAAAAAAAAAAACACATCACAGAAATCTTTATTAGTACAAGCTATCCACACTGAAGTCGGCAAGAGAAAGTATCGCTTTGTGATAATAAATATTCGTATAAGAAAAAAGTCTGCAAAGTGGTTTATTTTCACAAGTTATTGCTGGAAGACGTCCTCCAAACAAACCAGTGCACTGTAAATGTCTGAGGCAGTTTTCTCGACTTCATCGCCCCCGCTTTAGTACGTGTTATCTGTAAAAATTATGTTTGTTTTAAAGAGCTGCTAGTCGAGATGACGAACTCTCGGGTGTTGTTTATGCGTGCTCGTTTCTGACTTTCTCGGAGGCTACACTCGGGTTGTGAACTGCCTCACTGTCTTTTCACTCTCTCTTTTTAGTTCTTCAATGTGCGCATCCAGTCGCTCTAGAATATGATGAGACCGCAGCTCCTCCTCTTCCAAAAACCGGGTAGCTATCGAACCAAGGGGGGACACAGGCAGAGAAGACTACAAGACAAGCAAATTTTGATGTGTATAAGTACAGTATTACATCTCCACGACACATAATTCATGATACTTCCTAACTAGCAATATCAAAAGGGGATTATTTTTCCTCTAAAGAAATCTTTGTTTTCAATGACGACAACGTCAGTAAAACAAAAAATCCATAGAGATCTTCCCCTTCCTGCCCCAAGGTGTGTCACTACTAAGTCTCATCTAAGTACGAGTAGAAGGTACTAATCCTTGGTCTGAGACTGTCAGCTTAGACTAGTACAGGGGAGCATCTCTGATTCCAAAGCCCAGCATTTGAAATGCTCTGAAACTCTGAGCACCAGTCTGATGCCACAAGTGGGAACTGACACAGCTGACCTCACGTGATGTCACAGTTAAAACACAGGTGCACTAAAAAACACTTTGTAAGATTACCTTCAAATTACATAAAGTGTGTATGAATTCTATCAACATAGGTCCCAACTCCAAGATAGCTCATGTACGTATGTAAAAATATTCCAAAACTTAAAAAAAAAAGTGCAAAACACTCTGGTCCCCAGCATTCTGGATAAGGATACTCAATCTGTATATCCTCCTACACCCCAGAAGAGAATATGTCTATGATGTAAAACTCATTTTAAATATGAATGCTATTTTCATTTTAAAGCACAGAAAAACTACCAATAATAAATCAGATGCCAGTTAAAATCAGTTATTTTTTTCTCTTCCAAAATTCCAGTCCACAGTCCCGTCTGAAATATTTGGGGCCACTGGAGTTCCAGAGGTCAGATTTTCTAAAGGTAATACAGGACATACACCGTATGCACTGCTCCTCGTCCACAGCAGGTGTGCTCTGAGGTGTCCTTGGACACTGAGTTGCAACGGACACAATCGTGCCCTCAGAGGAAATACACACACACACATACACAGAGTTTACAATGCTAAATCATAAACACAACTCGCCCTAGTCTGCGTTCTTTATTTTACAAAAGAGAAATAAGGTCCGAAGCACTAAGCGGCTCTCCCACTAACCAGGCTGGAGCTGGCGTTCAGGCGCCCGCCCGCCCACCCGGACCTGAGCTGCAGGTGCTACACCGTGCCAGCCCTGCCAGCACCGCCTTGCTGGACCTCAGCTGGCGACTCAGGTCTTTGGCCGCCCTGTGCATGTCCATAGGGGACTGCAGAAGTGCCACTGAGAGCCATGTGGTGATTACAATTAAAGTGCAAGGATTAGGCTGATTCATAGACGTAGAATCTACATGAGGGCCAACTGTACTCCCCTCGTGGAGCCCAAGGTGACACCCCACAACCAGCAGAGCAAAGCCGTGTGGACACACAAACGGGTAGGTCTACACACACAAGAGTGCCTCAGAAAGTCTGTGGGAAAGTGAAAGCAAGACTTTATTTTGCTGTGGAAAATTGTGAAATCCACGCAAAATTTTCTCACAAAACACATTTTCCATGCACTTCTTGAAGATGCCCTGTATGCATGATTTCAATTTTTAATTTTTTCAAAATTCCAAAATAATCTCATCGTTTAATTCTACTTTTGCACAAACTTTTTGAAGTACCCTTATCATATCAGCTCGAGTCAAGGAGGTTTTGGTGCCAAAAAAGTTTTGCTGTCAAACTCAGGAAAGAAGTTAGTTTTCAGGGCTTTTCTTGGATTTCAGTATTATATTGAACTGAATGGGGGCTTAATTTCAAAACTAAAAGACCACCTTTACTTGGGCCTGTTGCCCGTTAAAAAGCCAAAATACCAAACTTTTACCGAGGCCGGACCACAGCTGATGACAGGAAATGAGCGGCCCGAGGCAAGTGCTTCAGGGAGAAGGCAGGCGCGGCAGAGTCTGCAGCCCGTCCTCTGCAGCCCGTCCTCTGCAGCCCGTCCTCTGCAGCCCGCCCTCTGCAGCCCGTCCTCTGCAGCCCGCCCTCTGCAGCCCGTCCTCTGCAGCCCGCCCTCTGCAGCCCGTCCTCTGCAGCCCGTCCTCTGCAGCCCGTCGGCACCTCCAGCACCAGGTCATGCAGTGGGCCCCGCCAGGCCCTGCACTCGTGGGACGCACCCCTCCTCCACCCCCACCCCCAGCCAGCCGTGTGCCCTGGACTACCTTCCTAGAACCAAGCCTTCTAGCACAAAATTGACCTTCTCTGAAGAAGGAAGGGCACTTCCAATTGGGACTAAAGACAAATGAATCCCTATAATTTCCGTCTGTATCTTAGACTGGTATGTATTTTTGAAGTCTTGGCCGAATGCGTCTTCACAAGCAAAGCCATCAAGACAGCATGGAGACACCTGAGAATGGCAAGATGCACTTAAGGGAGAGAGCCAGAGAGGGAAACAAAGAAAAACCAAACCAGAAAACCACACTGGCTTCAATAAATAAACCAACAGAGAAAGGAAATGGATCTAAGTAAACTAAAAAACTAGTCAGACTGGAAAGTTTCCATACCGAAGACAGAAACTCTTCTTGGTCATTCATACTCTCAGATACACTGTCAGAAAAGTTGGCTTCATTCATATCTAGCGTGGAAGGCAAAGAGTGAGTCTGACACAGAAAGTAAGAAGGCAAAGAGACGGTGGAGCTGCAAGGGCTGATCGGAGAAGTCAGGGGGCTGAGGACCCTGGCCAGGGGCTCAGGACTGTCCGCCGGCTGTCCTCGGGGGGGATGCAGACCTGCTTTGTAGTGCTCAGCCTTTGCCTCACCAGGCCTGCGCTGGCTGTGGGTTGGCCTGGAGAGCGGATTAGAAAACAAGACAAATAAAATACAACATGAGCACCCACTCCGCCAGAGGTTCTGGACATCTAACCCCCACTGCGAGCCCCTGCGGGCCCCTGCCCTCACACAGTCCACGCTTCCAGAGAAATCCAGTGCGGCTTGTGCTGCGACAAGGGAAGTGCTGTGCACACAGGCAGGGACCCAACCTCACCAGGCAGTGGAGGTGAGGGTTGCAGAAGAGGTAAGGCGGGGCTGAGGGTGGCAGCAAAGCCTTCTGGTAGACAAACATGTGAGTTACACAGTATAAGCTATAATCGGGCAGCTTTTCATTGCATGCTTACTTTTTAGGGCAACAGCCTATAACAAAGTGACCACAAGTCCAGAGGAAGCTTTAATTCTACTCCTTCTGGGGGCAAGTGGGCTTGAGGAGCTGGAAGGCAGCACGAGGAGACTCGGGAACACAGCCGCTGTGTACACCCACAGCCAGAGTGCACAAAACTAAGGCTTTCATGAAGTGCTCTGCCACCTCCCCCTGGCTCTTTTTAACCTGATTGTGGCTTTCCTTGTGCACACGGTCCTGCAGAATTCAAGTCCTTTCATGTCTCCAAGTCAGACATTATTCTCAAATAATTTATTAATAAAAATTATTAATAATAAAAATTATTCTCAAATAAATATTCTCAAATAAAAAAGATGAGAATTATAGTGCAACAGGACACATTCGAAATCATCCTTAAGGGTGGGCATTTAGCCCAGAGGTTAAGACACGGGTTTGACAAGCACGACCCATGCTGGAGTGCCTGGGTTCAGGTCCCAGCTATGCTCCTGATTCCAGCTTGTCGCCAGTGCCTACTCCAAGAGGTAGCAGGAGACGGTTTAAGTTCTTGGGTAACCCTGTTAACATGGGAGACCTGGACTGAATTCCTGGCTCCTAGCTTCAGCCTCACCCAGTCCCCACTGGGTGGAGTGAACCTGTGAATGGGAGATGTCTCTATCTCTGTTTCTCTTTCAAACAAAAAGCAAATTTAATCAATCAATAAATACATAAATAACTCTCAACAAATTTTACTTGAACTCCGTTTCCTTGAACTCAGTTGTTCTGCTCTGTGTTGGTTTGAAAGTTCTGTCAATTTTTTTTTTGCACATCTGAGTAGAAATCTCCAGCTGAGATTTGGTATCCAACAAATCTTTCTGTAGTTGCTGATTTTCGGACACTAATTTATTTAATGCATCAATATAATTCTCCTGAAGATCTGCTAGTGAGATCTCTTTTGCCTGATAAAAAAGAATACTAGAGTCACTTAATTTGTACAAGAATACATGTGATCTGTGATATTGCTGGTGGAAAAACTTTTTTTTATAGTTCCAACTAATCTATGGCTTTACTTTAGCAAAACTGAAGATTTTTTTTTTTTTAGTCCTCTTGAAACCAAGAGAAAAATGGTTCCATTTCTTGGTGTAACTGGACTAGGAGGCTGGAAGCACAGTGAGCTTCCTTATGTGCCAAAGCACACCCAAGGTGCAGGAGGAGGAGGAGGCTGGGAGCAGGGAGGCTGTGGGTGAGAGCAGAAACAGAAGACAGGAGCCAGCAGCCTGGTCCTTCTGACCAGCCCAGGATACCCAGCAAGAAAACCCAGACACCTACTTCAAATAAAAAGATTGTCTTAATAAACCACTTTTTATATTTTTAAATTTGAAAAGCAGAGAGACAAAGAGAGAGAGAGAGAGATCTGAATAAAGTTTCTGACAAGGAATTCTGGCTGAGAGGATTAAATAAATACTCCTTGTTGTTAAATGCTTTTACATAACTTTGGCATCTGTTCTTACATGTACATTTGGATAAAGCAGAACTCAAGTACAAGGGCACTTTAAAAATTTCATGGAAAATGGTATAAAGAAGTAAGTTTGTAGGGTGACGTTTGGCCTGGTGGTTGGGATGCCCATGTCTCATATCAGGAGGCCTGGGTTTGATGCCTGGCTCCCTGGCTTCTGATTCCAGCTTCCTGCTGGCAGAGCCTCCAGGACGTGGTGGCTGGGTTCCTGCTGCCCACACTGGAAACTTGGAATGAGCTCCCAGGCTCCCAGCTTCAGCCCCTCTCTGCCACTGCAGGAATGTTGGGGGTGGGGGGAGCTGGGGTATGTGGACTGGTTGATGGGAGCTCTCTCATTCCCTGGGTGTGTGTGTGTGTGTGTGTGTGTGTGTGTATCTCTGCTTTTCAAATCAGTAGATTTTCTAAAGATAAGTTTATTTCAGTGCAAAAAATTTTGAAATCCATGCAGTTTTCTTGTAATGCCTATTTTCCATGAACTTTTTGAAGGTCCTCTGTATATGGCAGGACTTACTGCCCTGGTCTGCTCTTAATTCTGTGACCATAAATTATATTGTTCTTCAATTCTAGGTAGTTCCTGGTAAAACAGTACCTGAAAAAATGGTAGACTGGGCCATTTTTTTCTAATGACAAAATGTTTTAGCTAGCATTCTGCAAAATTATGGTGATCTTTGGAGTTTAATGTGCTGTTTAGCTTGCTCCTTTCTGCAAAAAATCTAAGAAGAGTAAGATGGTCAAGAGGGGCCTGGAAAACAGCTTGCCCAACAAGAATATAAACTCTAAAATACACCTGTTAACACCCTGTTTACTAGCAAAGTTAATGAACCAGAGACTTTTCAAACAAGCCGGCACCAAGGCGGGGTCTCAGAGAAGGGCAAACTGCCACCCATGGTTAAAAAACGGCCAATAATTTACAGGAGCTGTGGCTTTCATTATGAAGAGCATTAGAGAACTAATTCAAATAGATACTTCAACCCAACATTCATTTGTAAAAGTAATTCTCCCTCCCAAGGTGGTAAAAGGCAAAAGAGCACTTTCTAATAATAAATCTTATTAACATGTATAACACATTCACCCTGTGCATGACCTCAAAACCAGAGTGTGTTTAAATGGCTTACAGGCTTCTCAGCAGCCAGAGTCTGAGGCATGACACCATTTAAAACACACTTTTAAAACAGACAGTGCCTGCCTCTGCCAGGTACCTTTTAAAGGTGTCTCCAAGTTGTTCTTTTATTAACAGCCCTTACAGACTGATGAACGTGAAAGGTAAAAACTGGGTAGCAAGGCCATGTCAGATGGAGGTCTTCAGGGGAAATTCAGCTGAGCGGAAATCTCTGCTCACAGCCTGGCTTACGTTCCCCTGAGGGTCCCCAACTCTCTTACATAAGATTCCCTCGGGAACATACTGACAAACCCTAAGCCTGTGGAGGATTCTGGAGAGTAAGTCAGGTTAGTTCTTGGATTTCTCCACTACTAACTTATTAGTGGCTTTATCAGGACATAGAAAATCATCCATCCATCCATCAATCCATCACCCATCTTTGCCCTTACAAAATGTCTAGCTGTTGTCTCCTCCTGTTTTTTCCACCCTTGTGGGATGGAATTTTAAAAAGTAAAAATTCCTCTTATTACAGTTTTAGAGGGATTTGGAAAAGCAGCACAATAAAATGAGTATTTTTATCTGCTGTCTTAAAGAATAGAATCATATTTTATAGAATGAATCCCAAATCAGCCAATAAACACTTGGATATTGCAAACACTTCAATAAGCTACACATTCACTCCTACAGACTGCAAACTGATAAGGGCACTCTGCGAGGAACGCAGCAGTGACCAGTCTGCCCGTACTGCTAAGCTGTCCTCCACAAGGGCTGGGTCAACTCACTTTCTCCTACAGTGGAGGAGAGAGCCTGTTGCCCCACCTCCTTGCTAACACAGGCTGGTATTTATCATCATCATCAGGGAGGCTGAACAGCTTTCCTTGTTCACCAGGTATTTCCATCTTCTACGAATAACCAATGTCCTTTGCCCATTTTTCTAGTGGATTCTCTCTTTCTTATTGTCTTTCTAGGGAACCCTATACTCACATATTAATATCTTATATTAACTTTCTGTCAGTTTATAGATTGTTTTTTCCCTATTATGTCTTTTTGTATGGGATCTTCTGCTGTCCAGAAATTTTACATGTTTATGCTTTAAAATCTTTATGGCTTGAAATTAAAGGACCTTACCCTTATAAAAAATTATACAGGGGCTGCTGCTGTGACGTAGTGGGCTAAGCCTCAACCTGCAGTGCCAGTTCAAGTCCTGGCTGCTCCACTTCTGATCCAGCTCTCTGCTATGGCCTGGGAAAGCAGTAGAAGATGCCCTAAGTGCTTGGGCCCCAGCACCCGAGTAGGAGACCCGGAAGAAGCTCCCGGTTCCTGGCATTGGAGCTGCTCAGCTCCAGCCGTTGCAGCCATCTGGGGAGTGAACCAACGGATGGAAGCCCTTTTTCTCTACCTCTCTGTGTCTGTAATGCTATCTTTCAAATTAAAAAAAAAAAATTATACAAATAATCTTCCATTTTTCCAGCTGAAATAAAGTACTCTTGTAGCCTTGTGGAATTTCTTCCCTCTAGCCACAATCTGACTATGAAATTAGGATTAATTGGGAGCAAACAGGGAGCACTGTGTCCCTATTTACCCTTTTGGAGACATACACTCTGAAGTACAAAAAAAAGGAATTTCTATAATCTTCAGAAATTTGACCCAAACCATGTGGGGAAATGGGTCTGAGCAGATGAGTCACTTTGCAAATTCTAAGAATCCTGTAAGGGATTTAAAAAGCATCGCACTGCTCAGCACTCCCGTGGCTGCTCCTGTCCGCCCACTGCCCAGACATCCGCATGCTCCTCGCTAGACCACAGCGCTTCTCACCGAGAACCCTGGCCTGTCTACCCTCCTAAACGCCGCAAGCAGGAAGATCCAAGTGAACTCTGTCTTGTAGAAACATAACTAAAACTAAACTATTCCAAAGATGACCTGCTTTAGAGAAGATATCATAATTACAACTGTAACAATCGGCATTTCTCACTCACGTGCTAAGCCCTAATTCTCTCTACCTATGTCCTCTCTTCCCAGAACACAGACTATGCGGTAGATGCTTCCTGCTCCTGGAGAGCACAGCCATATTGTGCTAACCTCCTTTACTGTTCTGACTTCGTTTTATTTGAGAAACAGTCTTCAAAAGGATCACTCTACCCGTTTAATCTTAATTCTCTCTTCATTACATCATTATTTACAATGTGATGTTTTTAAAGGCTTACAGAGTAGAAAATGTAAGATTCTATTCATGTACCTCATGTAAGCCCAATTCCAATTTCATTACTGTTTCAGAAAGACGACGATTTTCTAACTTGAGTGACTCCAGCTGACTCAAAATCTCCTGAAAAGGGAAAAAGAGGACAACAATTTTTTTACATGCAACAAATAAAAAAAATGCAACTTACAAAATTTTTCCATGTTATTTTCATTAGGCTAACTTAAAGTCTGCATTTGTACTTAGATATATAAATACGTCCTAAAAATATACTTTACTTTAAAGGTGAATTAAAAGGCATGTAATTCAAACAAAGCAGCAGAGCTTCAGCGTTCTGGCAAGTCCCCCCCACCCCCCACGCTGGCCTCACATTTAGCTCCGCCCACAACACCAGGTGGAACTGCTCTTTCAGAAAATGGTGACCGAGCTCCGTCTTCATTCTCTCTAACCTTCCGGCCTGACCACTCCTGCCTTCCTTCAGCTTCCTTCCCCCTTGGCAAAAAGTATCCGCTTTCTTTCCTCACTGCTACTTCTTTTCAACTCCACTCCAACATCTTCTTCAACAAAAATGAGAAGTATCCTAAATTTAGTCCAAGTCGCTGCTCTTCACAGTCAATGCTTTCTCATCATAATCTCCGAGTCTCTCAGGCGATTTCAAATGCCAGCTTCATGCAAGGATTCCCACAACTAAATGCCAGCCCTAATTTAAACTTGAACTCCACGTCTTCTGTGGAACTGACCACTAGATATTTCCATACAAAAATTCCACCCTTTATCTTAAACCACATGTGTCAAACCAATGTCCTCTCCACAGTTTCCTATTGCGTGTACTGTCAAATTCAACACCTTCAGGCCGGCGCCGCGGCTCACTAGGCTAATCCTCTGCCTTGCGGCGCCAGCACACCAGATTCTAGTCCTGGTCAGGGTGCCGGATTCTGTCCCGGTTGCCTCTCTTCCAGGCCAGCTCTCTGCTGTGGCCCGGGAGTGCAGTGGAGGAAGGCCCAAGTCCTTGGGCCCTGCACCCCATGGGAGACCAGGAAAAGCACCTGGCTCCTGCCATCGGATCAGCGCGGTGCACCAGCCGCGACAGCCATTGGAGGGTGAACCAACGGCAAAGGAAGACCTTTCTCTCTGTCTCTCTCTCTCACTGTCCACTCTGCCTGTCAAAAAAAAAAAAAAAAAAAAAAAAAAATTCATCACCCTCCCCCAAACCTGCTATCTGTTCTCTACATTAAGGAGCATCACTTTCCACTCAGCCACCCGAGCTGAGTGACATCTTTGCTTAGCCCTGTCTACTTACCCTCCCTGGCCAACCAAATGCAAAGCCCAGTTAATTTCACCAGCCGACTATCTCCAGAACTCATGGGTTTCCTTCACTCCCCTTGTGCACCACTCAGGCCACCATTTTACTGCTAGACCAGCATCTGCGTGGTCCCTTTGCCTCCTTGCAAATTTTCCATTGGACAGCCTTGGAGTCCTTTGACTCCTGCTCTTAACCGCCCTCCTGGAGCTCCGGATCCCACTGGCTCTCCCCCCACGGCTGACACAGCCCTCAGGTGCTAGTCCCTGCCTTCCACTCCCCCCACTTGTAGGCCAGCATCACTGCCAGCAAGCATGTCCTGCTCTCCCTTGCAGACCTCTGCGTGTATCCCTGCCCTCTCCCCTTCACCCGGCTCATGCGATGCAACCTCGACACCGTTTCTGCCAGTCCCTCACTCGTCCCTGTCTGCCCCACCTCCCCACCACACTGCACTAGACTGCTTGTTAACCAGCACATCCGCATCTAAGAACAAGCTACTGAGTTAATATTATGCAAATTTTATCTTTAATAAATTCAATCTTCAAATAAAAATTTTTGTTCCAGTGTCACCTTATGCTCTATTGCTTTTTCTTCTGCTTTTTGCATCTCTGCTTTCAGCTGCTTTTCCATGTCTGAGGAGGAACACTTAGCAGAAGCAATGGTGATATCTCGTTGATGTAACTCCCTTGTTAGCTGGGAGATTTCCATCTTCATTCCTTCTAAAGCAGAACTGTAACTTTGTTCAGTCTGTAAAATCTGTTCTTTCAACTACAAAGCATAAAAGGAAGCACCACAAGTTAAGAGAAAGCATTTACATACAAAAACGTGCTAATAATTAATACAATAAGGTGATGTTTACCTTACTTCAAGAAATGAAATTTTTCCTAGATAAAATCTGCAGAAAATCAGCAGTTTACCAAGCTGCACGTCTGTGGTGAAAATCAAATGGTTACACACACTACCATTTATGAGTTCTCAACACAGATGAGAGGGGTTACTTGAACACTAAGGACCAGTATCTACGTCCTTGTACACTTTATTTAGAGAACAGCACCTGTGTGTGACTTTCATTCCTTGCTTAACTGCAAATGCAGAAATACTGTGTGTTCGGTTTCCTGTTCCATGGAATACTATACAAATATAAGGATACAAAGAAGAGGCTAGGTGTGATCTCAAAGAATGAAAACAGGGGCTGGCATTTTAGCGTAGTGGGTAAAGCCACCATCTACAAAACTGGCATCCCGTATAGATGGTCCCAGCTGCTTCATTTCCTATCTAGCTCCCTGCTAATGGCCTGGGAAAGCAGCAGATAACAGTCCAAGAGCTTGGGCCCCTGCACCCAAGTGGGAGACTGGGAGGAAACTCCAGGCTCCTGGAGCCCAACAGTCTGGCCCATTCCTGTGGGGAGTAAACAATCAGGGTGGAAGATCTCTCTCTCTCTGTAACTCTGCCTTTCAAATACATAAAATTAACCTCTTAAAAAAAGAATGAAAACATATATATGTACCTGTCAACAAACAGGAGACCAGAGCCCATTAATGAAGAGACAAACAGGTCTGCATATCTCAATACCCGATGAGGACATTAACCACATCACTGCACAGAACATACATAATCATACCCGACTTCAGCCAATAAGAAAGTGTTACATGATAGTTCACCTAACATCTTTCTGAAAGCAACAAAATGTTTAGCTTTTAGAAAAGTTTTCATCAAAACGTTTAAAACAGAATTTTAGAGCTGAAAGGGGGCAGACATCTATTATCTTGAACGTATTCACATCATATCCCCAGGGATGCCAAAGAAAGAAGGCTCTTCCCCTGCACCTTCCGGGTGCTCTTCTACTCCTGAATGTCACGTGGCAGGGACCCCACTTTTCCATCACTGAAAACAATCCCTGTAATCTCTCGGCCTACAGCTCAGTCCTTCATCACATACTACTGTGCACTCCCAAACACACAAATTTTTACCTTTTTTTTTTTTAAATCTGACAGAGTTAGACAGTGAGAGAGAGAGAGACAGAGACAAAGGTCTTCGTTCTGTTGGTTCACCCCCCAAATGGCTGCCACGGCCGGAGCTGTGCGGATCCAAAGCCAGGAGCCAGGTACTTCTTCCCAGTCTCCCATGCAGGTGCAGGAGCCCAAGCACTTGGGGCCATCTTCTACTGCTTTCCCAGGCCACAGCAGAGAGCTGGATTGGAAGAGGAGTAGCTGGGACTAGAACCGGCATCCATAAGGCGGAGGATTAACCAAGTAAGCAACAGCACCGGCTCCAAATTTTTACCTTCTTAATCTCTGCCCTGTATTCATTGTTATGTATTTCCATCTTCTTCAATTCTTCATATTTTTCCATTAATTCTTGGCTCAGCTGTTTGCACGTTGCACTCACAGATTCCAAACTATATGACAAAAATAAAATCACATATTTAAAACAATAAAAACTTTTAAACACAAATTGGAATCCTGAATTTACCTTCTTGATGTCCAAGAAAGATCTTACTAGTATCTTGCTTTACACGCAAATGAAAACTCATTTCCAATTTCCTTATCACCAGAGATAGCTAAATCCAACTCAAACTTTAGGAGATACTTTTGACTTCTGTGTTTATCTATGTTCTTTCCCTCTGCTTAAAATTTAACCACTAGTGCAAGCATTTGGCCTAGCAATTAAGATTTCAATTAAGACACTCACATGCCACATCAGAGTACCTGGGTTCAATTCCAGCTTTCTCCTAATGCAAGACTCTAGGGGATGATGGTGATGGTTCAAGTAATTGGGTTCCTTCTACCCACATGGGAGACCTGGATAGCATTAGGATTCCCAGTTTTAGCCCTGGTCCAGCCCCAGTTGTTGTGGGCATACATGTATCAAATAAATAAATAAAACTTTACTTGGAAAATTCTAAAGATTATAGTAATTTGGCTATTTTTTTCTTCCAGTTATACACACAGCTTCCAGAATAATTTTCTCTAAGGAGGTCCATCCCAGTTTGTTACCTTTACACAAGAATCAATTAACCCATCACATAGAAGAGCCCCAGGGGTACCATACCTCTCCTATCCCATGGCTCATTTCTATCAGTGATGATCATTTTGCGCCTAAGTTGATAAGGTTTCCTGTCTGTCATGCGCCCTTCACCATGCCTGATTTCTCAAACATCATCTCCTTGACCACAGGGCACCTCCTTCCCAGCCCAACTGCCAATGGTCAATACCCTTTCAAGAATCAGACCAGGGCTGGAGTTAAGCCTCTGCCTGGGATGCCAGCATCCCATATGGGCATGGATTTGTGTCTTGGCTGCTCCACTCCGGATCCAGGTTCCTGCTACTGTGCCTGGGAAAGTAGCGGAAGATGCACCCATGTGAGAGTCCCAGATGAAGCTCCTAGCTCCTGGCTTAGGTCTGGCCCAGCACTGGCCGAGGTGGCCATTTGGGGAGTGAACCAGCAGATGGAAGATCTGTCTCTCCATGTCTCTCCTTTTCTCTCTGTAACTCTGCCTTTCAAATAAATAAATCTTTAAAACAAACAAAAAAGGAATCACAGTAGCACTTACTGGATTAGAGCCACTCCAACTCTCACTCCCCTCATCACCTTCCACACAATTTATTTCCAACCCTTACAGCTGGAATGTAACACTTTTTGAAGGATTTCTACTTTAAACTGACTAGTTAAGCTGCTCTCAGGTCTTTCAACATGTTATATTTTCTCTCTCAACCTATACATTCTATGATTAAAATAACATCTTGCACTTCTTATGTACCCTCAACTTTGTCCATCATTGCCTTATGGTGGCTCCAGACAGTGAAATGCTCAATACCCACCGGGAGACCGTCAGTATAGACAACTTTTTGAAAAATTTGGTTTGAAAGCAAGCATGACTTCGTAGGACTCTAAGATTAAAGGAGGGTTCTAATGATTTTTCTAAGATAGGCGAAATTACAGCATATTTTTTACCAGTCGAAATGCTCATGCAGAACAAAGAAAAGCTGATGCTGAGGAAGAGGCAGGGCACAAGTGCAAAGCAGAAGTTGGGAGCACAGACCCTGTACCACCCACACAGCCACAGTGAAAGACCAGACACGGGCAGACTGACACAGCTGGTGGCAGGAGGATCAGCAAGTTCTTTTTAATTGCTTCTGCTTTCTCACTGAAGTAAGTGAGGCCATTTGTGGACACTAGAGAAAAATACTTAAATGCTTTCACTAAGATTATTTATTAGCTTATTTATCAATATGATGATCAAAAACTCATGTTAACAACTGGCAGGTTTGGAGGTGTGTATGTAGTTATCTACCTGCCTTCGAGACGGGTGACCTCCGCCTGCAGGAGCTCTTCACTGGTGTGGGTAAAATCCAGCTGGGAGAGCACACTGTCCAGGTCCCCCTGCCCTGGACAGACCTCCTTCTTTTCCACCTGAGACCCCGCTGGTAGCCTGCGGAAGGACACAGGTCACTGTTAAAGGTCTTCTGTCTTTGCAAACAAAAATAACGCACAACCAGTCTGCACTTCCCAACTGTTTGGGGTAACTAAACCCTGTGGAACTCGTCTGTTTGTCTCCTGCCTTATGAAGACAACACTGAGACAGTGTAGAGTCAAGAGGCACTGCTTCTCCAAAGACCCTGGATCAACTCACGCCTTTCTGAACTGGGATTTGGCCTGTTTTTCAAGGGAAAAAGGTCGACAAAATAACAAAAATCGCTTTGTTGACACATGATACCTGAGCCAAGGAAATTGGGAAGGTACAGCAGAGTTCTGACAAGAGTCAAAGTGTGTACCAGCCTTAAACCAAGCAAAAGGAGTACACACTACTAATTTCCATTACAACGCTCTTGCAATAATAATTCAGATATAAAAATTAGTTTCAGCAATGTTGTTCAAAGGGCCAGCTCACAGCCTGGACCAGCCCTAGCACTGCAGCATTGCAGCCATCTGGGGAGTGAACCAGAGAATGGAAGATCACTCTCTCCCTCTATCTGTAGCTCTCCCTTTCAAATAGATAAAAAAAGAAAGAAAGAAAGAAGGAAAGGGGGGTGGGGAAGGCTAGCTCCCAGGCTGGCTGTTCTGCCAGTACTAATGACCCATTCTATGCAGAAAGAGAAGGGGGAGGGGAAAGGCAGAGGAAGAGGAGGGGAGGGGAGGGAGAAGGGAGAGGGGAGAGGAGGGAGAAGGGAGGGGGAGGGGAGGGGGAGGGGGAGGGGAGGGGAGGGGAAGGGAAGAAAGAGGGAGGGAAGGAGGAGGAAAAGCCCTAGCTCCCAGGCTGGCTGTTCTGCCAGTACTAAGGACCCATTCTATGCAAAAAGAGAAGCCTTCTAGGAATCACAGAATTTCACCCAGAGTGCACCCTGACCAAAGCGTTTCTAACTTTCTGAACACCACAGTCTCTGCTAGGGCCCCAAACTGGAGGCAGAAAAAACCAACCATACAAAATTACGTAACACTATATAAAAAATCTAACTCCAAAATTAAAACTGAGAAAACCTGCAGTATGATCAAGCATGAAGTTATGAATATACAATATTGAAACTTGTGCTCACACCAAACCGCCAAGTGGGGAAGACAGGCAATGGGTAAGACTGAATTCACCTTGGGGCCTCTGCTGTGCACTGAAAGTCAGCTGCCTTTAATCTGGCTTGTAGGCTTTCCTTCTGCAATCTTGCCTCACGGATGAGATTTTCTTGGGACTGAAGACTGGCCTTCAATTCTTTCTTCTCTTCCTGAAGAGCCTGCAAAATGCTCAGAAAAACAGTCAGACGTTATTATGATTTTTGGATTTCATGAGAAAAGGGAGCTAGGAGATCAGACTGCAAGTAACATAATAGGTACAATATTAGTAAAGCCATCAATATCTGTTCCATCAGCTACAGAATAGGGAAGAAACCATGGACTTCAGAACCTAGCTCTGGGCTAATGAACTTCTCTTAAATCTCCCAGACACACATTTCTTCCAGGTCAGTAGCCTTGAAGCACACCTCTAACAGTTTTTCGGACTCCCTCAACTTGTCTTCCTTTTGCTGCTGCTCCTGCAGAATGTTCATGTTGGTTCCAATCAAGTCATTGACCCTCATGGTCAAGCGCTCGATCTCCAGCTCGTTGGCACAGATGGTGTCGTTGGCCCGCTCCAGGCGGCTGCTCAGGTGCTGGATCTCCGACTGGCTGGAGAGCTCCACAGATTCCAACTTCTGTTTCCGGTTGGCGAGCTGAGCCTAAGGAACACACAGATCATCCTTAGGTGAGAGGGAAATGATAAAAGAATAAATGATGAATGAGGAAGACTTGAAGGAAGCCGAGTTTCAACTTTGTAACAACATAACACTCACTGAAAACATAAATCTTTAAAATTACAGAGCACAATTCCAGTGTAAAGAGCCAACAACATTTTACCAGATCACTACCACACTATGAAAGAGTCAACCCAAGTTCAGATTCACTGGAGTAACTGCTCCGTAAGCAATGCCTCCAAACTTCTAGCAGACCCAGGGCTTGGCAGGGCACAGCTGGGAAACCACTGCCCAGGAGCCAGGGGCTTTCTCTGGGTCTCCCATGTGGGTGGGTGCAGGGGCCCAAGGACTTGGGCATCTTCTACTGCTTTCCCAGGCCACAGCAGAGAGCTGGATCAGAAGAGGAGCCACTGGGACTAGAACCAATGCTCAGCCCACTAAGCCACAGGCCCCAACCTACATTCTTAAAGTAAGCTCAGTGTTGAAGTTAGAGTTTATCTAGTGGGTCTAGATTTACTCTACTTAAAAATTAACCAACTCCTGTTTTGAAGAACCAAGAACATAGCTTCCTTTTTTGATTTACTATTTCAGTCATATAAAAATACACAAAGTGTTTTTAAGTACAATGAGAAAGACAAATCCTAAATTTTCATTAGCTAGCATGAACACAGGAGGCCTACACTGTCCACCCTGGCAGTCACTGGCTACTGGGCGTCTGAGCTGCGGCTGCTCTGAACTGAGTGTGAAACATACACTGCATTTCAAAGACTTGGTTAAAAACATACGTTATCTACTTATAAATGTTGCAATGATATTTTTGACAAACTGGGTTAAATAAAAATATTTTTAAATTAACTTTACCATTTTTACTTTTTAAATGCAACTATTAGAACATTTTAAAATTATACACGTGACTCACTTTTTTTATTTATTTATTTTTTATTTGACAGATAGAGTTAGTTATCAGAAAGATAGTGAGAGAGAGAGACAGAGAGAAAGGTCTTCCTTCCATTGGTTCACCCTCCAAATGGCCACCATGGTCCGAGCTACATCAATCCGAAGCCAGGAGCCAGGTGCTTCCTCCTGGTCTCCCATGTGGGTGCAGGGCCCAAGCACTTGGGCCATCCTCCACTGCCTTCCCAGGCCACAGAAGAGAGCTGGACTGGAAGAGGAGCAACCAGGACTAGAACCCAGTGCCCATATGGGATGCCGGTGCTGCAGGCAGAGGATTAACCAAGTGAACCATGGTGCCGGCCTCCATATTTTATCTTAGTGTTGCACTAGGTAAACTCTAGAATAACTCTTTTGATACTAAAAAATCAGAAATAATCATATAAATCATTTATAAAACAACTATTTCAAATACCTGGCTTTAGGGGTATTTTAAGGCTAACATGTTTTTAAATTTTTTTTTGTTTGCACTAACCACTGCCACTAATTTTTTTGAACCAGAAATTTCCCTTATTAATCTAACATTTATCATTCTAATTAGTTTACTGGAGTGAGTGGAATTATTTCAACACATAAATCACAGCAGATGAGGCTAAAACTAAATTAAGGAGGTAGAAAGATGTAGGGAGGTTGGATAATGGGTACAAAAATACAGTTAGAAGGAATAACCCACTAGGATGGCTCTCGTTTACAACAATTTGATGTACACTTTATAAAGAACCAGAACAGAGAGCTTGAAAGTTCTTACCACAAAGAATTGATAAATGTGATCATTACATACTCTATACACATATGGGACTGTTACATTATATGTCAATTAAAAATAAAAACGGCCCAGCACTGTGGTGTAGCCAGTAAAGCCACCCGCCGCCTGCAGTGCTGGAATCCCATATGGGTGCTGGTTCGAGACCCGGCTGCTCCACTTCTGATCCAGTTTTCTGCTATGGCGTGGGAAAAAGGTAGAAGATGGCCCAAGTCTTTGGGCCCCTGCCCGTGCATGGGAGACCCAAAAGAAGCTGCTGGCTCCTGGCTTCGGGTTGGCTCAGCTTCAGCCGTTGCAGCCATTTCGGGAATAAACCAGCAGATGGAAGACCTCTCTCTCCCCCCCTTCCTCTGTCTGTAACTACCTCTCAAATAAATAAATAAAAATTTTAAAAAATAAATAAAATAGTGAGGAAGGAAGGAAAGAAAGAAGGTGTGCAAGCTAGCCGGCAAGCAGGCAGGTGATTTCCATCACAGAGACGAAACACAAGTGGGCAGCTAAAGGGTAGGAGAGAACAGGGAAGGGCTGGGGATTGGAGGTAGAATCCAAATCCCCTTCTGGCTCTGTGGTATATACTTCCTGGTGCTCCAAGGAAATGATTTTCCCAGACAGTGAAGTTATTGAGAACAAATGGGATCTGAAGCAACAAAGGTGTTTTATTTTCCAAAGAATGCTAGTATGAAGGTGAGGTCACCTCAGACGTCAATCCCTTACCAAACTCTCCATCAACATCACCTCCAAACGCATTGTGCAGGCCACTGGCTTGCAGCACTCCCTGAGAATCCGGCTCCCTCTGAGAGCCTCTCTCCACTGCTGTGTCTGTGTCACTAGGAACCGTCAGCAGGAGGTCTGGGACATTTCAATTAACTCTATAATTCTACCACAACACATTAACGTTTCAGATCCTCCTTTCTTCCTAAGTTGTACTTAAAAATCCAATGTACATCCTTACATATATCGAACAGTGGGTTTAAAATTAACTCAAATATTATCCTATAGCTAAATATTTCAAAAGGAAAACATATATGCACCTCTACTTTCTCACATATTACTTATCAGCTAAATATCTTACACTCTGTGCAGGCTAAATTTTTAACTTTCGTTCAGATGTTCTCTGTGTTCACCAAGATTTCCCCAGACCCTTCCTTTTCACAATTGTATTACCTAGGGAAGGGGGAAGAGAGCAGGTGATTTCTTGCTTTCTAAACAGAAAGGACCTTGCATTTCAAATTATACCAATCCTTTTCTTATCCTTATGTAACCATCATTCTGTCACTGCATCTAATAAATCACATTGTTTAAAACTGGTACTTTTTAATGAAACACATTTTAATATGATAGAATACCCTCCATTACTTTTCTTTTAAAAATGTTGGCTAGTATATTCATTTATGATTCTGCATTCTGTCAAATCCTCAAGATGTAACAATCAATAAATCATGTAGATAATCATTTGAAAAAAATTTGCACTTTTGTCAGATACCTTAGACCAAAACAATTTTTAGATATAATACAAATTAAATTACAAAGCAGTAGAAGAAATCTTGGCTTAAGACTGTATAGTATGATATCAAAGATTGGAACCTTAAAGAAAAAAACTGACATAATTAAGTGGTTCTAAATAATTGTTTATAAAACAATATATTTTCATAAAACTGCTTGACAAAATTAATGTGAATTGGGTAAACACAGAACAGCAAAAGGCTTATAGTCCACACTCACTGTCTGAAGAGCTCTTTCAAAACAGTAAAATGTACACATCATAAAAGAAAAAAGGCAAAAGACACAATTTACATAGAATGAAAATGGCTAGAAAACAGATGAAAGTTCAACCCCATTCAGAATCACAGAAATGCAAATTAAAAAACTAATCAGGTAGTACCATTTTTCCCCTAATTAGATTGGCAAAGACAGGTCTAAAATTCGGAGGAGACAAAAAAAAAAGGGTTCAATGTTGAGAAATGGACATTCTCATACATTGCTAGAAAGTCTGTATCGATCCAACTCTGGAGAGCACTTTGACAATAGATATTAAAATACTTCAGTGGGTGTGGTCACAGTTTTCTACTGAGGAGCCTGGAGGCAGCAGATGGCTTGAAGACACACTGAGGATGACAACGAGCTCCGGCGTCCTCAGCCAGGCCAGGACTTCCCAGCTTCGCAGGACACAAAAGCATATACTAAAATCTTTAAGAATGACTGTTCTGGGCTGGAGCTGTGGTGTATAGCAAGTAAAGCTATGCCCTAAGTGGGCACCAGTTCAATCCCAGCTGCTCTACTTCTACGGCCTGGGAAAACAGTAGAAGATGGCCTACGTCCTTGGGCCCTTACACTGATGTGGGAGACCTGGAAGAAGCTCCTGGCTCCTGGCTTCAGACTGGCACAGCTCCAGCTCTTGCAGCCATCTGGGGAGTGAACCAGGGGATAGACAACTTCTCTCTCTCTGCATCTGCCTCTTTGTAACTCTGTCTTTCAAATAAATAAATAAATCTTTAAAAAAATTGAATAGAATACTGTATTTGAAAGTTCTTAATATAGTTCTGTGACTTAGTAATAAGCACTCTATAGGGCATCTTCAAAAAGCTGACTTAGTAAGTTGAT
This sequence comes from Oryctolagus cuniculus, assembly GCF_964237555.1. NCBI lineage: Eukaryota > Metazoa > Chordata > Mammalia > Lagomorpha > Leporidae > Oryctolagus > Oryctolagus cuniculus. Next base: position 146,932,698 of record NC_091435.1, read on the forward strand.
ATACGCAGCACTCTGAGAGGGAGCCTTCAGAAAGGTCATGGAAAAAGCATATTATTATTAAATTTCCCATGGATTTCAAAATGTTTACGTGCCAAAAGAAACCTGTCTCTTCGGGGCCGGCGCCATGGTGCAGCGGGTTAACGCCCTGGCCTGAAGGGCCGGCATCCCATATGGGCGCCGGTTCGAGTCCCGGCTGCCCCTCTTCCAGTCCAGCTCTCTGCTGTGGCCTGGGAATGCAGTAGAAGATGGCCCAAGTCCTTGGGCCCCTGTACCCGCGTGGGAGACCTGGAAGCTCCTGGCTCCTGGCTTCAGATCGGCCCAGCTCCGGCCATTGCGGCCAATTGGGGAGTGAACCAGCGGACGGAGGACCTCTTCTCTCTCTCTCTCTCCTCTCTCTCTCTCTGTGTAACTCTGACTTTCAACTAAATAAATAAAAAAAGTCTTTAAAAAAAAAAAGAAACTTGTCTCTTAATTTCATTTTTCCATGAACTTTTTGAGGCACACTTTAAAATATTTCATGGAAAATTTCAAATGCACACAAGTACAGAGCAAATAAAGTGCTAACCCCTGTATGTTCAGCTGCTGCCTGTTACCAGCTCCTCCTTTCATGCACACAGCCCAGTTTTCCTATCAAATGTATGTCGTGCGATGTACGTTGTACACGGGCACAGAAAGCACAGGCACTTACATCAAAATGACAATCGTGGTAAACATCTAAAAGAGAGAATTGTGACTTTAATTCTCATTTTAGCTACATTTCCTCATTTTTCTAAAATGATATGTATTGTGTAATTTTAATAGCTGATGGAAAGGAAAGAACTCAAGAGAAGTGACTCAAAGAGTGAGAGTTATTTCTGAATTCTACTCTTAGACATTAGAAACATATAAGGAAAAAATTCACGCCAAGGAATTTTTCCTGGGGGAGGGGCCATGCATTTGCCAATCTCCCAGATGTTTTATTGCTACCCTTCAGTGGTGACAAACTTCCCCCCCCTGACCGGACTCGGACTACAACATGCAACTGTAAGAACACAGTGGGGCAATGTGAACAGACTGGGTATTAAACTACACTGAGATAATATGAAGAAGTGACTTATTCTGTTAATGTGATACTGGCACACTGCAGTTAACCTGCTGGGAAAGAAGACAGCATTAGTGTTAATAAAAAGGAGAGAAGGGTACGGTTTCAGTTCTGTGAGATGAAATCCTTCTGGGGATCTGCTGCCCAGCACTTCGCAGAGTTGACGCTAACGTACCACCCACTTAAAAACAGTTAAGGAGGCAGAAGTTGTCACAGGCATTCTACCACCACCACAGCAAAAAAGACCGGCAAGAAGATGGTAACTATGAATGTCTACGGATGTTTACTTAAGTGTTTAAGAAATGAGGACCACACAACATTGGTCCACAGATTTTATTCTCTTTAGTTTGCTAAGGAAGAAAGAGAAACACATTTAGAAACAAAATTTTTTTAGTTGAAAAATCAGATAATTTTAGTTTAAACAAAATTATCAGAAGGATAATTCAAATAATGTTAGGAGGGAAAACAAATGTTGGCTCTTTAAGGGCTTCTTCTTCTAGCCCTTGCCAAATTATGATAAATAAAAATCCCATTTTTACTAACAATGAAATTTTAATTATGCAGAGTTGATCATCACAAAAGTAATTTAAAACTGGATAACAGTAATTTGATTAAAGTATCTGCAATCAATTATAACACTTCGCAGATAAATAATTGAAAACTGTAAAAATTAAGACTCAATTTGCTTTTTTGCTAATCTAAGGCTACAGTTAAAATCTAACAATATCTCATAGCTATTAGGATTGTATAGTGCTTTATCCTTTAGGTCAAAAAACTATAGTCTACACATCTCAGGATTTTCCTGGTTTGCTCTGGCTACATTGCTGGCTATGGCCTAGAAAATAATGTGTTGGAGCTGGCACTGTGGTGCAGAAGGTTAACCTGCTGTCTGTGATGCTGACATCCCAAATGGGCACCAGTTAAGAATTCTAGCTGCCCCACTTTGATCAGCTCCC